>NW_026596101.1:11071080-11181079 GCF_907164565.1 Psammomys obesus
GATAGATAGATAGATAGATAGATAGATAGATAGATAGATAGATAGATGCATATATACATACATGTACAAACACATGTACATACATACATACATACATAAATGGTAGGTAGTATCTTAGAAATCATATCTGAGGCTTTCCTTTGACTTTAACATACATGCATACATAAATATACCCCAGTACATGAACACCACACACACACACACACACACACACACACACACACACACACACACACACACACTGTAGTAAGAAAGTAGCAGCATTAACCAACCTTGTCTATCTTATTTTATTCTCATCGTAGCTTTATCTGGAACTTGTAGAATTAGGACATCACACATCTGACTACAAGTATTCACTCATAATCCCATACTGGTGTCTTTTTTCCATTTCTTTCCCCTACTTCATTCTTTTTTTCCTATGACAATATCCAGATAGCTCTTAGAATATAGTACATGGAACATTTTGTCTTTTTATTGCTGTAATGATGTCACAATATAAATCATGTACATCCTGGAGAAAAGAAATGTTCTCATTTTGTACAAGCAACTGAACCCATCTGTATTATTTTGAATTGCACACTTTAAAGCAAACCAAAGGCAACATTAAAATATTATAACACTCAACCACACTAACCTCAATCAAAAGAAGAAATTAGTGGATCTAAGGAGCAGAAACACTTTCCAGGAATATGATTATATTCACACACAGAAGAACACATAAAGTGCATCTAAAAGTAGTTTGTTGTGAATCACCTTTCAAATAAATTTAGTCCCGGTTTAAATTTCCTTGGCTTGAAAAGTATGCAAACAGGGAGATTTATTTTATCTCTGAGCTGCTGGTATCTTTTGTTGCTATTTCTCACAAAGGTTTAAAAAGCATGTTGCTAAATATTTTTAACACTCCAGGGGACCTTATAATGAAAACAAATGGCCTCCTGACAACATTGTTCCCACCTACTGTGGTATTTTGGAGTCAGGTACACTTTGTTTTTAAGACTTATTTTTTTTTATTTTTTGTCTTAGACTCTTGCCATGGTTTCCTGTAGACTTCTAAGTTGCTTACTTACAAAATTACACCTGTAGATGCCAATAAGCTGCCAGAGACTGACAGCATTTCTACTTAATGAAGTTGAAACTTTACCTTGAATTACCTAACAACGTAGCCAACATTGTTTTCAAAGTATTTGTAACATCACTTTTTTATTTTTTATTAATTACAGTTTATTCACTTTGTATCCCCCATAAACCCCTCTGTCCTCCCCTTCCAGCCTCCCCCTCCCTCCCCCTTCTTCTTGCTTGCCCCTCCCAAGTGCACGATAGGGGAGGTCCTCCTCTCCTTCATTCTGATCTTAGTCTATCAGATCCCATCAGGAATGGCTGCATTGTCATCTTCTGTGGTTTTTATTACTAGCTCTCTGATCACCTTCCCCTGGGCAGTGCAGCCTTGACAGGCCACAGAGGAAGACAATGCAACCAGTCCTGATGAGACCTGATAGGCTAGGGTCAGATAGAAGTAAACTAGGGAAGAAGCATAGGAGGAGAAGAGGAAGGGAGGGTGGGATTGGGAGACTAGGGAAGGGGCCACAGCCTGGGTACAAACTGAAATAATTGTATTAAATGATAACAATAAAAAACAACGTATTGAAGTCTCTTTTTTTGTTTTTCTTTTTGTGCCACCATTTCTTTGCATCTCTTAGGTTTTATGTCTGCCATTATTCTTATACTGCCTAGACGTAAGAGAGACTAAAAGTGTCATATTTATTTGAGATTGGAAAATAGGGCATATAACATATTCAGTTAGGGACTAAATCAACATTTTTTTCTCTTTTGTTACCTTCATGTTTTTATTGATTTTGGAGCTGTTTTTAGTTCACTGATGTTTTATTTACACCAAAACTGAGTGGAAGGCACAGAGGAAACTCAGGTCCTTTCCTCCATGCATACACACACGCCCTACTCACCAATTCTACACATTAGTCATGCACCTGCTTCAATTCATGAACCTACATGCTCACACCACTTTGATCAGAGTTCACGGTTCATATTGAAGTTCATTTTTGGTGTTTTAAATTATGTGGATTTGATCAAACTTATAGTGACATTTGTCTACTATTATGGCATTATTTAGAAACCCTTTGTGCTATCCCTGACCCTCCGTCTTCCTTCCTCCTTACTGGCCCCCGCACTTACTCCCTTTCTTCCTCTTTATTTCTCCTAACTTCTCTTGAACTTTTTTTTTTTTTAACTGTGAACAGTTTTGAATTTTCCAGAATATCATACAGGTGGATTTATATAACATGTAGCCTTTGCTGACTGGCTTCTTTTACTTAGAAATGGGAATTGTTTCCTTTATTTCTCTTTGATTGATAGGTCATTTGTATTTAGAACAGATTCAGTCTTCATTGTTTGTTTTATCACATTGATTATTTATTGATCTGCTAAAGACATACTTCTTAGAGTTTAACTAATTCAGCATCTAAACTTTAATCACTGATTGTGATTAAACATTGTTAATGCTTTCCAAGTCTTCTATTAAAGTATCAATATTTATTTGTGAAAAATGCCCCTTGCCACTTTCTGAGATGTATTTATCGCAGTGATTCCTGTATTGTTCAGTTAATTATTGTTCTTGCTGGAACACATCTAATATGTTTAGTAATATTGGGAGTTTGGATATTTTTGTCTCTGAAACACTGCTCTGTCATTATTCTCACTTCTGAGTGAAGGCTGAGCTAGATAGAGAATTTCAGCATGCCATACTCTTCCTCAGTGTAGCCTCCCCACAGCGCACAGTGTAGTTCGTGTGAACCTCATGTTATTTCAATTCTCTCCATTTCAGTTATACTCTCAGGATTTTGCTGTGCAAGTTTACATCTATCCTTCTTCCATGTCATCATTTTTCCTTTTTAAATTTATTTTTTATTAACTACAGTTTATTCATTTTGAATCCCAGCTGTAGCTCCCTCCCCTATTCCCTCCCAGTCCCACTCTCCCTCCCTCTTCTCATACGTGCTCCCAAGTTCACTGACAAGGGCAGTCCTCCTCCCCTTCCATCTGACCCTAGCCTATCAGGTGTCATCAGGACTGGCTGCACTGTCTTTCTCTGTGGCTTGGTAAGGCTGCACCCCCCTCAGGGGGAGGTGATCAAAGAGCCAGCCACTGAGTTCATGTCAGAAACAGCCCCTGTTCTCCTTATTAGGGAACCCACATGGACACTGAGCTGCCATGGGCTACATCTGTTCATGGGTTCTAGGTTATCTCCATGCATGGTCCTTAGTTGGAATATCAGTCTCAGAAAAGATCCCTGTGCCCAGATATTTTTGGTTCTGTTGCTCTCTTTGTGTAGCTCCTATCCCCTATAAGTCTTTCATCTCTTCCTTTTTTCATAATATTCCCTGCACTCTGCCCAAAGTTTGGCTATGAGTCTCAGCCTCTGCTTTGATATATTGTTGGGTAGAGTCTTTCAGAGGTGGTAGGCTCCTGTCGTCCTGTTTGTTGTTTTCTCCCTCTTCCAGTGTCCATCCCATTTGTCTTTCTGAATGAGAATTGAGCATCTTACCTAGGGTCCTCCTCCTTGCTTAGCTTTTATAGGTGTAAAGATACTTGTATATTTTTCTTATATGTCTAATATCCACTTATAAGTGAGTATATGTCGTGTGTGTCTTCTGCTTCTGGGATACCTCACTCAGGATGGTGTTTTCCCGATCCCACAATTTGCCTGCGAATTTCATGATTTCCTTGCTTTTAATTGCTGAGTAGTATTCCATTGTGTAAATTTACCACAATTTCTGTATCCATTCCTCTGTTGAGGGTCATCTGATTTGTTTCCAGGTTCTGGCTATTACAAATAAAGCTGCTATGACCATGGTTGAGAAAATGTCCTTGTTGTATACTTGATCATATTTTAGATATATGCCTAGGAGTGGTATAGCTGGATCTTGATATACCACTATTCCTAATTGTCTGAGAAAGCACGAGACTGATTTCCAGAGGGGTTGTACAAGTTTACATTCCCACCATCAGTGCTGGAGGAGTGTTCCCCTTTCTCCATATCCTCTCCATCATGTGTTGTCACTTGAATTTTTTTTTTTTATCTTAGCCAATATGATGGGTGTCAGGTGAAATTTCAAGGTTGTTTTGATTTGCATCTCCCTGATGACTAAGGATGTTGAACACTTCTTTTAAGTGTTTCTCTGCCATTGAATATTCCTCTATTGAGAATTCTCTGTTTATCTCTGTACCCCATTTTTTAAATTGGATTACTTAATTTGTTGCTGTTTACCTTCTTGAGTTCTTTATATACCCTGGATATTAGCCCTGTCTCAGATATAGGTTTGGTGAAGTT
Organism: Psammomys obesus; assembly: GCF_907164565.1. Taxonomy (NCBI): domain Eukaryota; kingdom Metazoa; phylum Chordata; class Mammalia; order Rodentia; family Muridae; genus Psammomys; species Psammomys obesus. The sequence continues at coordinate 11,075,426 of NW_026596101.1, forward strand.
CCTTTCCCAGTCTGTAGGCTGTTGTTTTTGTTCCGACAACAGTGTCCTTTGCTTTACAGAAGCTTTTAAGTTTCATGAGGTCCCATTTATTGATTGTTGCTCTTAGAGCTTGTGCTGTTGGTGTTCTGTTCAGGAAGTGGTCTCCTGTGCCGATGCACTCAAGTCTCTTCACCACTTTTCCTTCTAACAGATTGTTTTATGGTTTTTATTGTTTATGTTTTATGTTGAGGTCTTTGATCCACTTGAACTTTAGTTTTGTGCAGGGTGATAAGTATGGATTTATTTACATATTTCTGCATGTAGACATCCAGATAGACCAGCACCATTTGTTGAAGATACTTTCTTTTTTTTCCATTGTATGGTTTTGTTTTCTTTGTCAAAATCAATTATCCATAGGTGTATGGGTTTTTTTTCTGGGTCTTCTCTTCAATTCCATTGATCCACCATTCTGTTTCTGTGCCAGTATCATGCAGTTTTCATTACCATTGCTCTGTAGTACAGCTTGAGATCAGGGATGGAGATACCTCAAGGCGAACTGTTGCTGAACAGGATTGTTTTAGCCTTCTAAAAGCTCACAAGAATCTGTTTTAAGTGAAAGTACTTACCAGCATGACAAGAAAGAATTAACCTTAACCTTCTGTACTTCTTTATCTTTTACTTGTTCTGTTCTTCCCCCAGAAATTCAACTATTCACATATGGTATTTCATCTTCTGCCTTTACACTCTATCTTTCATTGCTGTTTTTCCTTTCTTTACACATCAAAGATGGTTGCTTCGATTTTATATTCTAATCATTATAGGTGAATTGTGTTTTCTATTTTATTGGGTGTTTAGATGCAGTTTTAGAGGCAGGGTCCCTTTTAACCCAAGCTGGCCTTGAACTAAGTATACATCAGAAGATGATATTGAAGTTCTAATCATCCTGCCTATATCATAAAAGTGTTAGGATTAATATTCTGTTCACCTCACCCTGGGTTTGGAATCATACTTTTAAATTTTAGCAGTTTTCCTGATAACTCTTTCTTGTCTTTATACCTGATAATTTCTGGGTGAGATTTGCTAGTGTATCTGGTCATTGAAAGCTGAGATAATTTATTTTCATTTATTGCCTCATTTTATAACTTGCAATGGCGAATCTTTAGTCAACTTCTCCCTATTCAGAATTACCATAGAAACAGACCTCTGGCTGTGAAGGCATGTTGAGAAGGAGTGAAATAAGATGGGAAGACACATCTTGAATGTGGCTGGCTCAATTCCATGGGTTATGGCCCAGCATGTAACAAAACAGAGAGAGTAAGTGAGCACCAACAGCCACCTCCCTCTGTTTCCTGGGTCAGATGATATGTCATCACCCATGTCACTCTCTTCCTGCCATGACTGGCTTATTCTCTCTACGTGTAGGCCAAATTAACACTTTATATCTCACACTCTACAAAGAATTATTTGTTTGTTTTTTGAGATTTTCTTTTATTTGTTGTGGATGTTGTTGTTCTTGGAGTTGTTAATTCTCATTTGTTTTTATCAGGCCAGAATATAAATAGGATGGATAAGCTAATTATTTCATTAAGAAACAACTTAAAAGGAATATGAACTTTATTGGAAATTTATTGTTTAATAAAAAAGAATTCATGGCTTACACTTGAATGTTGGGACTCAGACAGAGGGTTTAGCATTCAACAGTTGCCCATTGAAGGAGTTTGCCTTTTTCTCTCTGAACATTGGATTCCTAACTTGGGAAATATGGATAATTATGGAAATACCTGTGGAGCTGTTAAATACAAACTCCTAAAAAACAAAGGAGAAACAAGACATGAAAATGTATGAGGATGTATCTAGAAATATTAGAAAATATTCAAAATCCGAAGTTTATATTCGCTTCAGTAGAAAGAAAAGAGAGGTTGAATGAAAAAGTTACATTTATTTTCCAAAATAATTTGAAAAAAAATAAAGTCTTTCAAATGGGGTAGAAAATTATATGTTACTTCCAGATGCTGGCTATTATGAATAAATGTTCTATGAACATAGTTGAGCAAATGTTCCTGTTGTATGGTTGAACATCTTTCAGAATATGCCCAGGAGTGGTATAATTGGGTCTTGAAGCAGGACTATTTCCAGTTGTATGAGAACACACCAGTTTGATTTCCAAAGTGGTTGTACAAGTTTATATTCCCACCAGCAATGGAGGAGGGTTCCCCTTTCTCCACATCCTGTCCAGTGTGTGTTTTCACTTGAGTTTTTCATCTTAACCATTCTAATTGGTTTAAGATAGAATCTCAGAGTTGTTTTGCATTTCCTTGATGACTAAGGATGTTGAGCATTTCTTTAAGTGTTTCTCAGCCATTCTATACGCCTTTCTGTTTAGCTCTGTATCCCATTTTTTAAATTAAATTTTTATTTTTTATATTAATTACAGTTCATTCATTTTGTATCCCTCTCTTTTTCCCTCCTAATTCCACCCTCCCTCCCTCATCTTCTCCCATGCCCCTCTCTAGGTCCAGGGATAAGGGAGTTCCTCTTCCTCTTTCATTTGACCCTAGCCGATCAGGTTCATCAGAGTTGACTGCATTATCCTCCACTGTGACCAGGCAAGAATGCTCCTCCATTAGAGGGAGGCAGTCAAAGAGCTAGCTACTGAGTTCATGTCAGAGATAGTCCCTGTTCCCTTTACTAGGGAATCCACTAGGATACTGAGCTGCCATGGGCTACATCTGTGCGGGGGTTCTAGGTTATCTCCATGAATGGTCCTTGGTTGGAGTATCAGTCTTAGAAAAAACCCCTGTGCCCAGATACGGTTTTTGTGACCTCACACAAAATGTACCCAATGTACCCCATTTTTATTGTATTTTTTGGTTTGTTGGTGTTAATTTCTTAAATTCTTTATATATTCTGGATATTAGACGTCTGTCAGATGTAGGGTTGGTGAAGATCTTTTCCCAGTCTGTAGGCTGTCATTTTGTTCTATTTACATGTCCTTTGCTTTAAAAAGTTTTTCAGTTTCATGAGGTCACATATACTCATTTTTGACATTAGAGACAGAGCTCTTGATGTTCTGTTCAGGAAATTGTCTTCTGTGCCAATGCATTCAAAGCTCTTCTCCAATTTTTCTTCTAACAGATTTAGTATGTCTGCTTTTATGTTGAGGTCTTTGATCCATTTGGGCTTGTGTTTTATGCAGAGCGATAAATATGTATCTCCTTATATTTTTTTTACATGTCGCCATCTAGTTAGACCAGCACAATTTACTGAAGATGCTGTCTTTTTTTCTACTATATGGGATTGGCGTCTTTGTAAAAAATCAGGTGTTCTTAGGCATGGCCTTCAACTGTAGAATGAATAGAGCAACTGTGGTACATTTACACAATGGAATACTACTCAGCTACTAAAAACAAGGAAATCATGAAATTTTCAGGAAAATGGATGGAACTAGAAAAGATCATCTTGAGTGAAGTATCCCAGAAGCAGAAAGACACACATGGTATACACTCACTTATAAGTGGATTTTAGCCATATTAGTATAGGATAAACATACTAAAATCTATAGATTTAAAGAAGCCGAACAACAAGGAAGATCCTAGGGAAGATGCCTCATTCTCATTCAGGATAGACACAGGAAGCAGTAGAAGAGAGGAAGAACAGGACAGAAGCCTACCATAGATGTCCTCTAAAAGACTCCACCCAGCAGGATTTTGAAGCAGATGCAGAGACTCACAGCCAAACTTTGGAAAGAGAACAGGGAACCTTATAGGAAAAGAAGGATATAAAAGGACCCAGACAGGACAGGAGCCATACAGGAGAACAACAAAACTGAAAAAGCTGGGCCCAGGTGGTACTGCAGAGTCTGATGCATCACTCAAAGTCCATGCATAGAGAGGACCTAGACCCCTGATCAGATATAGCCCACAGACAGCTCAGTCTCCATATGGGTTCCCTAATAAGGGACATGACGTGAACTTCGTTGCCTGCTCCGTGATCATTTCTCCCTGGTGGGACAACCTAGCCAGCCCACAAAGGAAAAGGATTCAAGCAATCCAGATGGGACCTAATAGGCTAGGGTCAGACATTAGGAGAGGAGGACTTCCTCTATCCATGGACTAGGGAAGAAGGATAGAGGAGGAAGAGTGAGGGAGGATGAGACCAGGAGGAGATGAGGGAGGGGCTTACAAAACTTGGATACAATGCAAATAAATAGTAAATAATAATAATAATAATAATAATAATAATAATAACAATAATAATAAAACTATATGCTATAGGTCTGATATCCTAAAATAATGACACTGATATTATTTTTCCTCAAGTGGACCCTTACATATTTTAATTGTAGCCTGAAAGTGTCTCTTACTGCTTTTCTTTGTTGTGACATGAATGTTTCAAGTGATTATGTTTTCAGCCTACTTGAACATGAACACATTATGTCTTCAAAAATATTGTCAAAAACAGGGCTTCAAAGAAGGATCAACCGTGAAGAGAGCTTGTTACTCTTGCAGAGGACCAGAATTCTGCCCTGGCACCCAGCTCAGATGGACAACAGTTTTGCAACTCCATTTCCAAGTGATCTGGTGATCTTTTCTGGAATCCTTAGGTGCCTGCATGCATTTGGTGTACATACAGATACACTGAACTTGATATATATTGTATAACTCCTGCCTCCATTTTCTATGTCACACACACCCTTTTGTATCTCTTCTTTTACAGATTTTCTTTTTTTAAAATTTCTACAACACTTTGAGCATTGCAGAATCGCATATCTATAAATTTAAAGTTTGTGTTTTTTTGGCATCTTATAATATGCAAATTGAAAATCTATTTTGATACCTTAAACTTTATGTACTATGATTCTAAGTGAGCTTCTTTAACATAACTTCACATATACAAAAATCTGTCCATTTCTCTCTTTTTCAGTGAGTTGTGTAAAAAAAACATCTAAGGAAGCACCCCTGGGGAAGAATGGCACAGATTTTCCGCCAGTGTTTGCAGGAGGGATGGGAACTTGACCCTACTACTTTAGTAATTAACACAGAAACAGTTAATAAAATAAATAAAACTACTGCAAGTTAACAGTAACCATTTGTCTCCTTCACAAATATACATGTTCAATCTTGCTAAATTTAAATGTATTTTAAGGAATATTAACTGTGATGATATTCAAGTTAATCATGAATAACTAGAAAAATTCATCTTGCTGTCAGTGTCAGTCAGATTGAATACGTTGAGCACGGTGAATCTAGAGTTTATAAATGGTAATCTATGCTAATTAAATATAGTCTTGGATGTCAAGGACCTTCAATTCTGTGGGTGTCTATATATGAAGAACAATTTCTATCCTACAGAGAATTACTTTAAAAAGAATAGGTATAACATATTGACATTTAAAGAAACATTAAATAAAGTTTCAAAGTTTCCTAGAGGCCAAACAGCTCCTGAGTTTTGCTGTTTCATCCAAGAGGATGCTGATTTTGCTACTTCATGTCCTAATGAAAATTGCTGTTCTGGTTCATTCACATTTCTTTCTAGTCTCAATTTGCATTAAAGAAATTTTCATTGACCTGTTTGACATATCCTCCCACAATAACCTCTTTTCTTCTCCATAAATACTTAATAATCAATTATTATATTATTTGTTTATCATTGAATACCTATCTGCCATGAGAGTGCCAGGTCTGTGAATTAGGAGGTTTTTATCGATATTATTTTCTAGCTCATGTCAACCATTTGACACAATGTTTTGCATGTGGTATGGATTGAATCTATATTGCTAAATAGACAAAAGATGAGCAGTAACAAGTCTAACCTATTTGGAGGATAATTTTCTGTTCTTTTGGGTAACTTAGAGAATTCTGTCAGCATCTGCATGTAACTTTGTTTTAACAGAGATCACATGGCTTCAGGGAATAGCATGCAATTTTAGTGACAGAATATATAAAATCTTAGGGTCTACTTGTTTCACACAACTCACCGATCTCCACCTTTGTACAGGAGACTCTAATTGAAACTCTGCTTTCTTCCATCCTAGAGAGCTGCTCCCTTCAACAGTTGTCAGTAAATGACATCTCCAGCTCAGGAGGCCTCAACCCTAGATAACAAAAGTAACAACTGAGCATTGCTGCGAGCAGGAAAAATAATCTTTTCCCCATGTCAAAACACACCAGTTTTTTACTCAATAGCAATTGGCCTGCCCTGACGACACACACATACAAGTAATAAATATACTGAGCAGGTTTTTTGTTTTTATTATTATTATAAATTACACTTTATTCATTTTGTATTACCCCATATGCCCCTCCCTCCTCCCCTCTTGGTCCCCCCCTCCCCCCCTTTCTGCATGCATGCCCCTCCCCAAGCCCACTGATAGGAGAAGTCTTTCTCTCCTTCTTTCTGATCTTAGCCTATCAGTTCTCATCAGAAGTGGCTGCATTGTCAGTGCTCTAGATTATCTCCACGGATACTCCTTGGTTGGAGTATGAGTCTCTGGGAAGTTCCCTGTGTTCAAATTTTCTTGTTCAGTTGCTCTCCTTGTGGAGTTCCTGTCCTCTCCAGCTCTTACTATTTCCCACTTCTTACATAAAATTCCATTCACTCTGCCCATCAGTTGGCCATCAGGTTCAGCATCTGCTTTACAGTCTGCACTGCAAAGGCTTGCAGAGGCCCTCTGTGGCAGGTTCCGAGGTTGTTTCCTGTATTCTTCTGACTTTCAGAGACCCTCTGTAGCAGGTTCCTAGGTTCTTTCTTGTTTTCTTTTTTTTCTGATGTCCATCCTCTTTGCCTTTCAGGATGTGGATTGAACATTTTAGTTAGGGTCCTCTCTTTTCCTTAGTTTGTTTAGATGTACAGATTTTAGTGGGTTTATTCTACATTGTATGTTTATATGAGTGAGTATATCCATGTGTGTCTTTTTGCTTCTGGGACAACTCACTCAGGATGATCCTTTCCAGGTCCCACCATTTACCTGCAAATTTCATGATTTCCTTATTTTTCATTGCTGAGTAATACTTCATTGTATAGATGTACCACAGTTTCTGCATCCATTCTTCAGTTGAGGGGCATCTGGGCTGTTTCCAGCTTCTGGCTATTACAAATAAAGCTGCTACAAACATGCTTGAGCAAATGTCCTTATTGTGTACTTGAGCCTCTTTTGGGTATATGCATAGGAGTGGTATGGCTGGATCTTGAGGAAGCACTATTCCTAGTTGTCTAAGAAAGCGCCAGATTGATTTCCAGAGTGGTTGTACAAGTTTACATTCCTACCAGCAGTGGAGAAGGGTTCCCCTTTCTCCACAACCTCTCCAGTATGTGTTGTAACTTGAGTTTTTCATCTTGGCCATTCTGATGGGTGTAAGGTGAAATCTAAGGATTGTTTTGATTTGCATTTCCCTAATGGCTAATGAGGTTGAGCATTTCTTTAATTTTTCTCTGCCATTCGTTATTTCTCTACAGAAAATTCTCTCTTTAGCTCTGTTCCCCATTTTTTAAGTGGAATACTTGGTTTGCTGCATTTCAGCTTCTTTAGTTCTTTATATATACTAGATATGAGTCCTCTGTCAGATAAAGGGTTGGGGATGATTCTTTCCCAATCTGTAGGCAGCTATTTTGTTTTGATGACGGTGCCCTTTGCTTTACAGAAGCTTTTCAATTTCATGAGGTCCCATTTATTGATTGTTGCTCCTAGAGCCTGTGCTGTTTGTGCTCTGTTCAGGAAGTTTTCTCCTGTACCAATGAGTTATAGGGTATTCCCCACTTTTTGTTTTCTAGCTGATTTAATGTGTCTGGTTTTATGTTGAGGTCTTTGATTTATTTGAACTTCAGTTTTGTGCAGGGTGATAAGTATGGATCTATTTTCATTTTCTACGTCCAGTTGGACCAGCACCATTTGTTGAAGATGCTATCTTTTTTCCACCGTATGGTTTTGGAATCTTTGTCAAAAATCAGGTGTCCATAAGTGTGTGGGTTTATTTCTGGGTCTTCTGTTCGGTTCCATTGATCCACCATTCTGTTTCTATGCCAGTACCATGCAGTTTTTATAATTGTTGCTCTATAGTACAGCTTGAGATCAGGGATGGAGATACCTCCAGAAGATCTTTAATTGTAAAGGATTGTTTTAGCAATTCTCGGTTTCTTGTTATTCCATACGAAGTTGAGAATTTTTCTTTCCAGGTCTGTAAAGAATTGTGTTGGCTACCAGTTCAGTGTCCAAGTGGGTTACATAGTAATGGGAAGAGGAACTGCCTCTGACATAATCTGATTGGCCTACTCGTTGATCACTGCCCCCTGAGGGGGGAGCAGCCTTACCAGGCCACAGTAGAGGACAATGCAGCCACTTTTGATGAGAACTGATTGACTAAGATCAGAAAGAAGAGGAGAACCTCCCCTATCAGTGGACTTGAGGAGTGGCATGCATGCAGAAAGGGGAGGGAGGGTGGGATTGGGAGGGGAGGAGGGAGGGGCTTATGGGGGGATACAAAATGAATAAAGTGTAATTAATAAAAAATTTTAAAAAAAGAATTGTGTTGGCAATTTGATGGGAATTGCATTAAATCTGTAGATTGCTTTTGGTAAGATGGCCATTTTTACTATGTTAATCCTGCCAAGCCATGAGCATGGGAGATCTTTCCATCTTCTCATATCTTCCTCTAATTCTTTCTTCAGAGACTTGAAATGTTTTTCATACAAGTCTTTGACTTGCTTGGTTAGGGTTACACGAAGGTACTTTATGTCATTTGTGGCTATTGTGAATGGTGTTGTTTCTCTAATTTCTTTCTCAGCCCTTTTGTCTTTTGTATACAGGAGTGCTACTGATTTTGTTGAGTTAATTTTGTATCCGGCCACTTTGCTGAAGGTGTTTATCAGCTGTAGGAGTTCCCTAGTAGAGTTTTTGGGGTCACTCATATATACTATCATATCATCTGCAAATAGTGATAATTTGACTTCTTCCTTTCCCATCTGTATCCCCTTGATCTCGTTCAACTGCCTTATTGCTCTAACAAGGACTTCCAGCACTATGTTGAAGAGATATGGAGAGAGTGGGCAGCCTTGTCTTGTCCCTAATTTCAGTGGGATTGCTTTAAGTTTCTCTCCGTTCAGTTTGATGTTGGCTATAGGCTTGCTGTATATCGCCTTTACTATGCTTAGATATGTGCCTTGTATCCCTGATCTCTCCAGTACTTTAAACATGAATGGATGTTGGATTTTGTCAAATGCTTTTTCAGCATCTAGGGAGATTATCATGTGCTTTTTTTTTTTCTTTCAGTTTGTTAATATGGTGAATCACATTGATGGATTTCCATATATTGAACCACCATACTTGGTCATAGTGGATAATATCTTTGATGTGTTCTTGGATCCGGTTTGCAAGTATTTTGTAAGTATTTTTGCATCAATGTTCATAAGGGAGATTGGCCTGAAATTCTCTTTATTTGTTGATTCTTTGTGAGGTTTAGGTACCAAGGTGACTGTGGCTTCATAGAATGAGTTTGGTAATGTTCCTTTTGTTTCTATTTTGTGGAATAGTTTGAAGAGAATTGGAGTTAGCTCTTCTTTGAAGGTCTGGTAGAATTCTGCGCTGAAGCCATCTGGTCCTGGGCTTTTTTAGATGGGAGAATTTTGATGACTGCTTCTATTTCTTTGGGGGATATAGGACTATTTAATTGATTTACCTGGTCCTGATTCAGCTTTGGTAAGTCAAATCGATCAAGAAAATTGTCCATTTCATTTAGATTTAAAAATTTTGTGGCATATAGACTTTTGAAGTAAGTCCTAATGATTGTTTGGATTTCCTCAGTGTCTGTAGTTATGTCCCCCTTTTCATTTCTGATTTTGTTGATTTGGGTGGTGTCTCTCTGTCTTTTAGTTAGCTTGGCTAAGGGTTTGTCGATCTGGTTGATTTTCTCAAAGAAGCAGCTCTTGGTTTCATTGATTCTTTGAATTGTTTTATTTGTTTCTAATTGATTTATTTCAGCCCTGAGTTTTATTATTTCCAGCCATCTACTCCTTTTTGGTGTGTCTGCTTCTTCTTTTTCTAGGGTTTTTAAGTGGGCCATTAAGTTGCTTTAATGAGCTGTCTTGAATTTCTTCTTGAAGGCACTTAGTGCTATGAACTTTCCTTTTAGCACTGCTTTCATTGTGTCCCACAAGTTTGGGTATGTTGTGTCTTCATTTTCATTGAGTTCTAGGAAGACTTTAATTTTTTTCTTTATTTCTTCCCTGACCCAGCTGTCATTTAGTAACAAGTTGTTCAGTTTCCATGTGTGTAGGCTTTTTGCTATTTCTGTTGTCGTTGATGTACAGCTTTATTCCATGGTGATCAGACAAGATACAAGGGATTATTTCAGTCTTCTTGTATCTATTGAGGCTTGTTTTGTGACCAACTATATGGTCCAATTTGAAGAAGGTTCCATGAGGTGCTGAGAAGAAGGAAAATTCTTTTGTGTTTGGGTGTAAAGTTCTGTAAATGTCTGTGAGGTCCATTTGATTCATGACCTCTGTCAGAGATATTGATTCTTTGTTTAATTTCTGGTTTGTTGACCTGTCCGTTGTTGAGACTGGGGTGTTGAAGTCTCCCACTATTAATGTGTGGGGATCTATATGTGGTTTAAATTTTATCAATGTTTCTTTAACGAATGTAGGTGCTCTTGTATTTGGGGCATAGATGTTCTGGATTGTGATGTCTTCCTGGTGAAATATTCCGTTGATGATTATGAAGTCTCCTTCCCCATCTCATTTTATTAATTTTGGTTGAAAGTCTATTTTATCAGATATTAGAATGGCTACTCCTGCTTGTTTCTTGGGTCCATTTGCTTGGAAAGTAGTCTTCCAACCTTTTACCCTGAAGTAATGTCTATCTTTGTGCCTTAGGTTTGTTTCTTGTATGCAACAGATTGCTGGGTTTTGTTTATGTATCTATTCTGTTAATCTGTGTCTTTTTACTGGAGAGTTGAGTCCATTGATGTTGAGAGAGATTAATGACCAGTGGTTATTAGATCCTTTGATTTTGATGTTGGCTGTGGTCATAAGGTTGTGTGCTGGGTTGCTTTTTGTTTTACTGTAGTAAGGTTAATTATTTCCTGTGTTTTCTTGAAAGAATCTAATTTTCTTGGGTTGTATTTTCCCTTCCAGTGTCTTCTGTAATGTTGGATTTGTGTGTAGGTATTGTTGAAATTTGTTTTTGTCATTGAATATCTTGTTTTCTCCGTCTATGAGGACTGAGAGTTTTGCAGGGTATAGTAGCCTGGGCTGACATCTGTGTTCTCTTAGGGTCTGCATGATATCTGTCCAGGCCTTTCTGGCTTTCATAGTCTCTGTTGAAAAGTCAGGTGTGATTCTAATGGGTTTGCCATTATATGTTACTTGGCCTTTTTCCCTTGCAGCTTTTAGTATTTTTTTCTTTGTTGTGTATACTTACTGTTTTGATTATTATGTGGCGGGAGGATTTTCTTTTCTGGTCAAATTTATTGGATGTTCTGTAGGCCTCATGTATTCTTATTGGCTTCTCCTTTAACTTGGAGAAATTTTCTTCAATGATTTTGTTGAAAATATTTTCTGGGCCTTGGAGAAGGGAGTCTTCTCTTTCCTCTATACCTATTATTCTTAGGTTTTTGTCTTTTAATATTGTCTTGGATTTCTTGGACAGACTGTGTCAGGAATTTTTTGGATTTAACATTTTCTTTGACAGATACATCGATTTCTTCCATTGTATCTTCTACACCTGAGATTCTTTCTTCCATCTCTTGTAGTCTGTTGGTTATGCTTACCTCTGTAGTTCCTGTTTTCTTCCCTAAATTCTTCCTCTCCATTATTTCCTCCATTTGTGTTTTCTTTAATTTTTCCAGTTCTATCTTCAGGTCTTGATTTATTTTGTTTACTTCCTTCACCTCTCTGGTTGTATTTTCCTCTTTTTCTTTTAGTTCCTTCAACTATGTTTCTTTAATTTCTTTCAGTGATTTAATTATTTCTTCTCTGAAGGCCACAAGCTGTTTGGCTTCATCTTCCTGTATTTCTTCATAGATGGCCATAATCTGCTTGTCTTTAACTTCCTCCATTTCTTTATGGATAGCCATGATCTGTTTGGTTTTATCTTCCTCTAATTCTTTACGTATTTTATTTGTTTCCTCTATTATCCTCTTCATCAGCATAGATGTAAGGTCATCTTCTTGATTTTCTATTATGCTGCGTTGTCCAGGATGTTCACCCCTGGATGGCTGGGTTCTGGAGATGACATATTGCTCTGTCTTTTGTTGGTTGAGCTTTTACGCTGATCTATACCCATTGGGCTGTTTTAGGTGTTGGCTGTTAGTTTCTGTACTTCCTGGAGTCCTGAGGTAGGGAGAATCCCGTTGGCCGGAAGATGATTTTTCCTGAAGGAGTCCTCCTCTGCTTTTTGGTTATGGTCACTGTATGACCAGTGTTTCTCAGGAATTGCTACTGCTCACCTCAGGTGTATAGCTCTGAATAGTAGCTGTGGTCTTTGTTAGGCAGGGGGGATCTCCTCTTACCCATAGAAGTTCTCAAGACAGCTGCCCCACTGCTGGGTTTTTTGTTATAAATTTAGTGAGCTGCTGCTGTTACAGTTTTCCAGGTACAGTCCCAAAGAACCTGCTGATTTCCTGGCTGTGGGGTTTTCGCTCAACAGGGAAACTCAGTCTATTATCCTGGGGTACACAGTTCTGTCCGGGAAAGTGAGAGATGCGCCCAGCAAGTCTCTGGGCCAGAGGCTGATTGCTCTGCTCTGGGCCTGGAGAATGTGCACCTAGGTTGAGTTGGCACCTGGGGGTGCCGCTCTGGTCTGGGAGGCTGGGTGCCTCAGTCTGGACCAGGAGCTGTGTGTCCCTCTCTGGGATGGAGGCTGCAGGCACTGCTCTGGTCCTTAGGCTGTGGTTGCAGCCCTCTTGAAAGACCAGGGATTCCCACAGTTTTGCCAGTCTAGCTAGGGAAAACTGGTTGATCCTTGGCACAGTATCTGAGGGCTGCTGTAATGGCTCTCTGGCTTTTGTAGGTCTGAGGATGCAGCTGTGTGTCCCAGTTCCCTAGGGGAACTCAATAATGGTGGCTGAGCACAGTGCTCCTGCCTGCATTAGAAAGCTAGAGCCTAGAGTCTGTGTGAATCCAGAAAGTCTTTTGGTGCTGGGTGTCCTGAGCGTTAGACCTGATGATCCCCTCCGCTGGGGGTTTCCTCCTGCCAGAGACACGCAGTCTTTGCTTTGGGGACCACTGTTCTGTCTGGGGTGGCGAGTAGAACCCATAGGCACAGACGCCCTTCCGTAGCTCTGCCTTTCTGGCCTTTGGGAGCCTGGGTGTCTGCCTAAACTGGTTAATTTTCCAGAGACCTTTTCGGGGTGGGGGTGTCGGCTGAGTGCTCTGAGATCAGACCAGCCGTTTCCCTCCCTGTGGGTTTGCATCTGACAGTAAAACGCAGCCTTCTGGTGCTCTGGTGCCCTAGTGCCCTGGGGCCCACAGTTCTATCTGAGGTGGCGAATCAGGCGCACAAGCAGGCAGGGCTCTGTGCAGGCGCCTGGATCCCTGGCTCTGGCTCCGGGATAGCTCCTGGGACGCCCGCGGAACCCGAGTCTTTTCCAGGGGATGTCTGGGTGACCTAAGGTCGGTCCCAATCGTTTCCTGCTCCGTGGGGTTATCTCCGTGGGGAAAATCCAGTCTGTGATGTTCTGGGCCCACAGTTCAGTCTGAGACAGTGACCAGATCAAGCTGGCCTGTAGCTCTGGGCTGGCGACCAAGCGCCTGGTGGAACCAGGATCTCTTCCACGGTTTAGCAGGGTGAGTTAAAGCTGATTGAATCCCCCACCATGAGGTATCCTCTCACCTGTGAAACACAATCACATGTGTTTTATGACGGCTAGTTCTGATTGCTGGTCATTGTGCCAATCCTGCTGTACTGCTGCTCAGAATGAGAGTCCTCCAGGCGCCGCCATCTTGCCCTGCCGCTCAAGCAGGTTTTAATTATATAGTTACACACACATAAATACACATACTCTTATACATACATAACACACACACATTCACACACACACACACACACACACACACACACCACTACCACCACCACCACCAACAACAACAACAGTAACAATTAAAGAAAAAGAGAAAAAAAGAGATCATGAATTTGAAAGAGCTTGTAGAGGATCCATGGGAGGGCCTGGAGAGAGAAAATGAAAGAAACGAATGATGTGATTATATTATGATCTGAAAAACATATTCTATAACACTATATAGGATTTGATGATATTTGTAGAACATGATTAGCCTGCAATAAAGTCCTGAAGATACCTGATAAAACAGGATCAGATGAATGGGGAGGAGGCCCCCCCCCCATCAGTGGACTTGGAAAGGGGGATGGTGGAGATGAGGGAGGGAGGGACTGGGAGGGAATGAGGGAGCGGAACACGGCTGGGATACAGAGTTAAGAAAATGTAACTGATAAGAAAAAAAATACAATTAAAAAACAAAACAAAAATGAATAAAATATAAAAAATTTAAATAAAAAAGAATGATAAGAGAAATACATTAGCTTTACATTTAAAGATAACATGTGAATTCATAATTACATATCAAATTTATATTTCAATTTATAGTCATCTCTTAAGACTAAATTAAATTTAGTTTTTTTCTTCTTTAACGAAAATAACAGATAGATGACAGACTGTTGATATTGGTAAATGATGCATTCAGTGGAAAATCCTCTTTGTTACTTAGTGATTAATATTTGATGAAACTGCAGCTTGTATCTGAGGCCAACATTTATTACTTGCTAATATTTAGTAATTTTAAATAATGAATAAATAAATCTGCTTGTCCATGGCAAATTCACATAAAAAACATCATTCATCCCAGAACCCTTGGCATCCATCAGCCCATGCTGAGACTTGTGTGCTTCTTTACAAAACTGTTGTCACAAAGTCAAGTGAACAGTTAGGTACACTAACAAATGCAGAGCTTCGAGACAGTGAGTTTCCATGAATTCTCAGTTGTGTGATGCTGAGAGTTACAGAAGCTTTTCTGTGAGTTTCCTCCCTCTCAGAGTGGCAAATATGCCACCTGCTGCAATAAGCCAGTGTGTGTGAAATCACTGTGGGATTGTGAGCCAATTACTGCCTAGTAGCCTGCAATTTTATTCTTGTTCGTCGATGAGTCTTCAGCTCTTATTTTTCCATATCAAAACCCTCTGAAGAAAGTTGTAGGGAGGGGAATATAATTAGCTAAATTTCAGTTTTCATATATAAGGAACATGGACTCTGGAACACACACACACACACACACACACACACAAACAGGTGGATTTTGTGATTTAGTAAAAAAGACTGTTTCATGGGACTTATTTACATTGCAACCTCAATAAAAAGATCAAGTCCCTGTTAGTAAGGAAAAACATGTAAACAATTCAATAATGTTAGGACTATTAATACCTCATATATACATACAAGTACACACATATGTATATATACATGCATATGCTAACATAAGTGTCAACAAGGAATTTAAAATAAGCCAAAAATCAAGATATATGATTCATTATGAAATCTGTTAAAGGAGATTTTGATTATTTATGGAGATAATTCTAAAAGAGAGAAACCATGGCAGTCTCTTTACAGCACATATTTTTTCTTTCTAACTTTCTTTATTACAATTTATTTACTTTGTATCCCAGCTGTAGGCCCCTCCCTCATCCCCTCCCAGACCTTTCCACCCTCTCTTTTCTCCCCTATGCCCATTCCTTAGCCCACTGATAGCAGGTATTTTGAGGCTTGGGTTAGAATCCCAGCAGCCCTGAATAGATTAGTTATAAGCATATCCCCAGTCTGTATGCACTTTAACTTTCTTATTTACTGCCGATAGCTGATAATTCTTACTATACACAGCTTCATAGCCAGAAAAGCTAACAAGGAAAAAGAACCACCTCAGTGGCAGATACATGGTAGACCAAATATCTCACTGATGTTCACATATAGCATCTAAAAGGGATATCTGCCATCTCTACCCAACACACCATTTCAGTCTTATCGTTCTTACATCCTGCTGACCTCTTCCTTTGGTATGGACTTGCCTTGTTCATTGTTGTCTCTAATCAAGACTTCAGCATTCTCAACTAAAATTATAAGGCATCTTGTCAATTGTAGGCCTTAGCTAATCACTGGTGTTTCATGTGTTTTGCTCCATCTTGGAAATTGTTACCTAAGAACATGACATCCACTTTCAGACATGCTACGTTCACATTGTTCCCAGTGTCAAGAATCCCCTCCCACCCCTGTGAAGACACAGCTGTGATTTTGTTTTAGCTTATATGGAAAGACATTTTGATTCTTAGCAATGTTTCTTCTCCTTGACGTGAATTATAATAGTTCCTAAATACACCTTCCAATCTGTAACAATGTAACACACACACACACACACACACACACACACACACACACACACAAACTTTATCAAATGTTTTTGATATCAGAGAAAAAAAGATGCCAACTTTTATTTTGTATTTTTATGTGTCTACATGTGTATGTTCTGTATATCTATGTGTGCATACAATAGAACAATCTGCGTGTGTGTCTATCTGTCTGTCTGGTTTCTTTCCTGTGTCTTTATGTGTTCGTTTATTTTTGTGTCCTTTCATCATCCATATACCTTAACAGCTCCCCTCACCTCTAAGTAAGACCTCAGTTTTATTGTCTCTTCTGAATTTGTGTCCCATTTCAGCACAAAAATTTATAGGCATTCTTTATTCATTTGAATAAATGACATATCCTATTAATTAGGAATGCACTAACATTTTTTATCATATAAATCTCAACACAAATTTACTGGCAGAAGACCTGATCATCCTGGACTGAATATTTTAATATGCCTTCTTTCAGATGAAAATGGTATAAATGGGTCTAGAATTCAATATGTCATTTACATTTTTTTGAACCTCATTAATCCAGGCCAGATATAATGAGACTATATATTTTTCTAACTGGTGAATTAGAGCATGAATACAAGTTCCAAATGTATTTTTCAAAATAATAAAAATAGTTCATTTTTATACACTGCTGGTTTTTCAAATGTAACAATATTTCTTGCCTTATGTATAAATGTTTAGAATTTTTAGAAGAAGAGGAGAGTTCATTATGACAGCTCTACTCTCTAGAACAATGTCACTTAAGGTCAACCATGAGTGAGAATGAGGATGTTAACAACTAAGTCATAATTATCTAGACTGTATTTCTTAGATGCTAATTTAAAAAAAGTATTTTTAAATATTTTAGTTTTACTTTAGAAAAGTCATAGCTTCCTTATTATATAAATAATATATTATATACCCTTTTCATTTAAAATGCACCCAGTTCCTTCCAATCTCCCAATACTAGGTAGTTCAAATGTCCTTCTCTAGGCTTCAAGTGTACTCCATGCACATAGTGCACAGACAACAAGCAAGCAAAATACACATATAAAACAGCAAGAAAATAATAAAGAGTCTCCTGCAAATTAAGAAAACTGCTAGCATTTTTCCAAGCAACTGGAAACTTTTTTTCTTTTTTTTAAGCTGAGCAATAGTGACATATGCCTTTAACCCAAACACTTAGGAGGCAGAGGCAAGAGGGCCTCTGTGAGTTCCAGCCTGGCCAGCTTGGTCAACAGGATAAGTTTCAGGACAGCCAGGGCCACACACAGAGAGAAAAGCTGCCTTAGAAAACTGGAGAGAGAGAGAGAGAGAGAGAGAGAGAGAGAGAGAGAGAGAGAAAGAGAGAGAAAGAGAATCCTTTCTAAACTGCGATCATGATTTGACAACTAATGAAAGTGGCCCATAGATTTATTTTGATTATTATATATTTTGCCATCAGAGTTGTACAAAAAACAGTTATAAAGAAGAAATCTGAGTGTAGCCTATAGGCAGTTCAGTTGTCATGTGGGTTCCTTAGTAAGGGGAGCAGGGGCTGTCTCTGGCATGTACTCTGTTGCCTACTCTTTGATCACTTCTCCCTGTCAGGGAGACCTTCCCAGGCCACAGAGGAAGAGGATGCAGGCAACCCTGATGAGACTTGATAGGCTAGGGTCAGATGGTAGGGGAGGAGAGCTACAGCTTTCTATTGCCTAGGGGAGGGGAATAGAGCCAAAAAGGGAGGGAAGATGGGACAGGAAAGAGACAAGAGAGGGGACTACAATCAAGATATTAACTGAATAAATAATAATAAATAAATTTATATAAAAATAAATCAATACTTCAAGGAAAAAAAAGAAGAAATCTGAGATAACATGTTTAACACTTGGAATTGCAATTTTGAAAATGTGACATAATTAATATTTTATATAATATAAAATTAGATAACATGCAGATGTGATGATGTGAAATATCCTTGAGCATATTCGTCTGACACTGCCCTACTTTGAATAACGACAGCAATGATGTGTGGAAGCATTACATGCTTCTTAGATACTTCACATGTAACCGAGAGCTTTAGTATGATCATTTGACATTCAGTCGAGTGGTGTCAAAGAGATGATGGCTGAACAGGCTAAGGCATTTGCTGACAACAGACACTGTAGAAGGAGACAACTAACACTCACAAGTTGTTTTTTCCCTTCCCACAATTGCCATGACATGTGTTCACTCCCCCTGTTATTTCTTGTGCAAAATAAATATTAAAAAATAATTTTCTATCATTAATCAACTATAATATGAGGAAATGTCGAACAACTCAGGTGCAAAACCATCTGGGAATTTACTAAAATACATGTTCCAATTATGACATACCTTTAAATGCAAAATAAAAGCTTTTATATAACTTTTCTAGCAAGCTATCTCAAGGTCAAAAGATTGTGTTAAGTTAATATATGCTAATGAAGCATCCCAGGTCCCTTGCTTTCCATATTTTAAGAACCCAAATTTAATTCAATTTTATCTAATAAAACCTTAACTTACTTTTCAGAAATAGCTGTTATTTCTTTCAAATACCATTCAGAGAAAAGAGGAATGGCTTTAGAAGGAATTCCCACTTCTGAAATATTTTTCTTTTGTGCTATGGTTGAAAATATAGTGACTAATCCTAATGACACTGTTTAGTGTTAAAAGACTACACTTGGAGTACTCTACCATGGTTTTAAATGCTCTTAGTGCTGTTAGGAACAAACTGTGAAGCAGCATGCTCTAAAGTGCCGCTAAAACAGGAGCCACAAATGGCCTTATTGTTTTAAGAATTTCATCCAAGGACACATAGAAAGTCCTGACTTCTCTCCTCCTGAGTCTCTACTGTCATTTGATGATTTGCTATGGCCACAGTGAAGCGTAAGAAGGGGAATCTTAAAATATGATTAGAAAATGTGAAGAGTAAACAGACAGGCATCATTACCATTTAATACAATTATGGAACAAATGCATATCACAAACCAAAGAGTAGTATTAAAATCTCACAGTTTGACTACTAAGGCTTACTAATAAGCCTCATTGCAACTGTTGAACAGCTGTGAATCTATTAAGAATATAGGAGTCAAAAGTAATACATTACTTCTGGGTATGCTGAGGGCACAATAACCTTTAATGTAAAATGTGGACTGTTCATGAATCAGTTATTGTGCAAGCCAGGATATAATTGGTTGGCTTTATTGTAATGATTATGATGATAATTATTATAGAAAGAGCAGCTCCTCCTCATGAAGTGTTAGCTCTGAGTCAAGGATTTTGCTAAGCATTTTACTTGCATTATCTCCTGGATTAAAGCTCAAATAATAACATGGCAGTTGACAGCAGATCAATTAATTCTGGAACTTCACAAAGGAATATTTACTCTATTTTGCAGGTAAGAAGGAAGTCAAAGTCTGGCAGTATTAAGTGGCTTTTAGAAATCACAAAGATACATTTCAATAAGTGACAAAGTTAGAAATTGATCCAATTTGATGTGAAATAGTTCCTAACTCTCCTTCTCTGTACACTTCGTGTAAACATTTATCTATTTACTATCAAGAAACTTTATATTTTATATCTTGACTTTTAGCTTCTACTTGAAACACAAACATGAGTCACTTCTTTTGATGCCAGTGTTTTTAGGTGGTTTTCTTGAACCTCTATAAACCCTATCTTGGATACTATGACCCAGCAATTTGGAGATGTGTAGGCAAGAATCTTCTTGAATATCTGTGATATGATAGGAAAGCTAATGATGTATGTAATTCTGTGAGCTTTAGCTCTCTCAACTCAACTAAATTTTGAACATTTTACTTTTTGTACAATAGCTAGATGAAATAAAGTTTAAATGGATCCATGTTATAATTGCAGGAAGGGGCACTGGCCGCTCCTAGATACCGTAATCTGTAGAATAAAGTCTGGTGCCAAGAATGGTGCCTAATTGTGCCCCCTAGATCCTTCAACATTCAGGCTATTGTCAGTGTTCTTGGGTACCACCACTCCATGCCCCCGAATTTGATGGTAAGAGCCTATTGATAAATACACCAAATATTCAAGGTGTGCATATTTTATCTACAGTTGTCTTCCATGTGAGTATTTTCTTCTCAATTAGAATTGAAATGCAGTCCCTTTTGGAAAAAGGATCCACTATTTTTTCTAAGATGGGTTTTTTGCCAAGACAAAATGTTCCAGATGTAATTATATTTCATCTCCAGTTGCTGAGTGCCTTGGTCATTCTATTTGTAAGTGACAGAAATCTAAATTGCATTGGCTCAAGCACAGAAAGGGAACCTTGGCTCTTATTAATGAAATTTTTAAGTGACAGCTTGATACAAGTATTATGGGTTTAGGGACTCAAATGTTATTTTTATTTCCTCAGAAGAGGGGAGAGATTAGAGCCATACCCAACTTTATTAATACATAGCTTGGGCTGAGTCCAGAGTGTTCCTTTTTAACTATATCTAGGCCAAGGCCTGGAAGCTTCTAACATCAATACAATCTAAGCTTCTGGAAGCCTGGACCTTGAAAGCTTTAGCTTCTAACCTCCATCTGCTAACCAAGGCTGCGAATGTTTTCAGCATCGGATATTTACAGCAGAATACCTTAACTTTTTTAGTTATTTATGAACTGTTGCTGACTGGTTCAACTAAGTTGTTCTGGCTCAAAATTCCTTTTTAAATTTACTGATTAAAACTAGCTTCTATGTACTTTTCACTTAATGGCTCTGCTTGGAACTCTACTCTACTCAACTGAACTGCACCAAACTCTACTGTGCACAGGAACCATACTGTATGGACTCCAGGAACTCTCCTGTTCTCTCTCTGCACTACTGCCATGTAGCTTCTCTTTCTTGTTTGTACTTGTGAGAGTTGGGAATATTCTGTCTCTTACTCATTCTGTAAAATCTTTCTCTGATTCCTTACTTTGTTGGCCCCTCAATTAAACATCACTTTTTCCAACCAGAAGAATTGAAGATGTGCCATGTCTTTATTCCAGCAGGAATGATTAAGTGTGTGTATTATAGCCAGAGAGATTAATGATGTGTACTAAAGGGTGTGTCTGTATTCTGGCTGGATCACACAGACCTAGGTCTTTGAATCATTCCTTGCCAAAGAAGCCATTTGCTGGACTAAAATTCATCTACACTCTTCTTGGCTGTGTTCTTATTTCTATCATGGCTTATTTCTAGCCTCAAATATAGTTCAGACTCACTTGGCCCCTAGTTCAATATAATCTTGTGAAAGTTTATGCTATGTATATGTCCACATGCCACAAACCCTCAGTGTTTAAGCATGTCTGCACCCATTCTTGCTAATACCCAGAAGGTCTGGTGGTGTAAAGTTCAGGAGGAGGCCAGGATGGCTGGATACTAGAGACAGAGAACAGATGAACTTCTTTCAAGAGATCATTTCAGGAAAAATGGGATTTCTAAATGAGAAAGTAGGCTCAACATGGGGGATTTATTGTCACCATATGGCCAACCCTCACCCAGTTATTTCATAGATGGGAAGTGCTGTAGGTATGGGTTGTTTGCTTTACTTTTAGTAAGCTTCTATGTTTATTTTTTATAATCACTAATAGTCTGAAGCAGTAACAGCCTTAGAAATTTAGCATAGTATTAGGGACTATGAGAAGGTAGTTCCAAAGACCCATTTTCTAGAAGTCTACATGCTAAATAAACATTTTTTCACCCATAGCTACTATTACAAAGACTTAGAACACAAAATACTAGAACTAAATGCTCATAAATAAATACGGGTATCTCCTCTTCTTTCTGATGTTAGGTGGGATCGGGAGGGGAGGAGAGAGGGGCTTATGGGGCGATACAAAATGAATAAAGTGTAATTAATAAAAAATTAAAAAAATAAATACGGGTATCAAAATGATCGCTTGTAATGTGGGTGCTGATTAAGAACGCTAAGTGGTGAGGTAGAACTGTTCTCTTGCTTGTCGAATATGAAAATTCTTTTTTGTGGAAGAGTTTGAGGAGAATTGGTGTTAGCACTTCCTTGAAGGTCTTGTAGAATTCTGCGCTGAAGCCATCTGGTCCAGGACTTTTTTTGGAGGGGAGACTATTAATGACTGCTTCAATTTCCTTGGGAGATATAGGGCTATTCAGTCTTTCTACCTGATCTTGGCTTAATTTTGGTAGATGGAATCTGTCAAGAAAATTATCCATTTCATTTAGATTTTCAAATTTTGTGCCATATAGGTTTTTGTAGTATAACCTAATAATTGTTTGGATTTCCACAGTATCTGTAGTTATGTCCCCATTTTCATTTCTGATTTTGCTGATTTGGATAGTTTCTCTCTGCTTTTTAATTATTTTGGCTAGGGGTTTGTCTATCTTGTTGATTTTCTCAAAGAACCAGCTTTTTTTTTCGTTGATCCTTTGGATAGTTTTATTTGTTTCTAATTGATTGATTTCAGCCCTGAGTTTGATTATTTCCAGCCGTCTGCTCCTCTTGGGTGTATCTGCTTCTTTTTTTTTTTTTCCTAGGGTTTTCAGTTGGGCCATTAAGTTGTTTGTATGTGATGTCACGAATTTCTTCTTGCAGGCACTTAGTGCTATAAATTTTCCCCTGAGCACTGCTTTCAACGTGTCCCATAAATTTGGGTATGTTGTGCCTTCATTTTCATTGAATTCTAGGAAGTCTTTAATTTCTTTCTTTATTTCTTCCTTGACCCAGCTGTCATTGAGTAGTAAGTTGTTCAGTTTCCATGTGCGTGTCGTTTTTTTTGTTGTTTCTGTTGTTGTTGATGTCCAGCTTTAGTCCATGGTGGTCGGATAGTATACAAGGGATTATTTCAATCCTTTTGTATCTGTTGAGGCTTGTTTTGTGACCCACTATATGGTCTATTTTGGAGAAGGTTCCATGTGGTGCTGAAAAGAAGCTGTACTCTTTTGAGTTTACTCATTGGCACAGGAGACAACTTCCTGAACAGAACACCAACAGCACAGGCTCTAAGAGCAACAATCAATAAATGGGACCTCATGAAACTTAAAAGCTTCTGTAAAGCAAAGGACATTGTTGTCGGAACAAAAACAACAGCCTACAGACTGGGAAAAGAACTTCACCAAACCTATATCTGAGACAGGGCTAATATCCAGGGTATATAAAGAACTCAAGAAGGTAAACAACAACAAATTAAGTAATCCAATTTAAAAAATGGGGTACAGACCTGAAAAGAAAAATTCTCAACTTCGTATGGAATAACAAGAAACCAAGAATTGCTAAAACAATCCTCTACAATAAAAGATCTTTTGGAGGTATCGCCATCCCTGATCTCAAGCTGTACTTTAGAGCAACAGTTATAAAAACTGCATGGTACTGGCATAGAAACAGAATGGTGGATCAATGGAACCGAACAGAAGACCCAGAAATAAACCCACACACTTACGGACACCTGATTTTTGACAAAGATGCCAAAACCATACAATGGAAAAAAGATAGCATCTTCAACAAATGGTGCTGGTCCAACTGGATGTCTACATGTAGAAAAATGAAAATAGATCCATACTTATCACCCTGCACAAAACTGAAGTCCAAGTGGATCAAAGACCTCAACATAAAACCAGACACATTAAATCGGCTAGAAAAAAAAGTGGGGAATACCCTAGAACCCATTGATACAGGAGAAAACTTAATGAACAGAACACCAACAGCACAGGCTCTAAGAGCAACAATCAATAAATGGGACTTCATGAAATTGAAAAGCTTCTGTAAAGCAAAGGACACTGTCATCAAAACAAAGCGACTGCCTGCAGATTGGGAAAAAACCATCACCAACCCTTTATCTGACAGAGGGTTAATATCCAGTATATATAAAGAACTAAAGAAGCAGAAAAGCAACAAACCAAGTAATCCCATTAAAAAATGGGGAATGGAGATAAACAGAGAATTCTCGAAAAAAGAACATCAAATGGCAGAGAAACAATTAAAGAAATGCTCAACCTCATTAGCCATTAGGGAAATGCAAATCAAAACAACCCTGAGATTTCACCTTACACCCATCAGAATGGCCAAGATGAAAAACTCAAGTGATAACACATGCTGGAGAGGTTGTGGAGAAAAAGGAACCCTCCTCCATTGCTGGTGGGAATGTAAACTGGTACAACTACTCTGGAAGTCAATCTGGCACTTTCTCAGACAATTAGGAGTAGTGCTACCTCAAGACCCAGCTATACCACTCCTAGGTATATACCCAAAATTTGCTCAAGTACACAACAAGGACATTTGTTCAACCATGTTTGTAGCAGCTTTATTTGTAATAGCCAGAACTTGGAAACAACCCAGATGTCCATCAACAGAGGAACGGGTACAGAAATTGTGGTATTTTTACACAATGGAATACTACTCAGCAATCAAAGGGAGGAAATCATGAAATTTGCTGGCAAATGGTGGGATCTAGAAAAGATCATTCCGAGTGAAGTATCCCAGAAGGAGAAAGACAAACTTGGTATATGCTCACTTATATAGACCTACAAGATATGATAAACATAACAAAATCTACACACCTAAAGAAGATAATCAAGTAAGTGGACATGGGTGAAGATGATCAATCCTCATTTAGAAAGACAAATGGGATGTGCATTGAATGTATGACAGGAGTCTACCGCAAAAGGCATCTGGAAGACTCTACCTAGCAGTGTTTCAAAGCAGACAGTAAGACTCATAACCAAACCATGGCAGAGTGCAGGGAATCATATGAAAGAAGGGGAGTTAGTATGATATGGAAAGGATAGGAGCTCTACAAGTACCAAATATATCCAGGCACAGGGCCTTTTCTGAGACTGACACTCAACCAAGGACCATCTATGGATATAACCTAGAACTTCGGCTCGGATGTGGCCCGTGGTAGCTCAGTAACCAAGTAGTTTTCCAAAGCAAGGGGAACAAGGACTATTTCTAACAGGATCTCAAGGCCAGGCTCTTTGTCCTCCCCCCCCCACCCAGGGGAGGAGCAGTCCTATTAGGCCACAGAGGAGGACTTTGCAGCCAGCCTTGAAATACCTGATAAAACAGGATCAAATGAAAGAGGAGGAGGTCCTCCCCTATCAGAGGACTTGGAAAGGGGCAGGGAGGAGACCAGGGAGGGAGTTGGGGAGGGGGAGGGAATGAGGGAGTGGGATACAGCTGGGACACAGAGTTAACAAATTGTAACTAAAAATAAAAATTAAATTAAATTAAAAAAAAAGAAAAAAAATTCTTGAATTCTTGAACATGCATAATGCAAGATATTTCCATATGTAACTCTTAATCATTAAAATGTATTAAATGTGCCATTGTATGCATGAATCAAATTCATCCCAAATGCCTTTTACGCATGTCACTGAAGAAAAGTGATAAAAAGGATAAAGAGATATTTGTGTTGTCAAATTAGAAGGTAGTAGTCTCTTGTGCTTCAATTTTTTATTTGCTATCAGCCAACATCTCATTTACATAAGAAAGTCAAGTTATAACTAGTTCATAGTTTAGGTGATGCTAATATTTCTAAAATAATACCGTCTCATGTTCAAGCTGAAATCGGTGCATATGCAGATTCATTAAAATGCAGCCTACAATTTAGAGTTTTCAAGACCATGATATTATTGACTTAGAGAACAGTGATGAGCTACCATGTCAGAAATCTCAGCCATAGTCTAACACTGTATGTAATCTAATACTATGTTTATAAGTGATCACATCTCTATGAGAAGACGTCCATGTGCTATTTTTCTGTTATTTGTTATTATCATATCCCTATTAAATAACAGCAACAAATATTAAAGATGTAATATATAATTAATCTATAAAATGTCAAACAGAAATGTTCTACAAATACCAATTTTCATTTCTATTCTTTGTTACTAATTATATTTTTTTGTTTAAAAATATAAGGCTTATTTATTTAGCTATTAGTTCAGGGTATGTGTGCATGTGTGCTGTCATACAACAACTTCATGACGTCAGTTCTTCCCTTCCACCTTTACATTGGTCCTGAGGATTGAACGCATATCTTGACCCTTGGTGGCAAGCACCTTTATCTGCTCAGTTGTCTCACTGTTGTCAAACCTTCCAAACCTTCAGGAAGAATCTGCTTGGCCCTCAGAAAGTAGAGAAAACCTACCATCATCTGAAAGTGAAAACAAAGCCAAATGTAAAGGAGGAAATCTATCATTAATATACTGAGAGTCTGCATTGGGATCTAAAAATAGAAGCATAGAATTCTAACTATAAGTAGATGATGAAGAATATAGTGGCAGCTCATAATAACCATAGTGAATGGAGAATAAATATGATCTACTGCTCTATGCTCAATGGCTGTCTTGGGGAGCAAAGAGACATCATCAGGGGTAGGTCCTTTATTGATCGTAAAAATGAAGCTACAGTTTAGACAGGCCATATTCAGGAAACACAGAACAACCAAAAATAGTGAAAAATATATTACGACATTAAAAGAATTACTCTACTCTCCGTTGTTGCAGCCTTGTTGTATTGTTTCTTATCTTTCTCAAATTTTATGATGCATAGTAACCTTACAGCTCTAGATAGTACATGAAAACGAATTTGTAAAAACTTTCAAATTGCTGTAAGAATTTCTCTTTTTTGCACTGGAAAAGAACTTGGAATACTTAATTAGACAATTATGAATAAGAAAGAGCACGTGCTACCCAGTGAATTAGGGGGCTTGGTGAGGATGGGACAAGAAACACAGGCTCAAATAGCTGAAAAAGGGAAAAAATATTTACTCAGACATGTAAAACCTAATGAAAGATTTCCATGGGTATGCGGTTGTCTATGTTTCAAATTAAATCTTATTTTTTAACCAAGTATCTGCATGCAGTTTAGAAAAAAATAAGAGTCAATGCTTTACTTCTTTCATGTGAAATGTACCTTCACATTCGTGCTATACTACTTATTTGTCATCTAATAATTTCTGACATATTCATCCACAGTCATAATCATTTCTCATTTAATGTTATCACAAAGTTATCAAGACCAGTTTTGTGCCCTGAAGAACCAAATACAGCACTTAAATATATTCTTCCTTTGTACTGATTTTAATATCTCATGATGTGAATAATTTTCTATCACATTTTTCAAGTCTTATCAATAGTCATATTTTGATTGCTGAGTGAGACATGATGTAAAAACTTTCTTACAGGTTTCAAGTTCGAGGAAGCCAAGATGGCGGCACCAGGAGAACACCGTGTCTGAGAAGCGGGACAACACACTCCGTGCAGCGACCAGGAGACTGAACTCTGGGCCCTAAAAGAACAGCAATCGATTGTGTTTCCCAGGTGAGGGGAGGCTCCCATGGCGTGGGAATCGGTCGGGTCCACTCTCGGGCCGCACAGCCAGAACCCAGAAGAGAACCCGGCTAAAGCGG
Source organism: Psammomys obesus (assembly GCF_907164565.1). NCBI lineage: Eukaryota > Metazoa > Chordata > Mammalia > Rodentia > Muridae > Psammomys > Psammomys obesus. The sequence continues at coordinate 11,103,177 of NW_026596101.1, forward strand.
GCTTTGGGTCTCCGGGCTGGTGCTGTAAGCCTGCTTCTCCAGATCAGTTTCCCAGGCTGATTGGTGGGCACATGGGTGCCTGAGGCTGGGAGTCCCAGTCACAAAAAAACCCACGGGGAAGGAAAGTTACCAGACTGGTCACGGATCACCCAGTCTTTCCCTGGAAGGTCTCTCCTACCAACCGCGGTGGGTACCTGCCACCATCACAATTGAGCTCCTGCCACGCACGGATTTCAGCTGCACGCCCAGCTCAAAATCCCTACTCCCTCTTCGGAGGAGGCAGGAGACATCCAGCAGAATCTGCCACAGACCACATTGTCTGTACCCCAACACGTGATCAGGGCTGAGAAAACCCAATCCATTCGGGCACTCCCCCAAATGCCGCCATAACCCTGCCACAGCAGAGCAGAAGGATAAAGAGGCACACAGTGGCTTTCACAGTGCTGGAACTCCAGTACTGCCAGCTGCTCCTAGCAAACAAACTACAGCTCGGGATCTGGGACTGTGGTCATTTTACACGTTCTGAGATTCTCCTGGGTCCAGCACAATAAGGTCTAGCAGCAAGTTCTATCACCGGCGCCCCCCCCCCCCGCCCCGACCCCTGGCAGAGAAACGCCGGCTCAGGGCTCAGGATCCGACTGAGAAGCCCCAACCCCTGCTGGCACTCCCCTGAGAGCACCTCCATAAGCTTGCCCTAGTAGAGGAGAAGATCAGAGAGGAAGGACAGAGAGGCAGCCTGCCAAGGACACAGCACCCTCTCTCCAGCTCACCCAGTGGCCATTAGCAGAGAAACCCAAGCTTTGGATCTGAGGACACTCAACCCTACCTGGTACTCTCTTGGGATCAGCAAACATAGATTCTACTGCTAGGCTGCTTCTGGCAGAGAGATCTGGGCCCGGGATCTGGGATTGAGTACACTCATCCTAACTCTTTCCCGTGCCACCCAGGGACCAGTCAACATAACCCCTCCTGGCAGAGGGAAAGGACAAAGAGGCAGCACACAGGAAAGGTGGACACCGAGTCCTGCGGCCACAGTGTCACAGAGCTGACTGTTAGCCTACCTGTGCACTTCCGCAGCAGGACCAAAACAGAGAGTAGTGAGCAAGGGGAACTCCTGTGCATTCCAAATGGTCCTGCAAGAGAGTGAGTGAGCCTTCTAGGGAGAGATTGCCCCAGACCCAGGGCCTCTCCACAGAAGCAACCAGACGAGATCCCTGCCACCCACACCCCTAGTGTGGGCATCATAGGGATTCTTGGGATAGCGACCCCAACATTGAAGCCTCTGCCTTGCGGGTCCACCAGGGTAATACAGGCAAACAATCCCTGGATCTCAGTCAGAACTGTGTAATAGTGGCTTGCAGGCCACTGCAATAATCAGAGAATCCGCGCATGCACACTGTGCCCGCTAAAAGCGCACACGAATAGCGCCAGCGTCACATTCTTTACTTAGGCAAAACTGAAAACACAGTGCACACTCCGAAAGCAGTGAACCTCTCTCATCTTCCTGAAAAAACAGTCCAGAAAACAGAGAGGATCATAGCCCAAACTACAATCTTGAGGAACAACCAGTGAAGATTATAAATAACCAGATGGCTAGAGGCAGACGTAAGAACACTTCCAACAAAAATCAGGACATAATGACCTCGCCAGCAACCCCACAAAACAATGGACACTTCAATTCACTAGATACACAAGAAAACGACCTCAAAACTATGTTTCTCCAGCTATTAGCGACCCATAAAGATGAAATGATCAAAGCCTTCAGAGAAATAACCAAAGAAATTGAGACTAACCAAGAGGAAACAAATCGTGCTCTCAGAGAAATGACCACGAAAATTGAGGCAAACAGAGAAGAAATGTACAAAGTCTCAAAGAAATGTCCACACAAATGAAGGCAAATAAAGAAGAAATAAACAAAGCTCTCATAGAAATACAGGCAATTATACCCAAAGAAGTAGAGGCACAATTAGTGATACATAGAGAGGAAACGAACAAAAAAATAGAAGCTATCATTGAAAAGCAGGAGTCCACATTCAAACAGATGAAGGAAATGGTGCAAGACGTGAAAACAGAATTAGAATCAATAAAGAAAACACAAATAGAGAAAAACCAGGAGCTGGAGAACATAGAGAAAAGATCAGGCATTACGAAGGTAAGCATTACCAACAGAATACAAGAGATGGAAGAAAGAATCTCAGGAGCCGAAGATACACTTGCGGAAATTGACACGTCTCTCAAAGAAAAAATAAAATCAGAAAAGGTCCAAACACAAAACATCCAAGAAATCAAGGATACCATGAAAAGACAAAACCTAAGAATAATAGGAGTAGAAGAAAAAGAAGACATCAGGCTCAAAGGTCCGGAAAATATTTTCAAGAAAATTATAGAAGAAAACTTTCCCAACTTAAAGAAGGAGATGGCCATAAACATACAAGAGGCCTACAGAACACCAAGTAGACTAGACCAGAAAAGAAATTCTTCACGTCACATCATAGTCAAAACACTGCACCTACAAAACAAAGAAAAAATTCTAAAAGCAGCAAGGGAAAAAGGCCAAGTAACATATGAAGGTAGACCTATCAGAATCACACCAGATTTCTCAGCAGAAACGATGAAAGCCAGAAGGGCCTGGACAGAAATCATACAGTCCTTAAGGGACCACAGATTCCAACCCAGACTACTATACCCAGCAAAACTTTCAATCAACATAGCCGGAGAATTCAAGATATTCCAAGACAAAACCAAATTTAAACAATATCTACATAGTAACCCAGCTCTACAGAAGTTACTAGAAGGGAAACTCCAAACCAAAGAAAACAACTACATCGAAGGAAACAGAGGAAATAGATAACTACACAACAAAAAAACCAAAAGAAGACAAGCAATGAAACTCAGTGACACCACCAACACCACATCTAAAGTAAGTAACAATAGTTGGTCACTAGTTTCTATAAACATCAACGGACTCAACTCCCCAATTAAAAGAAACAGACTAACAGAATGGTTGCGGAAACAGGATCCATCATTCTGTTGCATCCAAGAAACACACCTATGCAACAAAGATAAACACTACCTCAGTGTAAAGGGCTGGAAAAATGTGTTTAAAGCAAATGGTTCCAGAAAACAAGCGGGAGTAGCCATCCTAATATCTAATAAAATAGACTTTCAACCCAAGTTAATCAAAAAAGATAAGGACAGCCACTATATTCTCATCAAAGGAAAAATCCACCAAGAGGACATCACAATTTTGAATATCTATGCCCCAAATACAAGAGCACCTACATTCGTAAATGAAACAATATTAAAGCTTAAATGACACGTTGATCCTAAAACCCTAATAGTGGGAGACTTCAACACTCCACTCTCACCAAGGGACAGATCAACTAGACAGAAAACAAATAGGGAAATAAAAGCACTTACAGAGACCCTAAATCAAATGGACCTAATAGACGTCTACAGAACTTTTCATCCAAACTCAAAAGAGTATACCTTCTTTTCAGCACCGCATGGAACCTTCTCCAAAATAGACCATATAGTTGTTCATAAAGCAAGCCTCAACAGATACAAAAAGATTGAAATAATCCCTTGTATTCTATCTGACCACCATGGACTTAAGCTGGACCTCAACAACAACAGAAATAACAAAAAGCCTACACGCACATGGAAACTGAACAATTTGTTACTCAACGACAGCTGGGTTAAGGAAGAAATAAAGAAAGAAATTAAAGACTTCCTAGAATTCAATGAAAATGAAGGCATAACATACCCAAATTTATGGGACACATTGAAAGCAGTGCTCAGGGGAAAATTTATAGTACTGAGTGCCTGTAAGAAGAAATTCATAACATCACATACAAACAACTTAATGGCCCAACTGAAAACCCTAGAAAAAAAAAGAAGCAGATACACCCAAGAGGAGAAGAAGGCTGGAAATAATCAAACTCAGGGCTGAAATCAATCAATTAGAAACAAATAAAACTATTCAAAGAATCAATGAAACAAAAAGCTGGTTCTTTGAGAAAATCAACAAGATAGACAAACCCTTAGCCAAACTAACTAAAAAGCAGAGAGAATCTATCCAAATCAACAAAATCAGAGATGAAAAGGGTGACATAACTACAGACACAGAGGAAATTCAAACAATCATTAGGTCATACTACAAAAGCCTATATGCCACAAAATTTGAAAACCTAAATGAAATGGACAATTTTCTTGATAGATTCCATCTTCCAATATTAAGTCAAGATCAGATAGAAAGACTGAACAGCCCTATATCTCCCAAGGAAATTGAAGCAGTCATTCACAGGCTCCCCTCCAAAAAAAGCCCTGGGCCAGATGGTTTCAGCGTGGAATTCTTCTACCAAACCTTCAAAGAAGTGCTCACACCAATTCTCCTCAAACTGTTCCACAAAATAGAAACAGAAGGTACATTACCAAACTCATTCTATGAAGCAACAGTCACCCTGATACCTAAACCACACAAAGACCCAACAAAAAAAAGAGAACTTCAGACCTATCTCTCTCATGAACATTGACGCAAAAATACTCAATAAAATACTTGCAAATCGAATCCAAGAACACACCAAAGATATCATCCACCATGACCAAGTAGGCTTCATCCCAGGCATGCAAGGGTGGTTCAACATACGGAAATCCATCAATGTAATCCACCACATAAACAAACTGAAGGAGCAAAACCACATAATCATCTCCTTAGATGCTGAAAAAGCATTTGACAAAGTTCAACACCCATTCATGTTTAAAGTCTTGGAGAGATCAGGGATACAAGGCACATATCTAAATATAGTAAAGGCAATATACAGCAAGCCTATAGCCAACATCAAACTCAATGGAGAGAAACTTAAATCAATCCCACTGAAATCAGGGACAAGACAAGGCTGCCCACTCTCTCCCTACCTCTTCAACATAGTACTTGAAGTCCTAGCCAGAGCAATAAGACAACTAAAGGAGATCAAGGGGATACAAATTGGAAAGGAAGAGGTCAAGTGTCACTATTTGCAGATGATATGATAGTATATATGCGCGACCCCAAAAATTCAACCAGAGAACTCCTCCAGCTGATAAACACCTTCAGCAAAGTGGCAGGATACAAAATCAACTCAAAAAAATCAGAAGCCCTCCTGTATACCAAAGACAAAAGGGCCGAGAAAGAAATTAGGAAAACAACACCCTTCACAATAGCCACTAATAGCATAAAGTACCTTGGGGTGACACTAACCAAGCAAGTGAAAGACCTGTTTGAGAAAAACTTCAAGTCTCTGAAGAAAGAAATTGAAGAAGATCTCAGAAGATGGAAAGATCTCCCATGCTCATGGATTGATAGAATTAACATTGTGAAAATGGCCATCCTGCCAAAAGCAATCTACAGATTCAATGCAATTCCCATCAAAATACCAGCTCAATTCTTTACAAAACTTGAAAAAAAGATTCTCAGCTTCATATGGAGAAACAAAAAATCCAGAATCTTCAAAATGATCCTGTACAACAACAGATCATCTGGAGTTATCTCTATCCCTGATCTCAAGCTGTACTACAGAGCAATAGTAATAAAAACTGCATGGGATTGGCACAGAAACAGAAAGTAGGATCAATGGAACCAAATAAAAGACCCAGAAATAAACCCACACACCTATGAATACTTGATTTTTGACAAAGAAGCCAAAACCATTCAATGGAAAAAAGACAGCATCTTCAACAAATGGTGCTGGTCCAAGTGGATGTCCACATGCAGAAAAATGAAAATAGATCTATATTTATCACCCTGCACAAAACTAAAGTCCAAGTGGATCAAAGACCTCAACATAAAACCAGTTACTCTAAATCTGTTAGAAGAAAAAGTGGGGAACAGCCTAGAACTCATTGGCACAGGAGACCACTTCCTGAACAGAACACCAACAGCACAGGCTCTAAGAGCAACAATCAATAAATGGGACCTCATGAAACTGAAAAGCTTCTGTAAAGCAAAGGACACTGTCATCAAAACAAAACGCCTGCCTACAGATTGGGAAAGAATCTTCACTAACCCTTTATCTGACAGAGGACTAATATCGAGTATATACAAAGAACTAAAGAAGCTGAAAAGCAGCAAACCAAGTAATCCAATTAAAAAATGGGGAGCAGAGCTAAACAGAGAATGCAAATCAAAACGACCCTGAGATATCACCTTACACCCATCAGAATTGCCAAGATAAAAAACTCAAGGGACAACACATGCTGGAGAGGTTGTGGAGAAAGAGGAACCCTCCTCCACTGCTGGTGGGAATGTAAACTAGTACAACCACTCTGGAAATCTATCTGGGGCTTTCTAAGACAATTAGGAATAGTGCTTCCTCAAGACCCAGCTATACCACTGCTAGGTATATACACAAAATTTGCTCAAGTACACAAAAGGGATATTTGCTCAACCATGTTTATAGCAGCTTTATTTGTAATAGCCAGAACCTGGACACAACCCAGATGTCCATCAACGAAGGAATGGGTACAGAAATTGTGGTATTTTTACACAATGGAATACTACTCAGCAATCAAAAAGGAGGAAATCATGATATTTGCAGGCAAATGGTGGGATCTAGAAAAAGATCATTCTGAGTGAAATATCCCAGAAGGAGAAAGACAAACACGGTATGTACTCACTTATATAGACCTATGAGATGTAAACATAATGAAATCTATACACCTAAAAAAGATAATCAAGAGAGTGGACATGGGGTAAGATTATCAATCCTCGTTTAGAAAGACAGATGGGATGCGCATTGAACATATGACAGGAGTCTACTGAGTGCATTTGAAAGACTCTAACTAGCAGTGTTTTCAAAGCAAAGACTCATGACCAAACCTTTGGCAGAGTACAGGGAATCATAAGAAAGAAGGGGAGTTAGTCTGATGAGGAAAGGATAGGAGCTCCACAAGGACCAAATATATCTGGGCACAGGCTCTTTTCTGAGACTGACATGCAACCAAGGACCATGTATGAATGTAAGCTAGAACCTCTGCTCAGATGTAGCCTGTGGTAGCTCAGTAACCAATTGGTTTCCCATAGTGAGGGGAACAAGGACTATTTCTAACAGGAACTCAATGACTGGCTCTTTGGCCTCCCCACCCCCCAAGGGAGGAGCAGTCCTGTTAGGCCACAGAGGAGAGCTTTGCAGCCAGTCCTGAAGATACCTGATAAAACAGGATCAGATGAATGGGGAGGAGGTACCCCCTATCAGTGGACTTGGCAAGGGGCACGGTGGAGATGAGGGAGGGAGGGAGGGACTGGGAGGGAATGAGGGATCCGGACACAGAGTTAATAAAATGTAACTGATAAGAAAAAAATAAAATTAAAAAAAAACTTTCTTATCTCATTTTTTTTTATCTTATAGAACTTCTTCTCTATTTCAGTTTAAATAAATTATCCTTCACTGAACTATAAATGATCAAGGAGAGTTACAGATATCAGTTGGAAATGATTTGCCATTGAAAGATTTAGACATACTGAAATTTGCATAATATAAATTTTTACTCTCTTTCAATGTGATACATATACAATGTTAGGTCATTTTATGTCAGTACCATAAAATACTACATATATTTGTTAAAGAAGAGAGGTATTTATTATTTGGTTTGGTTTGGCTAGCTCAAGGTTCTGGTATCCTAAAACGATGATGATGACATGTACTCTACAGCATCTATGATCATGATGTGGAAGAGGATTTCATTGGTAAGACAGAGCAAAAACAACTTTGATTATATTAGTCCAGTCATGTTTATGGGGCCCTCATAAGTTGCCTCTTAGGGGTCCCACTTGGTCTTAGTTCTGAATGTCTCACAGTGAGAATTATATATCAGCCCTCTCTTTGCAGAGACTTTATGCCTTACCATGCTTCCACCATAGCAGTGAACATACATGTCACGTTGTACTGATAATATGTTTGATAATATTAAGATACTTTTATTTCTATTTTGACCATAATTCATGCTTAATTTTATTAAGCATAGTTCATAATGGATTATCTACGGTAATTTTAATCCTAACATTTCTCTAAGGCATAAACTGCATTTTCTGTTAGAAGAAAATCTTATGCACTCCAGGCTGGATGTGTATCTTAGGATGATCTTAAATTTCGGATTTTCTTACTTCTACCTCCCAAGTACTGTGATTACAGGTGTGCACTCCTATGCCTCGTTTATGTGTTGCTGGGAATCGGACCCCAACACACATGTGCTATGTGACTTACAGCATCTTCATCGCACATTTACTTACTGGAAGCTGAAATTGATGATCTTGGCCCTTGAGCTTTGTACTTAATTAAAAAGAAATCACTTGAAATATGCTGTAAGCTAGACGTTAGAATCTCACCTGAGATTCAGAGATCTTAGAAACAGATTTTGGATTTTGATTACTTTTATCCATGTCACACACACATGCACACACACAGAGAGAGAGACACATGCATACATGTATGCCCATGTATAATATGCACATATTTTTCTGCCCATTGGTATTCGACCTTTTGAGCCAAACATAAGCTATGTATTTTATGTTTATACAACAAATATATTATTTTAACTTACACAAACCGAAAAATATTGAACCCAACATCAGAAAACTCTACCTAATGTTTCAGTGACAGCTCACTTTAAGTTATCGCCTTTCTTTTCATACGACTTTCCTTGCTAAAATTCATAGATATCATCCTACAAACATATCAGTTGTGCAAATTTGAGACTACAGAAGAAAACAAATCAGAAAACTTTTTTTTTTCATTTTCTGTTGAGAATGAAAGTGGATGAGAGGACAGTGGGAACTTAGAAAATACTCAATATCGTTTAATATGTGGAGCCACGAGAGAAGGAAATTAAAGTGTAAGGGAGTGCAGAAAAACAGCAAAGATATCTTCAAAATCAGCAACACTCCTTTGCAGGGGAGGAGGCAACCAAATGGAACAGAATCTTAGAATTCCCCATCATCTTGATCTTGCTTTCCCCACATGGAGCTGCAAGATAAGATGGCAACACAAAATAGTCCTGACAAATCAAATGACATATAAATAAATAAATGGTGACAAAAAAGCCAGCATGTGGCCCTGATAAAGGGTAGTTCTTAACACCACTGTGGGTTTAAGCTCATTTATAATTTTAATAGAATTTAATACATTCACGCAGTATCACGTAATGTTTAGATACATGTGTATGCTTCATAACGCTTAGTTGGGGTTATGTATACACGTGAATCCATTATGCCGTCTCTGTTGGAAACGGGCTTCTGGATCATTGAGTGTACAGTATGTCACTGTTATCCGTGGTCAAGTTACTGTGCAATAACACCCCAGAACCTCAAGCTCCAGTGTTACTTGAATGATTCCAGCGGGCTTCTACCCACAAACACTCATGAATTCCTGTCACTCTCCACAAACACTTTTCTTCTCTGTGTATTTTCAGACCGACTGTTATCAAGCCCATTAATAATTTCTTTCATTTGGTTCGTATTATTCAAGACTTCTGTTGCTTTTAAATTTCACTGGATATTATATATATATATATCCAGTGAAATTTAAATATATATATATATATTACCCCAAGAAACTCTGTTTGAGTTTTTAAAATTACTTTCATCTCCTTGTGAAGTTTCTCTGTAAAAGTAATAAAACATTTCTGCTTTCTTCAATTTCATTGAAATCCCTTTAAAACTTGTCCTAAATAATTTGTCTGAAGACTCTAATATAACTCAGTGATAAAGTACTTGTCTGAAATTTATATATATATATATATATATATATATATATATATATATATACATATATATATATATATGTTGTTGATGATGAAAATGTTTTCATTGTTAGAATGTTGTAGAATGGTCACTATGTGGTGATTTTAGGGCATCCCATCTTGACTGTTAGGTGATTTCAGCATATTATGAAAGCTCTTGATCTTTATTGGGATCCATCAGCATCCGGAGAATTAGGTACTTTTCTTAGAATCCTTAATCTGGCTCCTTGAAAACCATTTTCCTCACTAAATGCAGTAAGTAATTTTATCTAGCTGTGATAAAATTTAATAAACAAAATGGAATCAAAATTGAATGAAAGTAAACAGCAATTGTTTGTCAGTTAATACTAGGGAGGAATTGAGTAGAACCCCACTTATTCAGCAATGAATATTTAAATCAGGCTTTCACATCAAAGAACATAACAAGCAAGCCTGACAATCTAGCAAACTCCTTGCTCCAGATATCGGAAAACAGTGCAAGTAGAAAAGGACATTTGTACCTGTAGATTCTGAATTAAAAACATTATTTTCAAAGCTTCTAATTTCTCTGCAGAGCAGCGGAACCAAAAAAGTTGTTACCTATAAAAGTAAGATAATTGTGAATCGAACTGTTTTCTATGTGTCAGGAAAATGAATAATACAATAACCAACTTGTGCCATTTTTTCCAAATCAATGTGAAGCCAAGGAAACTTAAAAATTCATTATTCATTTTAGACAAACATGAAATTCTCAGTTCCAGCTGGGACCAGAAAAGTTGAAAGCCAAATCTGGAGAAAGGCAAGTTTTGTGATGTACATACTTCATTTGGAATTGGGATAAAGGACTATTTTGTGAGCAAATAGAACAGTTAAGCAGAAAATTTAAAAAGAACTATCAACTGTTTTGAATAAACAAAAGTTATTCCCAGAACCATTCAGATAGAATTCTGCAAAGGTATAGCAGCAGGCAGTACCACAGCCTTTGAAAGGAATATAATTTTATCAATTCCCTCTTTCCCTTAACTCTATACCCACCCTTACTCTCTCAAACCCAATGAATCTTTTTCTTCATTTGTTTTTACCCATTAGAATTTTATATTCTTCTCTGCTTTATTGTATTTCCAAAATCAAGCCCAGAATCTGGCACACAGTAGATGTTCAATGAGATTGTATTAAATAAACCAATGTCACATAAAGACTTGTCCAAATTGTTGTCCCTTGTTTTGGAGCCAATTTCTAATGAATAAAGAAGGGAAGAAGAGTGAATTCATCTCAGAAAACATAAAGTATAGATAAAGTAGAAAAATGTGGTGAATGACCACATAAAATGCTGGTAGTGTATATATTCTAAGGATAGAAAGTACATCTAGTTTTCAAAACCTGCATTGATTAATCTACAGTGTGATAGTCCAATATGTTAAAATACAATGCAAGAAATGTTCAAGAACCAAGCATGCGGTACACACATGTAAAATTCTAGCTACATGGTAAATGAGGCAAAAGACTGTTTCAGCCAGAAGACCAGCTCAAGCCGAGTGAAAAGAACTTAGGTAAAAATAAAAACAAAAAGTGCGAGGGCGGAGCAAAGATGTTGACTAGCACACACAGTTTCTGAGCTGTGAAAGAGCTGAATGGCTCAGTTGGTCAGTGGAAAAACTTCTGAAGCCAGGAAAAAAAAATGGTGAGGCTTTCTAAAGGACAGGGAACATCGCATGAGGTGAGAACTTTGGTCTTGGGTCACCAGGGTCACCCCTGGGGACTTGATTGGGGAAGGAGAGAAAAGATCCTTTGATCTCTCCGCACTCCCCTTTCTCAGACCTCCCTCCTCCTCGGCACAGCGGACTCACCAAGATTCTCAGCTCAGATCTAACTGTGGCTGAGGTGGAGCTCCTAGCCCCTTAGCAGCAACTGCCAGTGGTACCAGTCTTGGAGTCTAGAACCATAGTAGATCCTCCCAGGGTCCTAGGTCTGCTAGCAGCCATACTGGCCCCACAGGGTCTCTCAGCCACTGGCTGAATGGCCCCTGCTGGGCCTCCCAGGCTTTGAGAGCACAGTGGAGGGCCCCCAGGACTTCTCAGAAAGCATCTGGACCGGCAACCCAGCCTCCAGCTGCAGCAGTACTTCCTAACCTGGCAGCAGCAGCAGCACTGAGGTAGCAGAGCAAGTCAGTCCTCGTACAGACCAAGCAGGGCCAAACCAGAGAGCAGAGAACCCGGATACCCTGATCCCTGCCAATGTGACCTGCTTGAGAGTGAGTGTGCCCTTGAGTAACTGCAGAACCCCAGATCCAGGGTCCTTCTAAAATAGAAGCCAGACATCAGACCCCTCCCATCTACATACCCACTGTGGGAAACAGAGGGTCACTTGGGACACTGAAGCCCCTGCTCTGCAGGTCCAATTTAGGAGTTAAGGCAGTTAATGCTGGAAATTGCACTGCGACTATCACTAGCACCTGCTACATATACAAGGCAGAGCCCCTCCCACACACTCAAGGATTCAACATTATCTATCACTCTGTCCCTGGAGACACACTTCCACGCACACTTACAAACACACACACACACACACACACACACACACACACACACACACACACACTCGTGCCTGCATTTGCCCCTTTTGCGCCTGCACACTTTCCTCCCACAGGTACACCTAGTCCACCAATGCACACACTGAGGCCACGGGACCTCTCTCCACTTCCTGAAGAACTCTCCAGATGACAGAAAGAAACAGTGCCATCTGAGCTGCAGAATACAGAAACAAACAGGGAAGGTTTCAGATAAGCCAATGGCCAGGGGTAGACGAAAGAACACATCCAACATCAATCAGGACATCATGACATCACCAGCAAACCCCAAAATAGATGGATATTTCAATTTATCAGAAGCACAGGAAAATGCCTTTAAAGCTATACTTACCCAATTATTTGAGGCTCATAAAGAGGAAACAAACAATTCTCTCAGAGAAATAGCCATGCAAATTCAGACAGTTAAAAAGGAAATGAACAAATCTATCAAAGATTTGGCCAGTCAATTGGAGGCAAAGAAAGAGGAAATGGACAAAATTCTTAAAGAAACACAGGCAAACATAGCCAAACAAATACAGGCACAAGTAGAGATACAATTAGTGGCATATATAGAGGAAATGAACAAAAAAAAAAAAAAAAGAGAGAGAGAGAAAGAGACCATCATAGAGAGACAGGAATCCACATGAAATTCAAAAATCTAAAATAAATGGACAATTTTCTTGATAGATTCCATTTACCAAAATTAAGTCAAGATCAGGTAGAAAGATTGAATAGTCCTATATCCCCCAAGGAAATAGAAGCAGTCATCAACAGTCTCCCTTCCAAAAAAAAGCCCTGGGTCAGATGAATTCAGTGCAGAATTCTACGAGACCTTCAAAGAAGTGCTAACTGCAATTTTCTCCAAACTATTCCACAAAATAGAAACAGAAAGAACATTACCAAACTCATTCTATGAAGCCACAGTCACCTTGATACCTAAACCACACAAAGACCACCCCCAAAACACAGAACTTCAGTCCTATCTTTCTTATGAACATTGATGCAAAAATACTCAATGAAATACTTGCAAACTGAATCCAAGAACATCAACCATATCATCCACCATGACCAAGTAGGCCTCATCCCAGGCATTCAAGAGTAGTTCAACATACAGAAATCCATCAATGTAAACCACCACATTAAAACAAAACAAAACAAACAAACAAAAAAAAAAACTGAAGGAGAAAAACCACAGGATCATCTCCCGAGATGCCGAAAAAGCATTCGACATAGTCCAACACCCATTCATGTTTAAAACCTTGGAGAGATCAGAGATACAAGGCACATACCTGAACATAGTAAAGACAATATACAGCAAGCCTATATCCTATAACATCAAAATTAATGGAAAGAAACTTAAATCAATTCCACTGAAATCAGGGACAAGGCAAGTGTGCGCACTCTCTCCATATCTCTTCAACATTGTACTTGAAGTCCTAGCTAAAGCAATGAGACAACTAAAGGAGATCAAGGGGATACAAATCAAAAAGGAAGAGGTCAAAGTGTCACTATTTGCAGATGATATGATAGTATACATGAGAGATCCCAAAAATTCAACCAGATAACTCCTCCAGCTGATAAACACCTTCAGCCAAGTTGTGGGATACAAAATTAACTCAAAAAAAAAAAATCAGTAGCCCTCCTGTATACCAAAGACAAAAGGGCAGAGAAAGAAATCAGGGAAGCAACACCCTTCACAATAACCACTAATAACATAAAGTACGTTGGGATGACACTAACCAAGCAAGTCAAAGACCTGTTTGAGAAAAACTTCAAGTCTCTGAAGAAAGAAATTGAAGAAGATATCAGAAGATAGAAAGATCTACCGTTCTCATGGATTGATAGAATTAACATTGTGAAAATGGCCATCCTGCCAAAAGCAATCTACAGATTCAATGCAATTCCCATCAAAATACCAGCTCAATTCTTTACAAAACTTGAAAAAAAGATTCTCAGCTTTATATGGAGAAACAAAAAATCCAGAATCTTCAAAATGATCCTGTACAACAACAGATCATCTGGAGTTATCTCTATCCCCGATCTCAAGCTGTACTACAGAGCAATAGTAATAAAAACTGCATGGGATTGGCACAGAAACAGAAAGTAGGATCAATGGAACCAAATAAAAGACCCAGAAATAAACCCACACACCTATGAATACTTGATTTTTGACAAAGAAGCCAAAACCATTCAATGGGAAAAAGACAACATCTTCAACAAATGGTGCAGGTCTAATTGGATGTCTACATGCAGAAAAATGAAAATAGATCCATATTTATCACCCTGCACAGAACTAAAGTCCAAGTGAATCAAAGACCTCAACATAAAACCAGATACTCTAAATCAGTTAGAAGAAAAAGTGGGAGAGACCCTAGAACTCATTGGCACAGGAGACCACTTCCTGAACAGAACACCAACAGCACAGGCTCTAAGATCAAAAATCAATAAATGGGACCTCATGAAACTGAAAAGCTTCTGTAAAGCAAAAGACACTGTGGTCAGAACAAAACGACAGCCTACAGACTGGGAAAGGATCTTCACCAACCCTATATCTAACAGAGGGCTGACATACAGAATATATAAAGAACTAAAGAAGTTAAAAAGCAATAAATCAAGTAATCCAAATAAAAAATGGGGTACGGAGCTAAACAAAGAATTCCCTATAGAGGAATATAGCATGGCAGAGAAACATTTAAAGAGATGTTCATCATCCTTAGCAATCAGGGAGATGCAAATCAAAACGACCCTGAGGTTTCACCTTACCCCCATCAAAATGGCTAAAATAAAAAACTCAAATGACAACACATGCTGGAGAGATTGTGGAGAAAGGGGAATCCTCCTCCATTGCTGGTGGGAATGTAAACTGGTACAACCACTTTGAAAATCAATTTGGCGGTTTTTCAGACAATTAAGAATAGTGCTTCCTCAAGACCCAGCTATTCCACTGCTAGGTATATACCCAAAATTTGCTCAAGTACACAAGGACATTTGCTCAACCATGTTTGTAGCAGCTTTATTTGTAATAGCCAGAACCTGGAAACAACCCAGATGTCCATCAATGGATGAATGGATACAGAAATTGTGCTATTTTTACACAATGGAATATTAATCAGCAATCAAAAATGAGGAAATCAAGAAATTTGCAGGCAAATGGTGGGATTTATAAAAGATCATTCTGAGTGAAGTATCCCAGATGGAGAAAGACAAACATGGCATATACTTGCTTATATAGACCTATAAGATATGATAAACATAATGAAATCTATACACCTAAAGAAGATAAACAAGAAAGCGGACATGGGTTAAGATGATCAATCCTCACTTAGAAAGACAAATGGGATGTGCACTGGACATAGGACAGGAGCCTACCACAGAGGGCCTCTGAAAGACTACCTAGCAGTGTATCAAAGCAGATACTAAGACTCATAAGCAAACCTTCGGCAATGTGCAGGGAATCATATGAAAGAAGGGGAGTTAGTATGGCGTGGAAAGGATAGGAGCTCCAAAAGGACCAAATATATCTGGGCACAGGGGTCTTTTCTGAGACTGACACTCCACCAAGGACCATGTATGGATATAACCTAGAACCTCTGCTCGGATGTAGCCTGTGGTAGCTCAGTAACTAATTGATTTCCCATAGTAAGGGGAACAGGAACTATTTCTGACAGGAACTCAGTGGCTGGCTCTTTGACCTTCCCACCCCACCAAGGGAGGAGCAGTCCTGTTAGGCCACAGAGGAGGACCTTGCAGCCAGTCCTGAAGTTACCTGATAAGCTAGGGTCAGATGAAAGGGGAGGAGGTCCTCCCCAATCAGTGGACTTGAAAAGGGGCAGGGAGGTGGTGAAAGAGGGAGGGGGGGCTTGGGAGGGAATTAGGGAGCAGGATACAGCTGGGATACAGAGTTGATAAAATGTAACTAATAATAAAAAATAAAATTAAATTAAAAAATATATTAATCTTCAAAAAAAGTGCAAGATATTGTCTGACAGAAAAAAGTATGCAAAATAAGGATGAGTACTAGTACTACCTCAAATATTATCTCATCAGAGCAGAGAAATTTAGATTGGCCTGCTCTTTGATCACCTCCCCCTAAGGGGGGAGCAGCCTTACCAGGCCACAGAAGATGACAATGCAGCCACTCCTCATGAGATCTGATAGACTAAGATCAGAAGGAAGGAGAGGAGGACCTCTCCTATCAGGGAATTGGGGAGGGGCTTGCGTGAAGAAGGGAAAGGGAGAGAGGGACAGGGAAGGGAGGAGGGAGGGCCTTATGGGGGGATTTCAAAGTGAATAAAGTGTAATTAATAAAATAAAATAAAATTAAGAAAAAGAATAGAACCAATCTTCTCTTTTGACACAAACATATTCTGGCTACAAAAGAACAAGAAATAAAATATATATCTTGAAGAGTTTGGGGGTTTAAAATTTAATGAAAATGGAAAAGAAAACTGTTTTAGATGGCAGAAGTTCAGAATAGTTTTCTCTCAAAGCAGAATAGAGAAGGGGACTTTGCATTCATCTTGTAACACACGTTATAACTGAAAAATAACTACTAACTAATGTAAGAAAAGTGACTCTAGTTCTAAATTAGCATTGCTACCTGTCAAAAAGATACAATCAACTTTGTAAACAAAACTAATACTTGAAATGTTCAATAATTGTCAATACATTCAATTTAAAAAACAGTCAGACATTCATTATTAATTTCTTCAACAGGGAAGGTTTCAATCTCTATTTCAAAATTACTTCATCCTGTTATAAAACAAATAACCTTTATAAATTTAATGTGCAAATGTAAATATTCAATAAAATCAATGCTTTATGTGTGTATTTTGGCTACGTTAACAATACATCTGCCTAAAATTGAAGCATAGTTTTTTCCACTTTAAAATTAAATTTAACAATACATAGCTCTTGTTTGATTGTATTTCTCAGATCAAAGCTTTATTCTCCACCACTCTATTGTTCTTTGTAAGTTCCTAGCCAACATCTTCAATAAAAAATAATAATATGACAAAGCTGAGAAAATATGCTAGGACAACATACCTGTAGCACTTCTATAAAATCTACTGTTAGAACTAGTATCCAAGGAGAACACATAAAGAATGCAATAGGTATTCACAAAGAAAAAGAATTTATTTCACTATAAAACAGCAAAGACAGACTGACTGAGGAGAACCCACCTTTCATCAGCATGAATTCCAAGAGAAGAAATGTCTACTACATTTCAAAGTCTAAGGTGCTTTGTTATCTGGCAATATTTTGCAAAGCTGGTTTAATAATAGAAAGTAATGAATGTTTCTTGATTTTCGTCAGTTTTTTTAAACCTATGAACTGTTTTAATCATATGATGCTGACATAGAAATTAAGAAAATTTGCATATTCATTTTATTTTTTTTTCTTCAAGAAATAAAGCAATGAATGTTGAAAAAACACCACACCACAAATGACCACCATCATGAATCTAGTGCCTACACCCATACGACTGCTTTTTATATCCTTATGTTATGCATTATAGACAACTGAAACTAGGGATTTTATGTCCCAGGGCCTTTGTCTTTTATCCATGTATTTTGTGCATGTGTTAGCACATGTATGTGTTTTGTTATAGATGAAATTGTTTGTGAATATATGTTGGGGGGGTGGTAAGATGAAAATTTTGGATATTGTTTTCCAGGTGATTCTGCATATTTATTTTTTTGCCTGACAGACTTTTTCATTGGCCTGAACTTCACCCATGTAGGTCAGGATAGCTGGCCAATGAGCTCCCAAAACCTATCTCTGCCTCCCATCTCAACATTGTTGGAACTGCAAAAGTACCATGGTACTTAGATTTTCACATGTGGGTTTGTGGGGATGTTAACTCAGGCCCTCACATTTTTGAAGCAAGTGTGCTATCAACAGAAACAATACCCCAACCCTAGGTCACTTATATTGCATGTAACAGCATTTTCTAATATACATGTGTATAAATTATGAGTAGAATCCCTGAATGAGAGATAACTAGCCTGTTGATTTATTGCTGGAAACATTTCTATGATAACAATCTTTCATTCAGAACAGCGAGGACACAACCCATTCTGAAGAATCAAAAATCAAGAATGAACGATACATGAAAAATGACATTGCAATAGGTCAGATTGTCTTAATACCAATTCTGACTTACAGGATAAACTTTTTGAAAAATACTGGATGAAAATAAAAGAAAAGAAAAATACTGGATGTGTACATTTAGAAAAATGCAAATAGAACCATATTTATCACTCTGCACAAAATTAAAGTCCATGTGGATCAAAGACCTCAACATAAACAAGACATGCTTAATCTTTTAGTAGAAAAAGTAGGGAAGAGCCTTGAACTCATTGGCACAGGAGACAACTTCCTGAACAGAATACCCACAGCACAGGCTCTAAGATCAACAATTGATAAATGGGACCTCATGAAACTGAAAAGCGTCTGTAAAGCAAAGGACACTGTCATCAGAACAAAAGACAACCTACAGATTGGGAAAAGATCTTCACCAACCTACATCTGACAGAGGGCTGATATCCAGAATTAGAGAACTCAAGAAGTTAAATAGCAACAAATCAAGTAATCCAATTTAAAAAAATGGGGTACAGAGCTAAGCAGAGAATTCTCAATAGAGGAATATCGAATGGCAGAGAAACAAAGAAATGCTTAATGTTCTTAGCTATTAGGGAAATGCAAATCAAAATGACCCTGAGATTTCACCTTACACAGATCAGAATGGATGAGATCAAAAACTCAAGTGAAAACACATCCTGGAAAGTATGTGGAGAAAGGGGAACCCTCCTCTATTGCTGGTGGGAATGTAAACTTTTACAACCACTTTGGAAATCAGTCTGGTGCTTTCTCAAACAATTAGGAATAGTGCTATCTCAAGATCCAGCTATACCACTCCTAGGCATATACCCAAAATATGCTCAAGTATACAACCAGGATATTTGCTCATCCATGTTCGTAGCAGCTTTATTTTTAACTGCCAGAAACTGGAAGCAACCCAGCTGTCCCTCAACTGAGGAATGAATACAGAAATTGTGGTACATTTACACAATGGAATATTACTCAGCAATTAAAAACAAGGAAATCACGAAATTTGCACGCAAATGGTGGGAAATAGAAAAGATCATCCTGAGTGAGGTATCCCAGAAGCAGAGAGACACACATAGTAATTTTAGAGTTTATACGTTATTGCAAAAGGATCATGCAATTCTCTTGTCCTATTAGTTGACTTAAAAAAACAGTACAAAATGGTATGGACATTAAGGGAGGTTCTGTAGAGATCACCAACTGATACATTATTCTAAGGGAAAAGAGTATGCAATAAATGATTCATCCTCACGAAAGTGATACAAAGCTTAGAGATGTATTAGTTGATTTTCATTTGGGTGACTTTATCTAGAGATGAGAGTGTGGTACTGAAGTAGTTATCATTTTAGAAATGCATCTTCAATTTTCTTCCACTTCTTTTCTGGGCTTTACTTCTCAGTCTGTGGCTGTGTTTACCAGTAAGGTATGTTCTAGGAGATAAAGAAAGCCTGAAGTTTTTTTTTTTTTTTTTTTTTTTTTTTCAGCCAGCCATCCTGTGTCTCTTGAGTAGAAGACTGAGCCCATTTGAGTTTGGGTTGTTAATGTGAGATGCTTAGTAATTTCTGTAGTTTTGCTGGTTGTCTTTTGTCTAGTTGCAGTAAGGGTTTTTGTTAGTTTGACTTTATTTTATTTATTTTTTAAAGGTGTTTTCCTAAAGTTTCAGAGGGTTTCTGGTTTAGTGTTTTGAGCATAGTAGATCCCTTCCTATCGTTTGTTCAGC
Organism: Psammomys obesus; assembly: GCF_907164565.1. Taxonomy (NCBI): domain Eukaryota; kingdom Metazoa; phylum Chordata; class Mammalia; order Rodentia; family Muridae; genus Psammomys; species Psammomys obesus. Next base: position 11,123,327 of record NW_026596101.1, read on the forward strand.
TAGTTCTCTGATGGAGTTTCTCCATTTCTTTTGTTGTTTTTTTTTAACTGAGAATCTCTTTTTTTAATTTTTATTTTTTAATATTAGTTACAGTTTATTAACTTTGTATCCCAGCTGTATGTCCCTTCCTCACTCCTTCCCAATCCCACCCACCCTCTCTCATCTTCTCCCTGTCCTTTTTAACTATGAGAATTATTGATGGCAGAACTGCTATTCTGATATTTCTACCTTTGCAGATGAATTGGCGTTTTTCTCTTACAACTTTTACTTCTTTTTGTTTGTTTGTTTGAGATTGGGTTTCTCAGAGTAGCCTTGGATGTCCTGAACTCATTTTTGTAGACCAGGCTGGCCTCTAACTCACAGCGATCCACCTGCCTCTGCTTCCATTGGTGTTGTGATTAAAGGTGTATAGCACCATGCATGGCTATAGCTTTTATTATTAGTTGTTTTGTGTACTTGACACCTTCACTTTAATGTATTATAGAAAAGGTCTTTTGTGTTCTTGTCTATTGGAGGTTCTAAATGCCTCTTATGTACAGATTACTTTTTTTCCCCTAGATTTAGGAGAATTTCTGCTGTAATTTTATTTGCCAACTTGTCTATAGCTTTAGCATTTTCCAGCTTTTTCTTGCATCCCACAGACCCTGAGACTTGTTCCCTTGATCATTCTCCAGAGTTCTTGGCTGCTGTGGTCATGTGCTTTCGTAATATTTTTGTTTTCTATACTGATTTCAGATGCAGTCATTTTTTAACCTTACCACCATTCCAAATATCCTTTTCTTAATTATTAAGTGTATTAATTTGTGTTGGAATGGCAAGTTTGGATTTTGACATGGAGAGTTCAGAATTATGCAAACCTCCAATGTCTCTGTCACTCTCTGCATAGGGAGATGCATAAGTGAACTCTCTTTCAAACATATTTTCTTTTATCTCTAAACACTGTAGTTTATAGTGTCTGTTATATGTAATTTTGTGTGTATGCATTTAAAATAAGAATGAGATGGCTTGCTTTCACAGCACAGATGCTATATTTGTAATGACACAGAGAAGATTATCATGGCCCCTATACAAGGACAACACTGATTCTTGTGAGGCATTTCTTCCTTCCTGGCAAGCAAATTTTACCCAAAAGGCCATAAAGTGATTTTAGTGAAATGTTAAAAAAGAAATGTGATATATTAGAGTTTTGCATGTTCCCCAGAATGAATAATCCAAAGCTTTACAGTGCTTCAGGACCTGGGATCAGGAAATTCTCTGTGTTCAATACCACTATTATTGCTTCCCTTTTATGACTTGAAGCTACACATAGTGTCTCTAAAGTACAATCTCGATCACTGAAAGTGCAGAGAAATGATCGGTTCAGAGCCTTTATCAGTGTTCAGCATAGAGCCTACAACATAATACTCAATAAATGTTAACAAGTATTAAATAAATAATATGGTATTAATCAGGGAGAAAATAAATTGCTTAAAGTGTGACACAAAGATATACATTGTAAGAAATAAGGATGAAATATCTTTTATGATTTGTGAATTTAGGGGCCTTGTAATGAAGGGATTTATAATTGGACTGACAGTAATTCATACCTTCTAACCTGAGAAAGTAGGGTCTATGCTAGCCAGGTGATCTATTTGTGAAGTGATGATATTTTGGAAAATGAAGAATTAATGAGACATTCAAGAGTAAGATGGATGAAAATGCCTTGCATCATTGCATAAAAACAGTGGGGGTCATGTTGAGAGTCCTGCTCAAATAAGCTAAGCACACAAACTTGCAAACTTTATGTTTTAAAAATGATGCTTTGTTTCTGTTTGGAGGCAGAGATCATCAGATCTGTTTGAATTCCAGACTGTCCAGAAATACGTAGGGAGACCCTGTCTCTCAACCAATTAATGAATAAATAAAAATAATTATGATTGTGTGTTTCTCCATATTTGTGACAGAATTAATTGTTGCAAAATGTTTTTAGTGAAATACTGATGAGAAAATTTCACACATTGAAGGTGAGAAAGAGATAATCTGCCACTAGCATCCAGCAGCTGGCCTGCTGTGATCTCCCAGCAAAAATTTGGCATGCTTTCTGCTGAATATGGGCTATGTCAGACTTTTCCCATCTCGGACTGAAGCATATTCACAGCACCTCCTCGTTGTGTGCTCAAGGCAAAGCAAGACAAAAGCAATTATAATACTGCCCAAGCTCCAAGCCTTTCCCTTCCCTGTCTTGTTCCAGTGCCTGCTGCTTCACTGCCCATCATGGCTTTAGGGTCTAGTCTTCTCATCTCTAGAACCCATGTCGCACACAACAACCATGTGTAGCTTCAGTTCCATTGATCTGTTGCCCTCCTGGGGCACTGCATACGCATGGTGCGTAGTTAAACATGCAGCAGAACACCTATACACAGAAAATTCTTAAAAAATCACCTACAACAATTAGAAGAGTACACCAAAACAAAAATCACAGTTATCCCAACTTCCAGTGAATATTCAACCCAAAGCAAGGCCTTGCCTCCTGAAACTCTTCCCCCAGATCAAATAACTCTGAAGTTTGTAACATGTTCCTTCTCGTATTCTCTTAACTGCTCTGAGTTAGAAAACTAACTCATTTATCTGGAGCTGTGTTCCTCATTGGCTTTGCATAGTTAAAGAGAGTGGTGTATTTGGGATGTCCCCCAAATACTTATATTTGATTAAGGCTTTAGTTTCTGGTTTGATGTCATTTGACAGTAATGGAAAGTTTAATGAGTGTTACCTCATGGGATGTCTTCCTATGTTATATACTTCCTCTGCTCCTGTACTTGAGGACAGTAATCTTCACTCCCATCCTATTCACCCTGCTTGCATCTTAACCACTTTGCTGGATGGCTTTGCTACATTATACACTCCTGTCATGTGATATCCACCCTATCAGAGACAAAATTGAAGGGATTTCTGGAGCACAGATTAGACTCCTGGAAGTATAAGGCAAAGTGAACCTTTTTTCTTATTAATGTCATCATCTAGAGTATTTATTGCAGTGCCAGAAATGTCACTAACATAAGAGTGGTGGGGTATACACAGCCCTGTGATAATATTCACATACCTTTCAACATTTCTGAGTAGACATCTCTTCAGGCAGATTTGACAAATGGAAAAGCAGATTTATACAGCACTGAAGGCAGTTGGAGGTTGTGATGTCAGCAAGGATTATTATTCTTGCAATTCACTCTGGAACAGTCTTTTAAATAACAAATTCACTCAATGCATTTACAGTGTGATTGATTATCAGAAATTTGATTTAGAGGAATCTTTTTGTGCAAACATTGAAAGCAGGATACAGCTGTAAGGGGAAATATTATGATGCCTTGGTCTAGACAATAATTTGATTTGCATTCATGCTTTTGTACCTAAGTTCACTTCTCTAAACTTAATTAAATCCAACTCAGGGAAAATCATTTAAAGGAAGGATGTTTCTTAAGGGCTCTTGTGAAACATGATAACATTTTTGTTTTTTGTTTTTTTTTTTTTCAGATAAACTTTTTGTAGCTTGAGGTTAGAGGGAGAAAATTGTATCTTTTCTATATATCCTGGAGAATAAATTGGTTCAAAATATTTTAGTAAATCAGTTTTCAATGATAAACAATTTCTTATTTTCTTATCCATCTTATACACAATCCTTTCTAATATTGTATAACTCAGACACACACAGCAGACAACTTGTATGAAACTGGTCTTACTTTAAAAACTTGTCTAGGTCTCATTTGGAAGAAATCTTATTAGATTATTCACACATTTTTAATGTCAATTGAGATGAATCATTCATAACAGAGTCCATAATTGTGGCCATTTTTTTTCCTTACAAAAGATCAGCAAGCAGAAGCCGTTATGATATCTTTTCTGCTAGCAATAATCACAATCAAAATTTATTTTCACGGAATTTGTATATAACTTGGTCATCCCCATGTATTGTAGGAATAAGGCACTGAATACTTTGCAAAAGAATCATGGGTAAATATAATGTTTAAAATCATAAGCACAGTGCTGACTATTATTAATAAGATGCTATCATGCCATTACATGAAAAGTAAAGGGCAAAGTGAAACTCAAAGTTTTTCTTTAGGGTAACTCAGGGAAGTGTTGTATTCAGAGAAGATGGGTGGTGGAATGGTTGCCCAAGGACACCTACAATTTCTGGGGTGAAAAGGAGGCAGGCAGTACATAATGTACTGGTATTTAGTGGGAAGCACATTAGAGCTCACATACACTGTAGATCTGCATTAAACCTTTTGCATGTCCCTGGTCCCAGTGTTCTCTATATAAAGGAGACAAGTTGTTTTCTTTCTTTCTTGTTTGTTTGTTTGTTTCAGATAGTTAAGAGAGTCATGTTAGAATATCTGGATGTTATCATTTGCACTTCCTTAATTCACCCTTAAGGTAATAATTTCCATTTTTTTCATCAAAATTTTGAAATACACACACACACACACACATACACACACACACACACACACACACACACACACACACATATATATATATATATACATACATACATACATACATTAGGTATAGATACACAGAATCAGTAATTATGCTGATTTATAGATTCTTTTAAACACTTAATAATCTGGTCCCATTAAACATCAGTCAGTTGACTAGAATAGAAAACATAGAGTTCAAATTTGTTTATGGGTGTTGAGTAGGGGTATATAAAACTCTTGCTGCCCCAGTATTCTTCTTCCCTTACCCCATACGTAACCTCTCCTTCTGAATGGTCCTTGATACATCTTAAGAGATCATAGTGTTTACAGGAACATCCTGAGAAACAGTAGGGACTATGATCTTAATAATGACAGGCAGCTCCGTTTTTGCTATAGTTTGGACCTAGAATGTCTTTCCAAAGACCATGTATGCAAGACTTGGCCATAGTCAGCAGTGTTGTTAGGAGGTGATGAAAACATTAAGAGGTGAGACATATTGGACAGTCTGGCCATTTGTACAACCTCAAAAGAGATTGTAGGATGGTGATTTTTTTTTGGGGGGGGTGGGGCTTGTCTTTGGTACCTGTCTGTATGTGTCTAAGGTTGTGTGTGTCTTAGGCATTGTTCGGTTGGGTTGGAGAGACACCATGACCATAGCAACTCTTATAAAGGAAAAGGGTTTAGCCTATTATACTCATGTCAGAGAGTATGGTGGTGTACAGGCTGACATGGTAACTGAGAGTTCTATATCCAGATCCACAGGTGTCAGGAATGAAGTATACCTCTTCCTCTGAGCTCAGCTTGGGCTTCTGAAGCCTCAAAGCCTAATATACTTTCTCCAAAAATGACACACCTACCCCAACTAATCCACACTTTCTAATCCTTCCAAAAGTCCCAATCCTTAGTGACCAAGCATTCAAATTTATGTACTGATGGAAGCCATTCTTACTCAAATGACTGCATTTCTCTATCTGGTCCCCTTAGGCATGTAGCCATATCATAATGTGAAAACTGATTCATCCAACTTCAAAAGTCCCCAGTCTATCACAGTCTCGACAGTCTTTAAAAGTCCAAAATTCAAAGTCTTTTAGGAGGCTTAAGGTAATCTCTTAACAATATCCCCTGAAAATCAAAATAAAAAGCACACCTCATACTTTTAATATACAATGACACAGAATATACATTACCATTCCAAATGGGCAGAAAGGAGGTATAGTGAGGAAATACTGGACCAAAGCAAGACCTAACATCATCAGGGCAAATGCCAAACTCTTCATCTTTATATCTAATGTCAAGCAACAATCAACAATGCCTTTCAGTTTTGTTGACTGCAACACACTTTTCTCTCTCGGGCTGGTTCCACACTTTGTAGAAAGCTTTCCTCAGCAGGTACCCACAGCTCTGGCATGTCCAGCATATTGGGGTTTTAAAGACATTCCAGGCTTCACCTTCTTTGCTTCAAAAAACAATGGCTTCTCTGGACCTTCATTTAGAGATACCTCTGACACTTGCCTGGCCCCAGCAGGTTTCCTTAGCTGAGGAGGGTTCTTCTAAAACCCCTCTCTGTGTCTTTGACTCTAAAACAGCACTACTTGGCCAAAGCTGCCAGGTTCTTCTGCTTGTTGGGGGAGAAACACTGCTTCATTTTGCAATTACATCAGCATCAGCTTTCTGTTATTATTTCCTTTACTGTATGAGATTTCCTTTAATTCCCTCTCACAAGTTAGAAGATTCTCTGGGTGGAGTCTTTTGCTGAAGACCACTTTTTAAATCCCATTTAGCATCAGGCTTTTCTTCAAACTTTTTATCAATTTGAACACTGGACTCAGCTCCATTACAGTTCCTGGTGCCCCTTTTCTCCTCAAACTGTGAGTTTTGTATTTTTCCTTGCTCAGGTTGCTCCTTTTCATTATAGATCTGCCTAAGTAGTCACTAATAATCAAGGAATACAGTCAATACTTGACTGTCTTTAAATCTCCCATGCTAATGTTGTTAATCCAAAAATACAATTTTTCAAAGGGGAAGTTTTAGTTATTAAACACACCCACTTCTAGCACAGTTATTTTTATTAACTCTTACAACAACTATATCTAAAATTTTAATCATTAGGTTACCTTTAGAAAAATAAGGTTCATGCTAGAGAAGTTGGAAAGTTTTAGAGAAGAAACAGATCAGAGTAGGAAGGAAATCATGAGCCATAATGGCATGCATCTTTTCTTCAAACCTTCTATCATACAAACCTCAGTATTTTTTTTCCTGTGGACACTCACAAATGCAGTCAAGGACAGCTACCTGCATCACAAAATCACCTTGATGCAAAGCCTTTGATCTGGGAGAAAAAAGCAGGTTGTAATCTCGGAAAACTGACAACATCATATTAAATATAGAAAATGAAATTTTAAAAAATATCTGCACGGTGGTTTTGCTGTTCTCTAAGATTAGGTTAAGTTCCATTTTTTCAGAGAATGTGTTCAGGGAGGACAACCAACATTCTTTAAGTCATCAGTTTTTATGTTTTGTAAGTCAGGGGACCCTAATTTGTTTTTAATCTTTCTTTCTCTATCTGTAAGTCCCATCATTAATGTCTTGTTCTCTGCTGTATACTTAACAAATAGCTAATGTTTTTGTTTCTTTTATATGTATAAAAGAAAAAAAAATAACTTGAACAACAGCAATGGTTTAAAGAACTTATCTCACTCAGAAAATTCACAAAGTAAGAAACAAGGAGTCAAAAGAGGTCACTGTGTCAGGGACAAAGCACCAGAGGAAACAATTTCCAGGGTAGATTAAAAAAAAAAAGAAAGAAAGAAAAAAGAAAGAAAGGAAAGGAAAGGTCTAGTTAACTGTTTACATTTATAAATTTTGCCATTTCAGATTTAGTGGAAAGTCTTCAGTCACCTGATGAGAAATGTATTTATTGATTGCTTATGATTGGCAGGTTTTAAGTATTGTTTTTGTCTGTCATTAGCCTTTCCCCGAATGACAAAGGCTGGGGAGAGTGAAAGTCATTTTCTGTGTACAGAGGATCAGCTGTTGAAGGACAAGGAAGAAGGTTTGGCTGATGTGGGAAAGCCAGCCTTCTGGGAAGTGAGAAATGAAGCCTTGTCCTCAGGGCAAGAACAGTTCACTGGAGGTCATACCTCTAGTTTTATGCGGTATATACTCAGGAACCAGCTTTGTCTTTGTCAGTGATGAGAGGCAAGACACATTTCCAGAAAACATAAGCTAGCAGCAAGTTGCTAAATTAGTTTTTAAAAATTGAGTTAGGTAGAGTAAAATAAAGATATACTTTGGCTTCACATTTCATAGCTAGCTTAAAAAAAAACCAAACAAACAATTTCTTGGGGCTAGGAAGATATATTAGTCAATTAAGTCCTTGCCATATATTACCTGTGTTTTATTCCTGGCCTGCATGTGTAAACATTACTGTGTGATGATATACTCCTTTAATCCCATTGCTCAGGAGATAGGGAGATAAGTGTATTCCTGGATCTTCATGACCAGCCAGCCTACAAGACTCAGCAAGACTTATCTCCAGAGAGAGACCCTCTCTGAAACCCCTGAAGTGGATGGCTCCCAAAGAACAACAACACATGAGGTTGACCTCTGGTCTCTCTATGAACATGCATGTACCTGCCCATGCAACAACAATTACAAACATTAGCATACAGCTACACACACATACAAATACACATAGGATAAAGTGTCAATTTCTTTAGTCATTCAAAATATAGTTCCTAACAAGAACATACATGAATCAGCCAGATCCTCAATGAGACAAGTTAAGCATGAAATAAATTCTAAATTACAGATTAGATAATTTTCCTTCTGATCGCATATGTTCTTAAGTATCTCTTCCCCGATGTTATATTGAAACAAAACACAGACATAGTGACAGCTCTATGTAGATGAAATGTTTTCATTAGACTCAGGATAATATATTAAAACTAGAACAAATCCACAAAGAATGACTTTAACAGTAGAAAATGCAATGGGAAAGAAATTTATAATGATACCACAGTAACATTCAGGTTGATTGGTGATTTCCATTGATCTATTTCATATGATCATATATCAGATGCTCACTTAAAATACCTCCTAAAATATGCTTCAGGCTGAAATACATAATTCCATGGTTTGAAAAAGACTAGAGAGTCAAGAAAACTGCCAGGTTAAGAACACTGACTTACAGTATCTGTGGCTGTGTCTGGAGGAGAATCCGTATTTCCCAAGGTGACAAAAACAAATAAACAAACAAACAAAAACAAAACAAAAGACAGCAGGAATGGTGGAAGAGTAGGAGTAAAGACCATCACAGCCAATAAACCAGGGCCCAGAGGGGCCTATGGACTCTGAAGCACAAACCAGTGACAATGTTGTCTGGACCTAGGTCCTCTACTTATAAACACCCGATGGGCATCTTGGCCTCATGTGGACCCAATAGTCAGGGGAGTGGGGAATATCTCTGACATGGACTATGTTGCCTGCCTGCTTACTGATCACTTCCCCCTGATGGGACTACCCTACCAGGCCACAGGGGAAGAAGACAAACTCAATCCTCACTTGAATACATGAGCTGGAGGGTCTGGATAGGGGAGCTCCCCTATTCTGAGGAAACAAGGGGAAGGTGGATGCAGGAGAGAGGATGGGACTGGGAAGAGAAGAGGGAGGGACCTGTGACTGAGATATAAATTGAATTAATAAAAAAATGGGCCAGTGAATTTACCTTGGATTTGATTCTGTGATTTGTGTTTGTATTGAGTACGGGGTACACATGTGTCATAGTACTCATACGAAGGTCCAAGGACAACTTTCAGGAGTTAGTTCTCAACTTTAACCTTGTTGAAGTGGGGTTGGTTGTTTCTATTGTGGTGCTATGTACTCCAGTTTAACAGGTGTATACCTTTGTCATAGTATATTGTTTTCTATGTGTGTATATATATAACATTATTTTATATAATATAAATATGGAATGCATATGATATATTATGTATATTACACACACACACACACACACACACACACACTATTCTCTGTAACTCCATTAATGGCTAAGGTAATTTTATTACTTCTTTAGTTGAGCCAGCCAAGAATTCCAGGATCTTTTTTGATGCACTCTTTATTAGCATGACTCTTAAACAATTCTTTAGTTGTTAGTCACTTGTTGGGTAACAGTTTCCTTAGATAGTCAAGCATTCCATCCTGTAGGGAAGCTTCAACAAGAAGGTAAAGAACTCAAAATAGCTCTAGGAAGTGCCTGAAACTGACCAGATTCACTAGGCTACTTCCTTCAAGAGTAAACAAGCCAACCTGCTGATAGTCATTCTCAGACGAGACAAGCTGTAAAGAAACCTCTCAGAGGAGCCGAGCTGTAAAGAAGCTAAGAACAGACCAGCTGACTGGATGAGACAAAGCCAGATAAGCTACCTGGAAGAGATTTAGACCAGCTGAATCGCATAGAGGTGATAGTCTTAGACTGGATACACTACCTCTAGTCTGTGCTGTGTGTTCCGGTACATAGCTTTGTAAGTTGTCACCCATGCTGGCATGGATTTTGGTGGTGCAGCTGTCTTTTGAGTCATTTCTGCTCCAAAAAAAATAATTCCTCAACTGTGTTCCTATAAGTAACCCCAACAAATCTCATTGCTTCACCAAGATGGACTTTTGTGATATCTGTATTTTTTTCTGCCGTGGGCCTCCTATCTGGGGTGAATGGACATGTGTGTTGTGTTTCCCCAGCAAAAAGATTTGGTCAGTCATGTTCTTGTTTTCTTCACTAACAGCACATTTGTCCTAGAGGTTACCATTTATATCAGAACCATCACTTTGTACTTTTCTCATATGGTAGCCTTCTTCCATAACTTTATCCACACAGTAACTTTTCTGTGCATTGTTGCATCATTATGATCAGATATTTCCATACATTTTCTATTCATAGTGAACAATTCTACATGCAACAATTGCTAAAACTCTTTTCTGCCTTGTTCCACAGTCTCGTGTTCACTACCCCTCCGGATTCTTCCATGCAGCCAATGTCCTCACCATCATGGGATTCTGAGGGCATGCAATTATATTTGTAAAGCCCCTCTGGCTCCTCTTTCCATAGTTAACTATTCATTTCTTGATTATCAGGTTCAACTTTTTTCCCCAAGAGAAAGGCCCATTTGAGGAATAATTACACGAGTACATGAAAATTACATCATGATATGATGTTTGAAGATCATGACCCTTTTATTCAGAAGAATAAATCAATAGATTAATGAGTTATGAGATCTTAAACTTGTCCTTTTTTGTCCTCTCAACTATATTACACAATCCTTTAGTCTATGAAAGATGAAGTCACTTTTTTTTCTCTTTCTTTACTATTCTAAGAAATATAGCACACTGGCTGAATAAAATAGACATTCAATCAGCTTTTATTCTTCTACTTATGGCTGGTATTTCCTAGATCCGATAAGAAATGTGTTCACATAGGTCATTGTTTATGTACCTGGAAAATGGAATGTGACTAATTCCCATTTCTATTGCCACACATTCCTTAGCAAGTACCCACTCAAGTTAAATACACACACAGATTGACTTGAGAATTTCCCAAGATCCTCTGACTTGGTCATTTCCACTCTCTGGTATAAACCCAACAGAAGAACATGCATAAGCCTCCTCCCAGAAGAATACCCTCCCTCCCTTCTTTTTCTCCATCCCTCTCTTGTACAATTAATACCCAGCAGTGTTACTGTCAGACATATTTTGTTACTTTCCTCTTCTTTCCTCAACTCCTCTATTTTGCTTTCATGCTTTCATGTCCTATACCCCTCCTCTCTCATTTTCTCTCTGTCTTCTTAACTCCGTGTGTGTGTATGTGTGTGTGTCCTTCTGCATCTGAGTTACCTTATCAAATAATATTTTCTAGATCCATCAATTTTCCAACACATTTAACAACTTCATTTTTTTTCTTTATGGGGGAATAAAATTTCAATGCATTAGAAGCCACATTTTCATTTTTCATTCATCTGTTAATGAGCACCTTGCTTAGTTCCATCTCATTTCTATTGTGAAGATAGTAGTAATAAACAAGGATGTGAGCATATCTCTGTTGTAGGATACAGATTCCCTTTGGATACATAAAGGAGTTGTAGAGCTGGAGCACATGGTTGGCATGCAATATTTCATCTACCTGCAGAACAACCATATATAATAGACCTATTATTTGGTTATTTTTAAATACATATGGTAAGTGTAAAAGGAAATTAACACTTTGAAGAAGGAGATAAATAAGTAATTAATAGAGCAAGAATTTTATCTTAAATCCAGGATTAAGGACTTTAGCCCTCCCATTTTAATTTTTAATTTGCTTCTTCATAAAGATGGTAAATAAACTCACTAGTAGTTTTATATCAAAAATTTAACTTAAAAGTTTTACATAATTATGTTCATTACCCTCTAATATTGTCTGAGTTATAGCTCTTATTTGAGAAGTGCTTCCATAAAAGAATGCATATGAAATTAACATTAAAGAAGTGAATTGTTGTAACTTCTTTAATTCAATATGTTCATGGAAATGTGGTCAGAATCAGACTGGTAAAACACACAAAGGTCTTCCAGAATATTAAAGACATAAAACAAACTCAAGATGAAAAATATGATTTATCTTGCTAATGCTGTTACATTTTATAAACAAAATTTGAAAAGTTTCAATAAAATATCTGAATAGTGATTGAATATAATTCATGAAATTAGAATATTTCTATAGCCTGTTATAGAATTAACAGCCTTGTAGTCACAGAAAATGCTTTAAGTCACTAAATGTTCTCATTATGCAAACATTGGTATGTTCCTTATAGAGAGCATTTATAAATATACATCTGAAATTTATAAAATATAAAATGTGAATGAGCCCTATTTAGTAATCTTACTACAAAAGCAAATTAAAGGTTTCACGTAACCTCCAGATGAGTTTGAAATGTATGAGCAGGAGTACTGAAAGATGGTGCCTCTCAGTCTTGTTGTCCGTGGGATCTCTGTAAAATAAATTCAAATGATTCGGTAAATTATAGTAGTGAGATGTACTTTATAGCTGCTTGCATTGAAAATCAATACAAATTTTTATGAGAAAGGAAAAACTGTCAGTACTTACCTCACAGTGATCGGCGTTATATTAATACAAAAATAATAGAGGCTGATCATCTGGGGACATTGTCTCCCACCAGATGGGAAAACAGCAAAAACAACTAAACCAAACAACAAAAACAAAACAAAACAAAGTGGAATTTTTCACTTCAGGGCCGAGGTATAAGCCTAGTGCAATGGAAAAATCACTGGAGTCTATGAGGTTGGCCCTAGTGAAGACTCCTACTATGAAGCCTGAACTGGCCTTTTGCAATCAAGCAAGGCTTCTAGTGGAACAAATGGGACACCAATGCAGCCATCAAACCTTCAGCCTACAATTTGACCTGCCTCAAAGATGTGTGGGGATATGGATGGCGCAGAACTTGTGGGAATAGCCAACCAATTACTGTTTCAAACATGAGATTCACACCAGGAGAGGGAGCCCATACCTGTCACTGCCTGGATGGCTAGTAACCAGAGGCTGAATAGCCCAGAGATGTAGGATAGAACCAAACATGACTGGCAGAGAAAAAAGGCAATAAATGATTCCTAGTAATATTCTGCTATAGTTGTAGACAGGAGCCTAGCATAACTGTCGTTTCTAGGCTTAGATAATTTTTTAACCACGCCTACTTTATTTGGGGTTCTTCAAATGAGCAGATGTTACTCTATTCTTAATCCTCTCTGCTAATCTGGTTTCCTGCCAGTTTGCATCCCAGGAATACTTGCTCTAGCCCTAGTTCCTCTCTCCGCATCTTTCCTAGGCCTCTCCTGTGGCTGAATCCCCTCATTTTTTTTCCAGCTCCTCCTCCCCTGGCTGGCAGGATGCCCAGCCCTATTTTCTCCCCTGCTCAGTGACTGGCTCTAAGGTACTTTATTGGCATATGGGGACCATCCGGGAGTCAGAAGGTTCTCAGAACAAAGGTTGCAACCAGATATGGGGAATACAGAAATCAGCAATTGAATTACGCTATAACCTTACACCTACAGTCATCAGAGAGGCTTTATCCAGCATCGGATGGGAGCAGATGCAGAGAGCCACAGAGTGAACATTGGGCAGAGCTCAGAGAATCCTACAGAAGAGGTGGAGGAAGGACTGGAGGAGTCAAAGGGTTCAAGGGCACAAGAAGAAGGCCCACGGAATCAACTAAGCAGGGCTCATAAGGGTTTGCAAAGTCTGAAGTGATAATCAAGGAACCTGTACATAATCTGCATATATGTTCTGGTTGTGTCACTTGGTGTTCTTGTGGGAATCTTAAGAGTTGGAGCAGCGGCTGTGTCTGACTCTTTTCATGCTCCTAGGACCCTTTCCCCCCTACTAGGTTGTCTCATCCTGCCTTAATATGAGAGTATGTGCCTAGTCTTATTATAACTTGTTATGCTATGTGTAGTTGATATCCTTTCTGAAGGGAAATAGAGGAATGTATCTGGAGAAGAAAGGATTTGAAGAAGGAGGAATTGGGAAGAAAGGAGGAAAGGATACCTGAAGTTGCAATGTAATATATGAGAAAATTAAAACAAACAAACAAAAACAATAAAAATGTGTGAAAGTATTTACTGTCAATACCCTGCAGTCATGAAGGGAAGAACAGTCTATGTGAATTTAAGAAATAAAATTTTGTTTTGGTTTTCTTCTAATTCTCCATTGATCTATGCCACAAATCTATGTGGGCTTAATGCATGATCAGTAACCATGCTAACTATTAGCGTATTTTTGTCATAGTCTCTAAGAGCTAAAGTTGCCTCTTCATGACTTCGTTGCTATCTTTTTGCTGTACATATTTCTTTGGGTCTTAGGGTGCGTGTGTGTGTCTGTGTGTGTGAATGTGCATTTTCCCCTCCTCCCTCTTTGTGTGTGTGTCTGTATGCAGATGTAAGTACACATGTGTACATGAACTTGTGGAGGCCAGAGGTGTTTTTTCTCTCTTTAACTGGCATTAAAAGAGTGTTCCACCATGCATGACCTCTGTGCCGTAGTACTACGCTCACAGACACAGCCTCACGGCCTTGGCATTCTCTCCATAATCGACTGTAGCTCACTGCAAATATGAGCTAAATAATCTCTTCCTTCCTTACGTGGCATCCAGTAGGTGTTTTGTCACGGGCATTACTGAAGTAACAAACACACAAACCTTCATTTTTATTTAAGTGTATTCCGGTTTGGTTGTATATTAGGCATAATGGTACCCAGATTCTCACTTTGACCACAAATTTCAATGAAATTATTTTCATTTTCTTGTAACTCTTATTCCAGAACTGATAATGTTTGCTGATCAGTAAATAAATGGTGAGTACCATGAGTTAAGTTAGCAAAATATAAGCTTTGAGGATTCCTTGAAGGCAAATTGCAAGAAGAGTTATGATTCCCAGTGTAGGATTACGAATTAGTTATTGCTCCACTTGGAAAGAAACAAAACATAGAAGGTAGATGTCCATTTTTCCTTACTGTAAATACTGTTTACTATAAGTAGCCAATCTTTGCTATTTGAACCAGTATCTATTCTCAACATTAAAACAAAAATTCTTGTCTCTGACTTACTGCACTGAAAAAAAATTATAGTAAGGAGGAGTGCTACACTCTCTTTTCTTTCTTCTGTCATTTAGTTTCCAATAAAATCTCAGTCGATCTTTCTTTCTTTCTCTCTCTCTCTTTCTTTCTTTCTCTCTCTCTTTCTTCCTTCCTTTCTTTCTTTCTTCTTTCTCTGTGTGTGTGTGTGTGTGCGCGCACGAGCGCGCGCGTGTGTGTGTGTGTTGGGGAGAAGGATTTAGCAAAGACTTTCTACAGATATACATTCTGAGTCTGACTGCTCCTGCTACATCTTTGTATTAGGATAGCCAGTTGGAGCTGGCTTTAATAGGGTATTCCTAGTCCTTTTATTCTCTCCTAGAGAATGCTGAATAACTCTTGTTCCTGCCTGCACATGTTTAGCCACCCCCTTTTATGCTTGTCGAGATGTTGGAATCAGTATGGCACTCATCTGTTTCTCATTCATTTGATGGCTCTTGGACAATGGGAGTTGCTCTCTGGGAAGAGTACAAGGGATTGGGTTCTCCTAACTGACCTGTAGCCAATGGCTAACAAGTACCAGAATGCCAAGGCGCAACAAGTTCCTGAAGACTGTAGCGAGACACTTCACTGCAGTTTTCACTACCCCACCTCTGTGAATTTGAAATGAAGTTGACTCCAAATGAAACCCGATTCATAGTCTGTGTTTCTGGAAAGTTCCCCCCCAATGAATTCATCAGCACTCTCATCTCATCTCATGCTTCACTTTCATGCACGCTGACCTAACAACACCTAAATTCTATTTGCTCGCTCCAAAGCAAAAACTAATGTCCCTTTGCCAACATATTTAACTGATCTCTCAGAAGGAGAAACTTTCTCTCTGAAGTCTGTTCATTCCTTAGACTGTTTCTTAGTACTTACTCAAATTACACTTCATAATTCATAAAAAATCATAAAAATTTATAATTATTTTTCTCTAACTGGGATGGATATTCCTTGACCCAGGAAATAGTTAATATCATATGCCTTCTGTCCACCTTTTTGACTTCTTCCATGACATTTCAAACTTTTGGCTGTTATCTTTTTTTCTGTCCCTATTGCCTTTTTGTTTTTTTTAAGTTTTCAAGCAGTTTCTTGACTCTGACTTTTTGGTATTGCTGTTCCCCATGCTAAGAATTCTTTCTCCTCTCTTTCTCACACCATGTATTCATACTTAATTTCTACCATGATAATTATCTCCCACAGACTTGCCTTTCTAGAGGTACCAAAATCCAAAGATACTCAAGTCCATATGCAAAATGGCTTACAACATTTGCATATAAGCATTGCACAACTCTTTATACATTGAACTGTGTATTACTAATTTCATTTAATTCAGTTAGTTCTATGTGAAAGTTTGTCAAATGTGTTCCTTAAGGTTTATACTGAGTACAGACAAAAATCTTGGTTTTGTGACATTTTTGATCTGCTCTTGATTGAGCTGATAGTACTGAACTTTCAAATATGGTGTATGGGCAGTATAAATCAGACAATGTGATAATATTTAGGCAGTAAAGTTGAGGCCAGAATACTGCCTGTTGTTGGCAGTGTGATAGCAAAATGAGGTTTCATAAGTAATCATATTACCTAATGTACTCTGTATAAACCTTTTTACTTGTGAGAAATGTGTGTTTTTCTTTTTGATTCAGAGAATGATTTCATAAATAGTCATGGGCTATAATTTGCAACAACAATGAACCATATTCAGGAGCTCAGTGGAGCTGGTACTAATGAGAGAGAATGTAAACAAACAGAAGTCTTTGCTTATGAATGGTGTATTGTATATTAATTTTAGTTCGTCTGATAGCACTTATTGTATAGTACACTGGTCTCTGTGTTTTATTTTCAGTTTTGGCAACAATGAAGACCACATAGAAGACAGCCTGGGAGTGCCTATCCCAGAATTAAGTCTAAATAGACTGTCCGAGTACTTTCTCAGTTTTCAGGAACTGGGTATGTTTTCGTACTTTTTGCTGATACTAGAGGTGTGCTGCTACAGAACTGGGAGTATAGCTTACAGACCACTAGTAAGTTGCATATTCCATCTTGGGGTTCTCTTTAATAAAGCATACATAAAGATGCACACCTCAAGTTTTTTGTGGTGAATTAATGAGTTGCTGTGGGCAAAAGTACTGAAAATAGAGTACCAGAGCAGTGACTGTAGGAAGCATGTAGGTGCTTGTGCTCACAGATAGAGCCTAGGGCCCTGGAATGTTAAACATATAGGGTTGCCTTTTCAAAGAGAGAGAGATATAAAACCTGTTTTCCACCCTGAAGTCTGGGAGCAGAGATAGCCAGGTGACCTCTGCCTTATCTGTATGGCCAGGCAAACCGGCTCCCACAGACTCTAATGCTTATCTCAGTCAGTCTATAGCATTATACCTTAGGAGACCATTATCAGGTATTGTTTGCATTGAGCCTGCTTCGTCCGTTAATCTATAGAACCTATCTTTAGAGAAGATGTCATTCTATAAGAGTTTTGATGTAATCATGTCTTAAGCTTTATTGTAAACATAGGATCGAGTTAACAATTACCAGAAAACACTTTTTATTATTATTTTCAAATTGTTCTGTATTTAACTATACCTAAAATAAACTACTCAAAGTCTGAACCAAAGCTGACAACTGAGTAGTGTTAAAATTGACTTCCTGCCTCTCCTGGATCTACACCTGCGGGATATAGTGTTTGCAGAGACCCTCCCCAACTACACACACACACACACACACACACACACACACACACACACAAGTCATTAGAACTCTAAGAAAGTCATTAGAACTCTAAGAAACCCTATCTCATCCTTGTATCATGTTAACTACTTACATATAGTTGAATGCTTTCTTTTTTTTTTTTTTTCTTTTTAATAGATCTTGCTTCAGGTTTATTTGTAAAAACAGCACTGGACACTGGTCATCTGGTCATAGTGTGTAGGTGGGTGTGTCACACCAGTCCATCTGTCATCACATTAGTAGAACCATTTCCTACGGGGCCTTCACAGGGGCCTGGGCATCTTTAGGAGCCTGAGCTGGAGCTGGAGCCTTGCCCTTAGCTGGAGCTGTGGCCTCTGCCTTGGTTTGAAACTTGGGCTTTGATTTGCAGAGCCTATGACCCTTAGCCATGTAGCTTCGAATCCGCTTCCCAAGCTTGGGGTGAGCGATGAAAGCCAGGTGGCTGAGTTTGCAGTTGGGGGCCTTTGGCATCTTGGGTTTAACAGCTGCAGGCTTCACAAGGGCCTTCATGGCCTCTGCTCGCGCACTCATTGCCTTTGCGTTGTTTGCTTGCATCTTCTTCAGGCCTTTCTTGTTGTGCTTCTTGGCAAAGCGCATGTTCCTCAAGAATTTGGGGTTCACCCCCTTAATAGATTCGAATCTTTGTGACCAGGGTTTCTTGATGCCATTCATGTGCCATTTGTGGGACTGGTTGTGTGTGGTGTGGTTCTTGGACTTGGCCATGTTTGCACAGTAACCCGCGGCTCCCTCAATGTCTGAGACCAGAAGAGAACGAATGCTTTCTTTTTGAAAGCACAGAACCCTTTTTATTTGTAGCCAGGGTAGTTTTAAGTGTTCACCTGGCTAAGATTTTTTTTTTTTTGCTTAGAATTCATTTTATTGGTAAAATGTTCTTGTGTAATGTATACAGTTTACCATTGTTCATTCACATTTCTCTACCCCATTATCTTCTGTCAATCTGAACATTGCATTGTGGTGTTTATTTCAAGCATCACCTGTCTCAAGTTTGTGTAAACATGTCACCATTTGTTCTCTGTACTGTCAAGAAAACAATCAGCCTATGCTGTGCAATGGAGAGAATAGGGTAGGACATCCTGGTCCAGAGGGGAGGAGAAGGCAGCAAGTGGGAGGATTTGGAGAGGAGAGATCAGCAGGAGAGGACTTGAAACATTGAGGAGAGATGAACTGGACCTACCATATGACTAAAAGCAAGTATAATATGGGAAATCTGAATGGAAGGAAACTATGTGGGCTTGGAGGTTTAGGATGGAGTAACTATTGCCCAGCATTGTGCTCTAGGTTAATTAAATAAATCCAAATCTCTGTGTGGTGACTTGGGTATGCACAGGGTTTAGGAATAACCACTGTTTAACTAAAAGATAAATCAATAATAAATATTAGTAATCAAAAACAACATTCCTTTATAAGTAAATGAATTAATTTTACTGTTTTTAGTGATAAGATTTTAGACCTCCTGTCTCTCCTTAGCCTTTGCTGAAAGATGGTTTTACCTGATTGATGAAAAGAAAGGATAGTTGGCATAACTTTCAGGCATAGAACTATCAAGAATGTGGGTTTTATGAAAAAGTGATAAAAATGCAGAGAACAACTGAGATTGGGGATTCCAGCCAAAATGGGTAAATCTACAATACAATTCCTTCACCCAAGGCTCAGGGAACAAAACAGAAGAGGGAATGCTCAGATTGTAACAATCAGGAGACTATAAGACCTTCTATAAGAGTGTGTTTCCTAGAAATAAGAGGGAAGCTCAACCGTGATAGTTCAACAATATGTCTTCCTTAATAATATCTAGATAAGGACAGCATAAATGACATAGTCATATGGAAGAGAAATAAATCTTTAAAGGCCCCAAACCTAGAGAAAGAACTACAGGCACCAAAGAAATGCTGAGAACAGGTGAAATAGTCTTCTTCAAAGAAAACCTATAATTGGTTCAGTAACACTAAATGGATTGAACAGGTTGTACTTATGTATTTAGGTACACACATACAGAGACATATGTATATGTGTGTGTATATGTGTATACCTATATATTCAGTCAAAGAAAAAGAGCCCATGATTTCTAGAAGGAGCAAGGGAAGGGTACAAGGAAGAAATTGTAAAGAGATGATGGAAGTGAGAAGAATGACATAATTATATTTTCATTTAAAATGACTACAAATATGAATCTAGTGTTTGTCAAATTGACTGGGGACATTGTTGAACTTCCAAGTGACAATTTAACAACTTAACACTTTAGCAATTCAGCATGAGTACCCTGAATAGATGTGGATATAAGATAAATCTATGTGAAATGATATGTTTAGAAAGTTTTAATTTGGGGACTATCCATCTTTTTAATCCTCTTTCCAGCATTTTCTCCTAGGTCAGACTTAATCTACAATATATCTTGATCAAATGGCACAGCATGTAACTTACATCCTATAATCTTATGTAGCGTGTGCAGGCCAGTAGCCTAGGTCCTCAATGGCATTATTCTCAGATCCTACTGGAGATAGTCACATGGGAACTGAAGAGAAACATTGTTAAGTTCCCTCCATCTGGAGCTAGCCTAAAGGTTGACTACATTTGAATATTTTAGCATAATATTAAATTGGCACAAATCACTTTGATTGAAAGTTTTATTATTCTGGCAGCTCTTATTTACTTCTAATAGATTTTTCCTCCTAGTTACACTCTTTAAATCTGCAAAGATGCAGAGATCTTTCATCCTACACTATAGAAAGTAGAAGCATATTTGTTATTAATTTTTTTTCCATTCAGTCTCTGTGTGTGTGTATGTTCATAAATGCATATGTGTAACACATGTTGGATGGAGGCGAAATGAGAATACCAGATGTCTTCTTTTATACCTGTCCTTTTTATTTTTCTGAGCTTGATGATATGGGCTTGGCTGGTTCACCGAGTCTCAATGATCCTTTTCTTTCCACTCCCATGCCCTGCACCAGCGCTTAAGCATATCTTTTTTGTTTGTCTGTTTGTTTTTGCGGGGGAGGGGTGCTGAGGATCCAAACTCAGCTCTTCATGCTTGCTCAGTAAGCACTTTGTATATTGTGCCATTCCCATCACTGTTCCTTTTGAAAAAGTGCTTTTGTGTGTTCTTTGCTATCTGTTTTTATCTCAACTATTTCCTCCGTTCTTATATGTGACATTGTTTGTCCTTGCACTATCATAGTTTTTCTCAGTAAAGCAAACCCATTTACAAATAAATGACAACTTATTACAGCAAGTATTTTAAAGAACAAATTTAAATTCAATGTTCATGTACTGAATAACTTCTAGACTCTTACAGTATAAGGTGTCTTAGCTAAAGGGTAAATTTATTTGACTTCTCTAAAATATAACCTATGTATACATCTTGTCTCTCCATGAGTGGTGAAAACCATGTGGGCTATGGTGTTGCTGTTACTAACTGTTCTCTTGCAATTTTTTTTTTCCAGAATGGTAAAGAGATTATCAGCTATACGTGGTCATCAGAAACAGGCACACAATTTGTGTGCAAACCTATCACAAGGCAGCTATTATTGCCTTCTCATAAATATGAAGAAGATCCTAAGTGTGACTCACATTGGTCCACATGATGGTAAGCACAGCAGTAGGTATTATTTGAATCATGGCAAATCTTCCAGCATCTACTACAAAATCTTTATCTTGTAAATGATTATGACTTTCCTAATTGATCATGTGGGATTCCTATAAGTTAACCACAAATTCTATATCCCTAAATCTAGAACTAGATAGAAGCTTGCTCAACAAAAGCTTGGTCCAAGGTGTATAATATATTGAGAGTTCCAGGAACATATATACAGTATGGAATTCTTTTTTTACTCTGATGCCCAGTTTTTGCATTCACTGTGTTAAATGTTATTTTAATATTACTGAGCATTACTTTTCTAGGGAATGTGTCCAGGTCTTCATGATATTCACATGTTCTGCCACTGAGCTATATCACCAAACTTAATAAGCTATCGGTTGCTGAAAGCAATTAAGTTACTTTTTATATTATTTTATTTCTGTTTTTTTTTTCCTTGAGACTCTGGATAAGCTGTGGGTTTATATTTATGGGCATCATATTTCAGCTCTGTTAATTAATCTCCCAAAATACATATTCTGTTTTCAAATCAATAAAGAATATTTGGAATTAAATGATTACTTGAGAAAAAAAATGATGTGGTACAGATGTTTTCCTTCTTTTTTTCTTTATATTTCCAGTTTAAGCATTCTTCTATCACTCAAAGTTAGAATCTTAATAGTTTCTTTGTCCCTGGTAGAAATGTCTAAGGTATAAGTTTGTATCAAGTCCAGAAATGATGACGTTGTGATTGCTTTATATACTGTTCCTCCCTCCCCATTTTCTGTCTTCTATTTTATCCAGGAACTCTCCTTTGAGATATATTTTCTCCTAAACAAGTCCAAGACTATTTTATACACTTAGACCCACCACTTATATCCCCATATGTTAAAATGTTTTTTAACAAAGTGTTGTCCTTCTATGTAGAAACTCTGAAAATGGGAAAATAATGCCATAAAAAAAGGTATGTTATTTTTTGAAATCTTCAATTATAAAAACTGTTAACATTGGTGTTCTACTAAAGTGTCTAAGCAATTTGTCAATAGACTTCTTTATTTTTTACACACACACACACACACAGAATTCAGGGCACTGAAATATTTCTTTCTCTGTCAAAAGTCAATGGGAGGGGGAAGAGGATATAAAAACAGACGGATCTATTGAAAATAGATCCATACTTATCACCCTGCACAAAACTGAAGTCCAAGTGGATCAAAGACCTCAACATAAAACCAGACACATTAAGTCGGCTAGAAAAAAAAAAAAAAGTAGGGAATACCCTAGAACTCATTGGTACAGGAGAAAACTTCCTGAACAGAACACCAACAACACAGGCTCTAAGAGCATCAATCAATAAATGGGACCTCATGAAACTGAAAAGCTTCTGTAAAGCAAAGGACACCGTCATCAAAACAAAGCGACTGCCTACAGATTGGGAAAGAACCATCACCAACCCTTTATCTGACAGAGGACTCATATCCAATATATATAAAGAACTAAACAAGCTCAAAAGCAACAAACCAAGTAATCCACTTAAAAAATGGGGAACAGAGCTAAAGAGAGAATTCTCTGTAGAGGAATATCGAATGGCAGAGAAGTACTTAAAGAAATGCTCAACCTCATTAGCCATTAGGGAAATGCAAATCAAAACAACCCTGAGATATCACCTTACACCCATCAGAATGGCCAAGATGAAAAACTCAAGGGGCAACACATGCTGGAGAGGTTGAGGAGAAAGGGGAACCCTTCTCCACTGTTGGTGGGAATGTAAACTTGTACAACCACTCTGGAAATCAATCTGGCGCTTTCTCAGACAACTAGGAATAGCGCTTCCTCAAGATCCAGCCATACCACTCCTAGGCTTATACCCAAAAGAGGCTCAAGTAAACAAAAAGGACATTTGCTCAACCATGTTTGTAGCAGCTTTATTTGTAATAGCCAGAAGCTGGAAACAACCCAGATGCCCCTCAACTGAAGAATGGATGCAGAAACTGTGGTACATCTATACAATGGAGTATTACTCAGCAATGAAAAATAAGAAAATCATGAAATTTGCAGGTAAATGGTGGGACCTGGAAAGGATCATCCTGAGTGAGTTGTCCCAGAAGCAAAAAGACACACATGGTATATATTCACTCATATAAACATACAACATAGAATAAACCCACTAAAATCTGTACATCTAAACAAACTAAGCAAAAGAGAGGACCCTAACTAAAATGTTCAATCCCCATCCTGAAAGGCAAAAAGGATGGACATGAGAAGAAAAAGAAAATAGGAAACAACCTCAGAACTGGCTACAGAGGGCCTCTGAAAGCCAGAAGAAAACAGGAAACAACCTTGAAACCTGCCACAGAGGGCCTCTGAAAGCCTCTGCAGTATAGACTGTCAAAGCAGATGCTGAGCCTGATGGCCAACTGATGGGCAGAGTGAATGGAATTTTATGTAAGAAGTGGGAAATAGTAAGAGCTGGAGGGGATGGGAACTCCATAAGCAGAGCAACAGAACAAGAAAATTTGAACACAGGGAACTTCCCAGAGACTCATACTCCAACCAAGGACTATTCGTGGAGATAACCTAGAACTCCTGCACAGATGTAGCCCATGGCAGTTCAGTGTCCAAGTGGGTTACATAGTAATGGGAATAGGGACTGCCTCTGACATAATTTGATTGGCCTGCTCTTTGATCACCTCCCCCTGAGGGGAGAGCAGCCTTACCAGGCCACAGTAGAGGACAATGCAGCCAATTTTGATGAGAACTGATAGACTAAGGTCATAAAGGAGAGGAGAACCTCCCCTATCAGTGGACTTGGGGAGTGGCATGCATGCAGAAAGGGGAGGGAGGGTGGGATCTGGAGGGGAGGAGGGAGGGGCTTATGGGGGATACAAAATGAATAAAGTGTAATTAATAAAAAATTAAAAAAAACCAGATGGTTGGCTCCTACATATATTCTTAATGACTTTGATGTGTTGCTAAAACTGTCCTCCTTTTTGTAGAGATTGACAGAAAAGCGAGTTCTAGATGATGACACATGGAAGGCCTATCAAAATGTAAAAAAAAGACAAAATTTTATCCATTGACACTCTTGCCTTTCCAAGACATAGTGCCTTATAAGGAGATCTATAGCGCATGGGTCGCCATTAACACTGGGTATAGATGTTGTTTTGTCATGCTTGGGAGAAGTGAGGTAAAGGCTGATGGCTTATAAGCACCCTGCATTACTTGCTGAGATAGAATGATGCATTGTGTTCATGAAAGAAAGGGACTACAACAACAATCACTGTAAATATCTGTGCTGTGTTTTACAAATCATCCTTAGCCGTCTTTTTTACTATTATGGGGAAAAAAAAAGTTTTCAAAGCAGTAATATACTGGTCAATATATTTATTACATGATTGCACTAATAATTATCAGCAAGCAAGAATATGAGTAATTGGAATATAACTATTCCATTGCTCTTTCTGCTCATTCAAATACAAAATATAAATTGATGTAACCTGAAAAGTTTTAAGGGTTTTATGTGAGATGCATATTCTCTCATTTTTTAGAGAAGGAAACAAACAAAAGCAGGGTTAAACATTTAATTCAATGTCACCCAGACAATTAGATGCTGTCTAACTGGGAGCAGAATCTTATTGTATTTTATTATTGGCCTAGCATCTATTTTTACCTGTTAGAACACACAAACTGACATCTCTCTGGATGAATCCAAAGCCAATAAAAACAATCACAAGAAATGGTTTTTAAACGTGTAACAATCATTAGCCGATATGAATATTGGCAAGCTGCAATCCTTTTCTGTTTAAACATTTAGAATGAGATTTTCTCCACATTGAACTAATAGAAATCAGATTTTCATTCACAGGATTGTGATTTCATTTATGTTTCTGAAAGCATGGTGAGCTTTGCACAAAACAATTTTCCATCTTTTAAATCTTGCTAATCCACTTTAAGCCAGGCTAGAGTTACACCTCATCCCAGCTGCTGTGATCACATACAGACTCCCTCCCCTAATCTCTTCAAAGGGGATGTTTCTTCACCCACGAAGACTTCACAGCATGGGATTTAGAGTTAGAATCCAGCTAACTTTTCCAGGTTCATTTATAATTCAGCTGTTATTCTAAGACTATAGCGGGGAAGGCCTTATCAAAACTATTCCCAGCTCTATGCTGGCTGCCTCTAGTTCTTGCTGTAGTGCTTTAATAACTAATGACGTTGAGGATACTGAAGGATTGACTGCAAAGCACATCATGTACCTGAGAAAGAAATAGAAAATTGCCCTGACATTTGACACATTGAGTTTTGAGGCTATATCTCAATTGTTTGTTGATTGGTAAGCTATTAAAAACAATTCTTCTATGTGTTTCTGAACACAACTTCCATTGTAATATAAAAGGAAAGATTTATACGCATTGAAGAGAAAACAGAGTAGTATGCAACTTCCATTTTAGATCAAGCATTTGAAACTCTTAACCATATTTAGCTTTTTTTTTTAGTTAAGTACTTAACAGATGCCATTATTAAGTTGCAGTACTTAAGCAGTAATATAAACATCAATTTTCTTTAACGATTTTACAGAAATCTATGACTGAATGAAGTTTGCAAACCATAGTTTGACATTTTCATGTTAAAACAAACAACCTACACATTCACATACGTTTCAGAAAAAAAGAGAGAAATCTGTTACTTCCATAAATTAAAAATATTAATGGAAAACCTTCCTTAGCTGTAAAAACTGAAAGAAAAAATCTGTAGCTGTGTGAGTAAATCCATCAACATTTTTACTCAGATTTGTTTTTGTAGTCTTGGGTATTAGAACCTCGGACAACTTCACTTTTACTGTTATAATTCCTTGGAATTCCTTCAGCTCGTGTGGTAACTCCAAGTATCACACACCCATTGACAAACATGATCACGGATATTTTCACTGTTGTTAGCTCAAATATAGGCTTCTAACATTAATTCCCTGCCTCTGCTGAAAAATAAAGTACAAGCTCACAAAACAAATTTTCCTTACAAATATACCACAGCTACCTTTTGCATCCTCTTTCTCTCTCTCTTTTTGTTATTCTCAAATTTATTATAAAAATGTGTGTATACACATTACCAGGAAAGATTTTTAAAAACATCAAAATATACAATATAACTCTTGAACAGAGAATCATTTATGTGAGGAAATTTTAAAAAATTGCTTAGTTCTCACACCAAATATAAATTATTTATTTTACCTCACATACCTTTTTTCCTCACATGGTATATCCTGATTATGGTTTCCTCCACTCCTCTCAGTTCTTCCTGGAACTCCCAGCTCCCATCTGGATTGACTGCCTTTTTCTGTCTCATTAAAAAAAAAAAAAAACTTCCAAAGGATAATAATTAAATATAACAAAATAAAATATAGTAATATGAGGAAAAAGCTATCATATCAAAGTTGGCCAAGACAAATGGAAGGAAAAGAGCCCAAGAGAAGCCAAAAAAAAAAAAAAAAAGTCAGAGACCGTTAAGGGTGCATACTCAGGATTTCTATAAAGACACTGAACTGAAGCTATGAAACATGTGCAGAGGACCTACTATAGATCTGTGCAGGCCCTCATATGCAGCCCCAGTCTCTCTGATTTCATATGAGCTTTGATCGTGTCGAGTTAGAGGACCTTGTTTTCTTGGTGTCCTCAGTCCCGTCTGGTTCTCATAACTCATTCTACCTCCTCTTCCAGTGTTCCCTGAGCCCTCATGGAAGGGTTTAGAGAGTGGCATCTCATTTAGAGCTGAGTATTCCACTCTGCATAATGTTTGGCTGTGCTTCTCTGTATTTGTTCCCATCTGATGAAGAAGAAGGCATCTCTGAAGACTGCTGAGCACAGTACAGATCTATGAATATAGCAGAATGTTCTTTGGAGTCATTTTTATTTGCTATTTTTTAAACAGGTAGTATTTGATTTTACCATAGGTCCTTGGGATAACTAGTTTTTGGTTTTTGGTTTTTAGGTATGGGTTTTATCTGCAGAATAGGGCCTTAAGTAACTAACATGAGTTTTGTGCCACCATTGCCATAGTGTAGTTTACAGGCAGTACACCATTGTAGATCAAAGTGTCTATGGCTGGTTTAGTGCTTATATTTCTCTTTTGGTAGCCTGCAGATTATCTTTCTAGTCAAAGATGCAAGAACACAAGGGTGAGGACACTATGCAGGCAACCAGCTTGATTTCTCCGTGTCCAGTGAGTTGAGCAGCTGTTGTCTTCAGCACCTTGCTCTTTGTGGATAGTAAGTTATGTTCTTGGCTATAACCTGAGTTGTTTGGGGATTTCCAGGGAACTCCCTCGGCCAACAACTCAATTGTTGTAACTCGGTTCAGAGACTGGAAACTGTTGTGTCATACTACATTGTATAAATATACCACATTTTCTTTTTCCATTCTTCTGTTGAGTGACAATTAGGCTGTTTCTAACTTCTGGCTATTTTGAATAGAGCAGCAATGAACATGGTAGAGCAAGTGTCTCTATGGAAGTAAGAAGCATCCTTGGGTTATACACCCAAGACTGGTACAACTGGATCTTGAGGTATGCCCATCCTCATTGACCTGATTTCCATAGTGGCTGTAGGAGTTCACAGTCCCACCAGCAGCAGATGAGTAAGCCCCTCACACCATATCTTCGCCAGGATGAGCTGTCAGTTTTGTTACTGATCTTAGCCATTCTGACACATGTAAGATGGAATCTCAAAGTAGTTTTGATTTGCATTCCCTGATGACTAAGGATGTTGAATATTTCTTTTAACTTTTTTTTAGTCATTTGAATTTTCTCTATTGAGAATTCTGTTATGTAACCTTATTTTTAATTTGCTTATTTGTTTTCTTATTTTGTGGTATTAGTCTTCTGTCAAATATGGTGTTGGTAAAAACAAACAAACAAAAAACACAACTTTTTTAGGGTAGCACCATTTAATGGTAGCACCATTCTTTAGGGTGCTACTTTATCTGATTAATGGTGTCCTTTGCCTTACAGAAGATATTGGTTTCATGAGTTCCCATTCAGTAGTTGTTGATATTAGTGCCTGAAATATCAGGGTTCTGTTAAAAAAAGTTGTCTTTTGTGCCAATGATTTCAAGGCTATACCCATTTTCTTTTTCTGTCAGGTTCAGTGTATGTGTTTTTATGTTGAGGGTTTTTGAACCATTTGGAGTTAAGATTTGTGCAGTGTGATAAGTATGGATCTGTTTGGATTCTCCTACACGCATCCATCCAGTTTGATAGCAGCAAATAATCTAAATTTTGGAGCTAACATTAGCAAAGGAAGTGAAAGATTTGTATGATAAAAATCTCAGGTCCCTGAGAAAGAAATTGAAGAAGATATCAGTACGTAGAAAAATCTCCCATGTTTATGGATAGATAAGAGTACTATAATAAAAATGGCCACCCTACCAAAAGCAATCTACAGATTCAATGCAATCCCTATCAAAACTACAAAGCAATTCTTCATGAATTTTGAAAACAGGTTTTTCAGCTTCATATGTAAACACAAAGAAATCAGGATTGCTAAAACAATCTGGACTAATAAAGATATGCAAGAGTTAGAACTATCCACGATTTCAAGTTGTACTGCAAAGCTATAGTAAGAGAAAACAGCATGGCATTGGCGTACAAAGCTGACATTTTGATCTATAGAATCAAATTGATGACTCAGACATATATCTGGCCACCTATTGACACCTAATTTTTTTAAACTTTTATTAATTACACTTTATTCACTTTGTATCCTCCCATTTGTATCTCCTCCCCTCCAAAGTCCACCTTCCCTCTCCCTTCTCCATGCATGCCCCTTCCCAAGTCCACTGATAGGGGAAGTCTTCCTCTCCTTTCTTCTGATCCTAGTCTATCAGATCTCATCAGGAGTGGCTGCATTGTCATCTTCTGTGGCCTGGTAAGGTTGCTCCCCCTTCAGGGGGAGGTGAACAAAGAGCAGGGCAATTAGTTCATGTCAGAGGCAGTCCCTCTTCCCATTACTATGGAACCCACTTGGACAGTGAACTGCCATGGCTACATTTGTGCAGGGGTTCTAGTTTATCTTCATGGATGGTACTTGGTTGGAGTATGGGTCTCTGGAAAGACCCCTGTGTTCAGATTTTTTGGTTCTGTTTCTCTCCTTGTGGAGTTCCTGTCCTCTCCAGATCTTACTATTTCCCACTTCTTTCATAAGATTCCATGCACTCTGCCCAACAGTTAGCCATATGTCTCAACATCTGCTTTGATAGTTTGCAGGGCAGAGCCTTTCAGAGGCCCTCTGTGGGAGGCTCCTAACTTGTTTCCTGTTTTCTTCTCCTGATGTCCATCCTCTTTGCCTTTTAGGATGGGGATTGAGCATTTCAGCCAGAGTGTTCCCTCTTTATTAGTTTTGGTAGACACCTAATGTTTTATAAATAAATAAACCAGAGAAATGCATTTGCCTACTCTTTCTTCTTTAAATAAAATTAGGCAGAAAATGTTTCATCAACCTGGAAAAGTTCATATAAAAATGAAGATTGATCAAACATATGTAGATCTTTTCTGGTTATATTGTTTGAACAGAGTACCGGTTCAATAATACATTTGAGTCTAAAAAGTCAGAGGTTCTGTAGCTACAAAAGCTTGTCCTTCCCTTTCTTTCTTCTTTCCTTCCTTTCTTCCTTACTTCCTTTTGCCTTCCCTTCCTTCCTTCTATATGTTTATCTGCTAATCTGTTTTGCAAGGAGTTACCTGTCTCATTTATCTTGGAAAAATGTAAAATAACAATTATTTTATTTTATATTCCTACTCATGACCAGATTTTTAGATATAGAATGGACACAGAGAAATGTAGCTTTTCTTTTTCCTTACACAGCTAGAAACTCAGTGATAAGAAACACCAAGTTTTCTGTAAGCCAAGAACTTTCCAGACTACACAAGGAAAACCCCAGATTTTCAAAGCAAGCGTCAACCAGACACTGTTTGCTCCGTGCTCTTGCTGTAGAAGAGGAGTCCAGTGTCTCTTCTTGTCCAGTAGAGATTTTGGCTTTGGGATGAGAATGATTGGCGTGTACTGCTGTTGTTGGGTGTTCCCTGACAAGTGTTTACTGGGACAGTTATTTTCTTTGATCAGTTCCTTTAACTGTCAAAATGGACTACCTATTTCCTCACAGTAGAAAGGTTATACGATATATAATCACTTTGCTGTTCTTCATCACTTGCTTCTTTTAAGCTGTTTCTCTCTCTCTCTCTCTCTCTCTCTCTCTCTGTGTGTGTGTGTGTGTGTGTGTGTGTTTTCTAAAAGAATATCTTTTGATATTACTTTTGACAGAATACTAGTGTTTCTGGTCTCTTTCACATGAATATAATTTTAGAATACCAAGACAGCTTAGTTAAGCTACATGACAAGAGAAAAACCAGGTGATGTTAGGAGGGTAGGCTATGTTTAATCTTGGTTATTAGTTCAATGACTTAATAATTCTCTGGAGAAAGAAAAATAACCTGTTGATTTTGATTACTTCTCTCTTTCTGTGGTCCTCACATGTTCTCTAATTTGATGCCCTGCTCGTGTGTAGAATATTAGAAAGAGTCCTGTTATGCACGAGTGCAGAGAATTAAGAATGGTTTCCATGTAATTTCCATCTTCCATCATTTAATGGTTTCCAGTTTTCTAGTAGATTTGTGTGTGTGTGTGTGTGTGCATGTTTGCATGTGTGTAGGTGTGTGTGTAAATGTATCTGTATGAATATAAATGATAGGATCAGGAAGGTCTAAGAATAGTTCTGTGCTCATCACTATACCAACCTATAGCTTTTCATTTTTCTTTAAGTGCAAGGCAATATAATTACCCTACAACTTTGTGTTTGATTAAAATGTCACCTTTTATAAATTTATGCTCATCTTTTTTGCCTTCCTGAATGTGAATGACTCAGAGTTTTATTCAAGCTGAAAACTAGGTAAAGGCTTTTATTCTGTGAAGACAGGAAACAGTAATCATCAATGGACTAAGTAATTTCTATTCTCTTCGTTATAATGTTTTTTATATTCTCTTCTTTACAGATAGTCTATAAAAGTTTTATTCACAAAGATTGTTTTCCAATGATTATTTAAAACAAAACTATAAATTTATCTTCCAGAATTTTCAAATGAGTGATGATGCAATTCAGTATAACATTGAAGTCTGATTTCTGTAAGTATTCCAAAATAAAGTTGAGGTCTTTGGGCAGCTGAATTGGTGGACCCAGTGTTTCATTTCTTCCTAAATTTTGGGTCTTTGCCATGAACCTTTTGCAATTCTTCTCAAAACAGGTGATTGACAGTTTAGGTCCTGCTGGTGATCTATGCCATGGAACTTCTTGGTCTACTTTGAATGAGGTAGAATGACAGTCACTAGTTCTCAACAAATCTTTAAATGTGTTTGTGTATCCGATGTTTTTGTATAGTCAGATGTGAAGATAACTTCGTAGAAAACAGTTGCTTTGGAGAAGAAGCAACTTTCATCAGAAGTTGCTTTCTGAACCCCAGAAAGACTTCTGAGGAACTGTAGTCATGTAATAATCTCTCATCCTAGATTATCCACTCATCAAACAGGTGCTCCTCAGAGGTGTGATGAATGTTTTCTAATGGTGACCACCAGAATTTTGTAGTTGTAACTTACACAGTAAGATTGATAGAGGCAGAAAAAAATATTTAAAACTAAATAATACTGCAGGCATATAACGCCTTTATTGTCCATAAAGAATAGAAATATATGGACATTTAGTATTAAAATATTCAATAATTTAGCAAACTTAAAAAAAAATCCTAGTGTCCTCAGTAGCAGCCTGCTGGCTGTTGTACATACCTTTAATCCCAATACTTGGGAGGCAGACAGATCCCTGCCTTTTGTGGTCAGCCTGGTGTATATTGGGAGACTTTGGACAGTTAGGGCTAAAGAGAGAAACCATGTCTTAGAAAAAATAAAAACAAAAACAAACAAGACAACAACAACAAAAAAAAAAAAAACAAGCGTGTACTTATGGGATACCAGTTATTTGCATGATGGAATTTTCCTCTATGTAAAGTATAGTATGTAATACAAGAGGTTCATTTGAAGGTACCAGAAGCTGTTCTTTATTAAGCATTAAGTGGTTCTTTAATGGGCTCCAACAGTCAGAAACATTGGGAAAGCTGAATAAACATACAATTCTGAACTTCCAGGAAGGTTCTAATCCTCATTGCAATATGGTACTAACTGCTGCCCTGTGGCCAACTTTGTAATCCTTCAGCCCAAATTTAACTTACTTCCTATGTGACTCTGTTCTGAGTATGTTTCCTATTATTGTGTCCAGTCCTTTGGACACAGAGCTTGAATAACATTAGACTAGAATATCTACCTTGGGTGAGGTACCGGCTTAGGCACTGGGAAAACAGCAGATAGAACAGTAACTTTTGTCCTCATGGACCAGGCTTACTCTGTTCCCTGGCAGTAGTTACTCAATGAAAGTCATAAGTTCCATTGTGCTGCACAGACATGCATTGCTTGAGAAGAATAAAAGAAGAAATGAATAAGCCATATGTATAGGTGCAACGTATCTGGTTGAAATATGTTGGTCATGGCAAGTTTTTTTTTAAAGTTATAATTGAGCACAGTCTCACAGGAGATATGGAAATGTTATGAAGCCTCAAAGATGTGCTAGAATGACAAGATTGAGGTACAGGAAAGTAATAACCTCTAGGTCTTTTGGAGTAGAAGACAACCAACTTGAATCTTAAGGGAACATCAAACAGTTCAGTGTGAAATGAAAAAATCTTAAGAATAGAACACAAAGTAACAGGGAACCATATTGTGGAACTTGGGTAAGATTTGATATTTGACCTCAAGTGATACAGGAAGTTTTAGTAACATTTGACAAAGAAGAGATTTGGACCATCCACATTAGAGTATGTACTAAGATTTCACTCCTTTTATGCGTGAATATCATATAGATGGCATGGCTGTACACAACCTATTTGTCATGTGGCAATGGTGACTGGTTCTATAGTTCACAATATACTACCTATTTTTGTTATGTGTTTGCAAACATTTGTTTAAGCATTCATTTCAATTCTTTAGGCTAAAGTGGGATTCCTGTTTTATATGATAGTTCTAGATTAATCTCTGAAGACTCACTTAGTTCTTGTTTATAATAGCTGGTTATTTTCCATTCCTGCCATCAATCTGTTCTTATTTTCCCAACTCCTCTTCTTAGTTGTCTTTTTAATAGCCACCTTAATAGGTGGGAAGTGGTATTTTATTATATTGTCATTTTTTTTTCCTCAAAGCAACATTCTCTGGCTGTTATATTGAGAATAGATTTTAGGAGGGTTTGAGTAGAGCTGCAGTATGTAGACGAATTTGGATGCTTTTCAGTAATAAGTTTGTTTTTAGAATAGAGAATTAATGTTCATTTTTACAGATGCATTCATGCAAAAATTGAAAACCCATTGGTACAGGGTGAAAAACTTTTAAGGCATGGGGGGGCGTGTACTATTGAAAGGGATTGTGGGAGCATCTCTTCCCTTTGTTCTTTGTTTCCTGGCCTTGGAATGGTTGGTTTTTCTCCTCACAGACTCCCTGTCTTGCCATCTAACAAGCCATGAGAGGTCTGGAAAAAGTGGGTGTACTCCATCAGTCATGGACCAGAACACCTACAGCCAGTAGCAGAAATAATCCATTTCTATTTTTTATTTCTTTATTTTTCTCACTTTTTAAATATTTTATAATTTTTTCACTCTATATCCCTTGTCTCCCCCTGATCCCACCCTCCTTCTATTTCCCTCTATCCCTCTCTCTTAGACCACAGAAAAGGGGAATCCCTCACAGAAAAGGGGAATCCCCCCTTCTGACCCTAGACTATCAAGTCTCATCAGGCCTGGTTGGATCCTCTTCCTTTGTGGGCTGGCAAGGCTGCCCTGCCAGAGGAAAGAGATCAAAGAAAGGGTAACAGAGTCCATGTCAGAGACAACCCCTGCTCCCTGTATTTTATTTTTTTAAATATTCATTGATTCCCATTGTGTGTTTTGCCTGCATTTATTGTGTCTGTGCACAATGTACATGCTTAGTGTCCACAAAATCCAGAAGAGGGCATCTGATGCCCTGGAACCAAAGTCACGGAGGGTTGTTGAGTCTCATGCCGACCCTGGTAGTTGAAACCTGGTCCTCTGGAAGAGCAGCCAGTACTCTTAAACACCTAGTCAACTGTCCACCCTTTTTTGTGTTTTTACTTTCTGAGGTATTTCTTATGTGGATAGCAAGCTGGTAAACACAGATTTATACAGCAATGCTCATACGATATTGTATGAGTACTCATCATATTTTGCTTAGTAGATGCTCCCATAGAAATAGTTTTAGGGCCTTAAAAAATCCCTAAAAAAATATCGTGTGAAAGTGATTTCTGACTTGGTAAAGGCCAAGCATATACAATACCAAATCTATATAATATTATATGTGTTAATATGAACTTGCTAATAATAATCTCATGCCTTACATGTAGTTTTGTGAAGTGCAAATCCAGTTGAGGCATTGTGAGGAAGATTAGTGCAGAAACCACAAACATTGTTTGTTAGAAGTAGCCATCTGTGAAGAGCAGCCACCTGCACCACTTCAGATATGTTTTAAAAAATTATTATGAAATGATGACACATTTTTGCATATATACCTATAAATATTTGCTAAATTGCTCTAGCAGGGACTTGCAAATTAAAGAATGCAGTCAAAATCAAATTTGAAAAGTAAAAGTCATGAAAAATTTATGTGTGTATACCCTAAATCTCAAGTGGAAATATAAAATTGGGAAGAGAAAAGATGGAGTCTATCAGGCTCCAAAGAGCTCTACCTGTTTGGAATTGTTTGTGAAGCAGAAATTAGAAAGTTAGAGGGATTTGAGCTTTGAGGGTCATTTTACTGACTCAATTCCTTGTTTACTGAATTTATTTACTGAATGAATTCCTCAACACTTTCCTTACTTATCAAACTATCCTAAGAGTACACCCAACAGCAGTAAAGTGCACCTTATACCCTGTGCTTCATTTCGTACTTACATTTCCACCTCTACCTGCTTTCCTGGAGCCTGTCAGCACCAGGGACACCAGCTAAGACCCTCCACAGAGACTTCAATGTAATACCGGATACACTAAAGCCGATATAAGAGAAAGCAGGAAGTACCCTTGAACTCATTGCCACAGGAGACAACTTCCTGAACAGAACACCAACAGCTCAGGCACTAAGATCAACAATTAATAAATGGGGCCTCATGAAACTGAAAAGCATCTCTAAGGCAAAGAACACAGTCAAAAGGACAAACGGCTGGCTAGAGAATGGCAAAATATCTTCGCCAACCCAACATACAAAGAACTCAAGAAGTCAAACTCCAACAAATCGAGTTCTCCAATTAAAAAAACACAGGGTAAAGAGTTAAACAGAGAATTCTCAACAGAAGAATCCCTAATGGCCTAGAAACACATAAATAAATGTTCAACATCTTTCGTAATTAGGGAAATGCAAATCAAAATGACTCTAAGATTTCATTGTACACCCATCAGAATCGCTAAAATAAAAAACAAAACAAAACGAAAACAAAAACAATAAAAAAAAAAAAACCTCAAGTGATGGCACATGCTGGTGAGTTTAAGGAGCAAGGTTAGCACTCCTTCATTCCCGGTGGAAGTGAGAACTTGTACAACCACTTTGGAAATAAATTTGGCAGTTTCTTTAAAAATTGGGAATAGATCTACTATAAGATTCAGCTTATACCATTCGGGCATATACAAAAAAAGATGCTCCACCATACCACAGGACTCCTGCTCAGTTATATTCATAACAGCTTTATTTGTAATTGCCAGAAACTAGAAACAACCTACATGTCCTTCAACCAAAGAATGGATAAAGAAAATGTGTTATATTTAAACTATGGAATATTCAACAACTATTAAAAATGATGACATCAAGAAAAATGCAGGTAAATTTCAGGAAAAATAATCAAGAACTCTAAAATATCATCGTAAGTGAAACAATCCAGCCCTAGAAACACAAACATGGTATGTACTCACTTACAGGTGAATATGAGCTGTAAAGTACAAGATAACCATGCTACAGACCACAAACCCAAAAGAAGCTAAGTAACAAGGAGGGCCCAAATTGGGACACTTGATTTACACAGATAAAGGGAGATATAATAGATATATCAGGGTGATGGAGGGAAAGGGCTGGTTAGAGGAGGGGTTGGGCATGGGAACAGGAAGGATCAAGTTGGTTGAGGACAGAATACTGGGAGAGACAACTGGAATGGGAGATGTCTCTAAAAATGAGCTAGTAACCTAAGGCAATGGAAACTCTGTAACTAAGACTCCTAGCAATGGGGAACATAGAACCTAAAATGGCTATCTCCTGTAACCAGGCAAGACTTCTGAAGCAGGGATTTAGACATCAACCCAACCATAAATCCTTCAACCACAATTTGTCCTGCCTACAAGGTGTGCAGAGGTAAAGACAGAAAAGAAATGGAGGAAATGGCCCACCAATGACTATTCTCACTTGAGATCCCTGACACTCTTAATGATATTCTGTTATGCTTGCAGATGGGGTTTAGCATAACTGTCATTTGAGTGGCGTCACCAGCCACTGATGGAAAGAGATGCAGAGACCCACGGCCAACCGCAAGAAAATCTACAGAATCAACTAGGCTGCCAACCAGAGAACATGTTTGGAATGAACCTAGGCCCTCAGCATATATGTAACAGTTGTGTAGCTTGGTCTTCATGTGGGACCCCTAACAACAGGAGCAGGAGCTGTCTCTGACTCTTGTTGCCTGCCTCTGGATATTTTCTTGTAATTGGACTGCCTTGTCTAATTTCAGTAGGAGAAGAGGCCCCTACTGCAACTTGATATGCCAAAGCAGGCTGATATTCATGAGAGGCCTCCCCTCATCTAAGGAGAAAGGGAGGAGCAGAGGGAAGTAGACATGGAGGGGCTGGGAGAAGAGGAGGGAGAAGAAGCTGCAATTGGCATGTAAGGGACATAAATTAGTTTATTAATAAAGGAGAATATTCTTAATATATTATTATATTTAAGTATTATCTTTCCTTTTTTTATGAAGGCCCTAGAAAACTTATACTTTATACATGGTTCTTATTATATTTTTAGTAAGCTGCAATTATGCACAAGTGAGCAAAGACCCTGTCCTCAGATTGAAAAGATGGATGTATTATTAAGAGTAGTGGTTGCTCTTTGAGGGGTTGCTCTTTGAGTGGTTGCTCTTTGAAGTTTGATCCCCCACACTCACATGGTAATTAACAACTGTCTCTAACTCCAGCAGATTTGACACCTCTATGGCCTTCTTGAGCCCTTCAGATATGTGGTGCTATATTATTAAGGGCTCTATAGAATAACAGAACTTATAGCATGAATCGGTCTCTCTCTCTCCATCCCTCTCTCCCTTCCTACCTCACTCCCTCCCACTCTCCCTCCATCTCCTCTCTCTCTCTCTCTCTATATATATATATCAACATATATATGTATATACATGATATTTATGGCATATATGCTATGCTATATATATGACATATGGTATTTATTAGAATGACTTACAGGCTGTGGTCCAGTTAATCAACAATATCTGCCTATGAACAGAAGGTTCAACAATCCAGTAGTTGTCCAGTCCTCAAGGCTGTATGTCTCAGGTTTTCAGTATGCACTGGAAGCCAAAAGAAGTAGGTCCTAATGCCAGTGAAATAAATGGGAAATAAATGGATTTACTAGTGAGGGCAAGCAGGCAAAGAGCCAGGCTTTCTTTTTCCATGTCCTTTACATAGACTTCAAGCAGAAGGTATGGCCCAGGTCAGAGGTGTTTCTTTCCACAGCAGGAAGACATGAATTGTATATACTGACATATAAATAGATATTAGCCATATAACATAGGATAAGCATACTAAAATTCGCAGACATAAAGAAGCTGAAATCAAGGAGGACCCTAGGGAAGATGCTTAATTCTCATTCAGAAGGGCAAGCAGAATAGACACCAAAAGCGTTGGAAGAAAGGGAACAGGATGGGAGCCTACCACAGAGGGCTCTGAAAGGCTCTGCGAAACAGGAGATCAAAGCAGATGCTGAGACACACATCTGAACTTTGGGCAGAGTGCAGGGAGTCTTATGGAAGGAGAGGATAGATGAATGCTGAGAGAACAGAATTCCACAGGGAGGGAGACCAACAAAGCTACAAACTATGGCCCAGGGGTGAGGGTGGGGATTGCAGAGACTGATGCACCAACCAAGGACCATGCATGGGTAGGGCCTAGAGCTCCTGCTCAGATGTAGCAGATAGGCAACTCAGTCTCCATGCAGGTTTCCAGGTTCCTGAGTAAGGTGAGAAAGGGCTGCCTCTGTTATGAACTGGAATTACTTGCTCTTTGATCACTTCCCCCTGGCAGGATGACCTTGCTAGCCTACAAAGGAAGAGGATCCAGGTAGTCTTGATGAGACCTGATAGGCTAGAGTCAGATAGTAGGGGAGAAGGACTTACCCCATCAGTGGATTAAGGGAGGGGAATAGGGGGGGAAGGAAGGGAAGGTGGGACTGGGAAGAGATAAAGGAAGGGGCTACAACCAGGATACAAAGTGAATAAATTGTAAAATAATAATAAGAATAAGAATCTGGATTAGCAGTGAATCCACTTCATATGATTTGATTAAGCAACAAACCCTCACACACATGCCCTATAAGTACTTAAGTTAAATAACTTTTATTTAGAAAAAGCCAGACCTGCTTGAGAAGTAGTAAAGTGAACTCAAGCTATGACATAGAGACATTGAAAAGTTGGTCGTAGAGACTGAGGTCAGGCAGGAAAAGGCATAGGAAGTTTGAGGAATCGTGAAAAACATGCAGACTCAGTCATTAGTTTTGCATGACATGGGCTCCTGTGGGTGATTTTAGGAAGATGTGCAGCCCAATTTGACAGCTATTGTGTGTGGGTTATCCAGGGTGGTGTTTTTGAGAAAGGTAAAGAAAGAAGAGGAAGAGAGGTAGCTGGCTGCTGTGCTCATCCAGTTGTGCCATGGATGTGGCTGTCTTCAGAAACTGGGAAAGGGTTAGATTTATGTGGTGTACATGAATCAGTAGAAAAATACTCATAAGCATTCATGTTTAAGATAAACTAGGGAGATCTGAGGTTACTAGCAAATTTTCCTGGCAAAATAATGTAGAATTTATTTTCTGTTGTACTTACACACAGATTTGAGCTGAATTCTCTCTCTCTTTCCTAATGCAAGCTTTGAGTTATTTATATGTCACTTAAACAAGCTTAAGCTTTTCCCTGGAAAACAATTATCCTTTGGAGTCAAGAGCTTTGCATATTTGATTATCAAATATGCATTTCCTGTTCATTGTCTTTCTGGAAATTTTATTTTCTACTAAACCTCAGATGGATGGTAATAATAAATGTTTGTTCAGCAGCAGCTGGTCCCAAATTATCCTGTCGCCAATGTATTTCATTCATTCAACTTCATTTTTTTTTTAAGTCTCTGGTAGCCTTTCTTTTCCTCTTAGCTACATATGTAAGTTAAAACTGTGTGATCCCTAATATGTTGACTTGCAAGTTTATCTCCTCAAATTAAATACAAATATATTTATATAAGAGCTCATCCACACGTGTTGTGTACCATTAGTGATTTAAATAAAGACACAAGAAATGAAGAAGAGATTGCCTTACATACACAACACCACAGCCAATGCTGCTTTTCTTAAGGTGTCCTTGTGATAGATTGTGTTTGGCACTGAGATGCTGCTTTCAGAGTAGAGGACAATGCAGCCACTTTTGATGAGAACTGATAGACTAAGATCAGAAAGGAGAGGAGAACCTCCCCTATCAGTGGACTTGGGGAGTGGCATGCATGCAGAAAAGGGAGGGAGGGTAGGATCGGCAAGGGATGAGGGAGGGGCTTATGGGGAGATACAAAATGAATAAAGTGTAATTAATAAAAAATTAAAAAAAAAAAGAATTAAACTGTTTAAACTGTGTTAGGTTTGAATGGGATCGAAGGAAGAACTCCACACCAACTACACCACAGCATTCAGGCTCTTATGGTTTTCACTGTAGTGTTTGGTTTATACTCCTTCCTATAGGGTCCCACCTCTGACTTATAATCATATTAAGCAGTGCTTTTTAATCAGGATTAATACAAAATTTCTCAATAGAGGCCAGGTAATCTCATGCCTGTATTATTTGCAGATTATTTTCTCTTCTAGATTTATCTAATCTTAGTATGAGTTACTCAGTTGCTGAAATCCTTTAGGAAATACCACTGAACATAAAATATAAAATAAAGTCTATGAGAGCTGTTTCTAACTTGGAATGCTCGCCTCCATAAGCTCAGTTGAGCAGTTGGTAAGGCTTTGGTCTTGGGTGGCAGGTCTGAACTCTAATCTCAGCTGTTTGACTTTGCAACTTTGGAACTTTAAACAATATACTCAATATTTCTAAACCTTGATCTCTTTAATTAATAGCAAAGAAAACTTTTCTTTAAAATGCTGACATGAGTCTAAAGGAAAACATTGTCTACATTAGCTTTCAGTGGCTACTAACAGATCAGAATCTCAATTCTTCTTTTACTGCTGTACACTTTGTATATCAGGAATTCAGAAGGGGCTAAATTAGAAGGTGTCAAGTGCTGTCCTATCTCAGGTTTTACAAATTCATTTTATTATTATTTATTTATCACTTATTTAGCTATCACTTATTTCTGTATATGTCTGCCTGTCTGTCTATCATTCTGTTTATTTACTTATTAATTTAGTTAGTTATTCCTTTATATGTGTCTGTATGTCTGTATTTGGTATGTATGTGCCAATGTGTGTATTCTGGTGCTTGTGTGTAGATCTCAGAAGATGGTTTTGGGGTGCCATCTCTCATCTTCTAATACTCACAATCCATTCCTTTAAAAAAGGGTCTCCTTCTGAACCTAGGGTTTGCATCTTCTTAAGTAGGTTGGATGCCTTCTGAAAGGTTTAGAGTCTCTGGTTTTATGTCAGGGTCTTTGATCCATTTGACCTTGAGCTTGTGAAGGGTAATACATATGGGTATATTTACATTTTTTTCTACCTGCAGATATTTAGTTAAACTAGCATCATTTGTTGAAATACATTCTTTTTTCCATTGAAAAGTTTTGGTTTCTTTGTCGAAAACCAAGTGCTCGTAAGATTGTGAGTTTATTTCTGGGTCTTCAATTTAGTTCCATTGATCAACCTGTCTGTTTCTATGTCAATACCATGCTGTTTTTATTACTATTGTTCTATAGTACAGCTTGAGATCAGGAATATTTATACCATACCATCAGAAGTTCTTTTATCATATAGAAATTTTGGCTATCCTGGATCTGTTATTTTTCCATATGAAGTTAATGGTTGCTCTTTCAAGCCTGTAAAGAATTGTGTTGGAATTTTTAATGGAAATTGCATCAAATCTGTACATGGCTTTTGGCATCACATGCTGGCAAGACTGTGGAGAAAGGGGGACATTCCTCCGTTGCTGGCGGGATTGAAAACTTGTACAACCTCTCTGGAAATTAATCTGGTACTTTCTCATAAAATTGGGAATAGTTCCACCTCAAGACCCAGCTGTACCATTCCTGTGCATATACCAAAAAGATGCTCTGCCATATAATAAGGAAATTTGCTCAACTATGTTCATAGCAGCTTAATTTTAACTACCTAGATGTCCCTCAACTAAAGAATGGATACAGAAATTGTGGTACATTTACACAATGGAATACTACTCAACTATTAAAAACAAGGAAATCATGAAATTTGCAGGCAAATGAATGGAACTAGAATGAAGAAACATCATTAAAAGTATGTGAAGATGTTATTGAAAGCCTGTTTGTATTTCTCCATCGTCCTTTTCCTCTTCCACCACAC
Organism: Psammomys obesus; assembly: GCF_907164565.1. Lineage (NCBI taxonomy): Eukaryota > Metazoa > Chordata > Mammalia > Rodentia > Muridae > Psammomys > Psammomys obesus. The sequence goes on from NW_026596101.1 coordinate 11,165,662, forward strand.
ATTCTTTGCCTTAGAGAAGGAGATTGACATTTTGCAAAGAATAAATATTTGTCGAAAGAGTATATTATAAGATGTTTAGCATTGTCTCTGATCTCTATCCATTAGATGCCAGGAGTATCACACACCTATTATCCTCCAGTGATAACTTGCAGTAATGTTTCACAATATTGTCAAAGACCTCCTGTGAACAAACTTTTCCTAGCTTGAGAGCAAAGTCATGGTTAGTAGTTTCCAGATTTTAAGAGCTCCTGTGGGCTGTTAAAATGCAAGCCATTGCAGCCCTACATTGAATTGCCTGTTGCAAGTTGACATGACCCATGCATATCTGCCTTCTTAGCAAATTCTCAGGTGATTTTGAAGCTTTTGGCATCTGGTTGCAGAAGCCAATGATGCTATGAAACATCCCACAAGGCAAAGGTCAGACCATAGAGCCAAAAATGTTCTGGTCCCAGTTGTCATAGGTGCCTGCACTAAGAATCTAAGGCCTAAAAATTTAAGGAAGGTGCACAACTACAGTTTTCAGGTGTTCTGTCTAGAATTGTATCCTGGGATTTGAGCTCAGAGACTGGTAAGGCATTGAAATCATATCCATTCATCTACCACAGAAAGCAATCACATTTATGCTATCATATTTTTTTCTTGATCTATCAATTGGACTATGTCTGTTTTTTTTTTTCTTTCCCTAATAACATCTTTGGCCTTCTTATAATTGATCTTCTAAAATATATGTTTATATTTCAATGGAAAAGACTGTAAGGAAAATAATGTAGTTAAAGGTAGTAATTGTTTTTAATTGCCTGCATTGTTGTCTACAGTAAGAATTGTTACGTGTATGGAAAGATAATCAAGCTAAAAAGAATATAACTACATGTATCAGGAATGTTCTGTAAGACATATGGGGTGAACAGTCTATTTTAAATGAAATAAATTAATTTGAGACAGCAGATTGAATTGACATTATGAAGCTGAAATTGTTATTTATGGATAACTGCCTTCAGGTTTTTTTAAATGTTCATGTTGATATGATTCAAAGATGCTTCTAGACATTTGACACATACATAATTTTCAGTATAATTTCTGTTGTAGACAAATGTGTATGTGGTATATGTGTACTCATAGGGGCTCATAGGCGTGTGTAGGCTGAAGGTTAACACTTGTTATCTAGGTAAGGTGTCTTAGCCATCCCTGAACTTCATTCTAATATTTTAGCCAACCAGCATGCTTTGTGGGTTCTCTGTTTTCAAGTCACTGCTGAGGATCTAAACTTATGTCCTCATGATCATGTGCCAACACTGTGCCCTCTGATACATCCCCTCAGCATAAATTTTCAAACATCGTGAATAGTAACAATTGCTCAAAAGTCATCATGATAAAATTTGTTTGATAAAATTGTAAAACTTTATATTGATTTCCTCTACCTTCCAAGGTCTGAGATAAAAATTAAATGCAAAAGAAAAAAAAACACAATTACTGTAGAACACAAAGTATTTTTTAACACAAATATTTGAGAGAAGTTAACTTGCCTGTGGGTCATTTGTTTGAAAAGGTGGAAAGTAAGAAAAAAAGAAAAAAAAAGGAGAGAGAACTTAAATATATTTTCTATCATCATGACTTCTCAAATGTTTTAAATTTAAGTAAAGAACCTCAATTTTTGAATTTGATAATGTACTAGAGTGTAGTGTTCTTTAAACATCTAAGATTTCCATTTTAATAATCAGGATGACTTCTAGGCTTAATCAATTGTTTTCAGTTCCACTTATTTATTTCTCAGAAATCTGGCATCAGTAATGGAAGATGTAAAAATTGATTTAAACTTTCCACTTTTATATGCTCTGAAATACAACTGGCTAAAAGGAACAGATGAGTTTTTATTTATACTTATTTACTCAAAGAAGACTCCATGTTGGTATCAAGATATATTGAAATAGGCTATTTCTATGGCTATGCTTACCTCAGCTGACTATTTTTATATAATAATAAGTTATAGTACAATCACTTTTAAAATTACAGATTATTGTTGCTGACAGATGTTAGATATCTTTTCCAGAGAGTAGAAAATAAATTAGATAATAGTGTGCATATAAGGAAAAGAGAATGCAAGACAGAGAACGGAGAGAGGGCAAGATGCTTAAAAGAGTTGGTGATTATTTAGGATATTTAATTAGGAAGCTTTAAGGGAGTGCACTTCTAAAAATTCATTGTTATGAATTTAATTAAAGTTGTTATGTATTAATTTCACCTCACAGAAAATGTCACCCTTTGGTTGTTTGTAGATAAACTAAAATTAAGTGATTATGCATCCAATGTCATCTAGGTTCTCTGGGTAAATAACATTAAATAAGGATTTGATTTATTAATTAAAGAGAATGAAAAGATTAAAAAACACTGACTAAATTAGACAAATAGTATTTCATATATACATTATCTTCAATTAGTTCCTGGTTACTAGAATAATATTGGGTAATATTTTTAAAATCCCAAAATTTCAATATGAAAAGGAAAATAAAAACGAGTATTCTCAAAGGCAAACAAAATAACCTAAACATTCCATTTTGAACATGGTCTTTTATTATTTGTTCTTCGTTATCCTGAAGAAGATCGATAGATATCCAGAGGCAGGTTGAATAGGGATTTCTCTAAAATTTGTTGAAGAACAAATCAACGGAATACAACATAGTCCTGCCTCTTGAAGCCTTGCCTGGCTATAAGACATGGTCACTTGAGACCCGTATAACTCAGTACTATGAGTAATCATTGGGATTACCTTCATAGAATCCAGGAAGTTCCCACTGTATTCAGTTTCTGTGTCATCCACCAGATATCTCCTCATTTCCGGCTCTCTCTCCCTACACTCTCCTCTATCCCGGCACCACATACCTCCTCAGTCTGATCCCTTGATCCCTTTCCCACCTGCCCCCAGCCTGCCCACAAAATCTATTTCCCCCTCCCAGAGACATCCATGTAACCTCCCCAGACCCCTTCTCTTTACCTAACCTCTTTGGGTGTTTGGATTAGAGCTTGGTTATCATTTGCTTAACTGCTAATATTCCCTTATAAGTGAATATATACCATATTTATCTTTCTGGATCTGGATTACCTCACTCAATTGATATTTTTTTTGTTTTTTCTTAGTTGCATCCATTTTCCAGCAAATTTCATGACATCATTTTCTTTAACAACAGAATAATACTCCATTGTGTAAATATGTCACAATTTCTTTGTTCATTCCTCTGTTGAGGGACATCTAGGTTGTTTGCAGTTCTGGCTAGTATGAAAAAAGCCACAATGGATGTAGTTGACCAAGTGTCCTTTTGGTAGAATGGAGTGTCTTTTGGGTATATATCTAGAAGTGATATAGCAGGATCTTGTGGTAGATAGGTTCTCAATTCTCTGTGGAACCACCATATGGATTTTCATAGTGGTTGTAAAAGTTTGCACTCCCACCAGCAATGAAGGAGTGTTTCTCTTGATCCACATCCTTGCCAGCATGAACTGTCACCAGTGTCATTGATATTATCCATTCTGAAAGGTGTAAAATGGAATCTCAATGTAGTTTTGTCTTTCTTTGATAACTCAGGATATTGAATATTTAAGTGTTTCTCAGCCATTTGAGATTCTTCTATTGACAATTCTGTTTAGATATGTACCTCATTTTTAATTTCATTATTTGTGTTGTGTTCTGGATTTTTGTTGTTGTTGTAGTTTTGATTTCTTGTTACATGAAAATCCTCAAACAACCCAGGCTGTTGTTAAGACAGTAGGCTGGTATCTGTGAAATGATAGGCGGGGCCACTGTTGATGACAACACATGTACAACTTTTTGAACTTTGAGGGATGTAGGGGGTGACAGTTACTCTCCATGCTACCAAAAGAGAAAAGGGAACATCAGCTCAGCCACAAACCCTTACATCTGCAATCTGTCCTGCCTGCTTAATATGCTAGAGAAATAACAGCAGAGAACTTGTTGGAATATCCATCCGGTGCCTTAACTGAACTGGGGCCCACTACACAAGAAGGAAGCCGCACCTGACACTGCTTGAGTAAGCAACAACTAGACATTATGTAGCCCAGAACCAAACAGCACTAGTCTTAAAAAAAATAAATCAAATGATTCCTAATCATATTCTGCCATATCCATCGATTAGTGCCCTATTTGGTCATTATGAGAGAAGCTTCCTCTGGCAACAGGTGGGAACAGATGCAGAGACCTACAACCAGACATCATGTCGTGATAACCCCATGTGGACACCTCCATCAAATTCTTTCCCTTAGAACATAGGGATTTCCACAGAAAAAGAGGTGGGAAGAGGATAGAAGCCAGAGGGGATCTTCTGATCCCGGAAGAACAAGGCCCTTTGAATCAAGTAGGCATTGTTCACGTGAGCTCACAGAGACTGAAGGCGCAAGAACAGAACCTACATGTGTCTACATTAGGTCCTCTGCATATGATATAGCCATTAGTTTATTATGTTTAGGGGACTCATGACTGTAAGAATGAGTGGGTCTCAGACTCTTGTGCCTGCTCTTGGGACTCTATTACTCCAGTTGGGTTGCCATGACCAACTTAATCATATTATATTTTATTTTGTCATGTTTGTTTCTTATCCCTTAGAAGCCTGTTATTTTTAAATGAGAGACAGAAAGGGAGTGTATCTTGACGGGTTCAGAGGGGAAGACTAACTGAAAAGGACTAAAGGAAGAGAAATATATAATCAGGATATATTGTATGAGAAAAAAAAAACTATTTTCAATCAAAGCAAAATGCAAAAATATAAATAAATATAATTACTAAAACCCAGGAAGATAATAATCATAGTTATAGTTGTAGACAATATCTAATTCAAAGTCATTTCCTTTTTAAATGACTATATATATATCCATGTTAGAGGAGAATAGTTCAGAAATACAACAGAGGATGAGATTAAAATGCTTTCTTGCAGTTCAGAATGACAATCAAAAAACGACTCAATGCAACAATTGGTTTACCGTCTTCTGCCATTAGCTGAGATCAGCTTACAGCTTGTGTTCATATCCTTCTTTACTACATTAATAAATTATTATTATTGTTGTTGTTGTTTTAATAATATGGCTCTACCTACACTAGACTTTTTGGAGTAAATGGAAACACAGTCCCAATTAAAAACACATACTCTTCTGTGAACAGTGGGAACTTCAGTGTGCTCACAGGGTTTTTTAATTAAATTTTTATTTTTTATATTAATTACAGTTTATTCACTTTGTATCCCAGATGTAGTCCCCTCACTTATTCCCTCCAAATCCTACCCTCCCTTTCTCATCTCCTCTCTTGTTTCTCTCTGAGTCCCTGGATACAGGAGGTCGTCCTCCCCTTCCATCTTACCCTAGCTTATCAGGTCATAGGGTTTTTAATATAAATGTTTAGATTTAGGTTAAGATTCATCCCCAAACATCTATGATACTTGAGAATCAGCCAACTGATCAGTGTAACATTGCTATTTGAAAATTTTATGTTAAATATATTTAATAAATGACTTTATGAGGAACAAGTGTCTTTGATCCTGTACCCCTCTGGAGGATAGAACACACGGAAAACTATACTATGTCAGCAAGAAAGAACCAAACATAGTTCGTATATTAGCAGCTATTCAGTGAGCCTAATAAACAGGGCCACAGTGACTATATTTAAGAGAATGTTTTGGATATTGTAATAAAGGGCATACTCACTGGGTATAAGCAGTCTGATTGTCTCCATCCTCCTCCTCCATTAGGAGCTGTCAATGTAGGGCTGGCACTGCATTGTGAGGTACCACTTCACTTGGTTCACTGATAATAAATTCAATAATGTGAAAGTCCAGTAAGGAGATGTAAAATTGATGTGTGCATTCATAGTTACATTTCCAAATTAGATATAGTTATTGCTGGCTTTCTCATCTGTGAAACTATATTTAATGTAGCTAGAGCCATTATTGAAACATGCCCGAATTAGTTGCTAAGCATTATTTTGATTATTTCATTTGAGGTACCATAACATCCAAGATAATAAATATCGAAGAGGTAGAGGGATCAGTGGTAGACAGGTAGATGTGATTATATGCTCAGCAGCTAATTCTAAGAACACTGGGCCATGTTTGGGACAGGAGACTGTGTAAGGTCAATTTCCTGTCTCTGGGAGCCCACTACAACAGAGCCTCTATTTGAAAAAGATTCAGATCCATCTGAGTGAATGTGATTAGCCAGCAGTTTTGCTAAAAGAAAATCTGGTAGAAATATTTTTATGGCTTACCACTATCACAATAAAAAACCAAATAATACGAACGACCACAGGTCTTCCAGGTCTGAGGGTTCAGAGGATTGTAACACAGTTCACCAGTTTGCTTTTATGCCGTGCCCTTTCTTGTTTAAGCCTGAAATAAGAGTAAAAATTTGATACCTCAAGCCAATTTTCTGATGCTATTGTCCCATGAGTGGGGCAAGAAGGCTGAGATAAAAGTACAAAACATTCTAGTCACATCTAAAGCTTGAGACCCATATTCAGTGTGAAAGATAAAACAGGAACCCTTCTGGCTACTGGATATCATGGAGCTGCATTTTTATTTCAGTCCTTTGGCTATAGAAAAGAAAAAAAAAGAGAAAAAATGCATGAGCTGAATAATATGATTACATTTCCCCTTTGATTTTATGCTTTGGGGGTCAAGGAGATGAATGGGTGTCTACGTCACTATTTGAACTCTGCCTCATTTCCATACCAAAAGGAAAAAAAAAAATAGAAGAAGATCCAAATTCTTTTTGTTAATCAGTAAGTTTTGGATTAGAAATTGGGAAGAATGTTGTCAATTATGCAATTTTTCTTTCATGCTACACAATATGGAGAGGCCATTGCCTATGTGATCAGAGGCTAAAGCAACCAAACAAATGATAATTATTTTGAACAAACAGGTCTTCTCATTCCTTGGGACTCTACTTGCCTTTTCTAACCCTCTCTTACAAGTATGACAGCATTTATATCTGCTCAATTGCAATGCAAAAGGCATTTGAGACTGGGGGACAAAAAAAATATAGAGTTGAAATGAAAGTCACAGAGTTAAGCCTGTTACCAGATGTAATGTGGATAAAACAATTGTTTAGCTAACTCCCCAAAGATAAAAACCACTTAATTTGACAGGTTTTCTGGCGAAAAGAGAAAACTTTCATTGATCTATGTTTAAGTATGCTAACCTCATTCTGAAAAATTCAGGCCAGAAACATTGAGTTTGAATTCGAAGAAAGTTAACTGCTCTTTTAATTTAAAAGGAAATTGCAAAGGTTAGTAGTTTCTCTTTATGTTTGAAACTAGCAAGATTAGGACAGGCTTGACTGATCAGGGTAGGTTATATTTTACACATAATTAGCACAGACATGCTTTAGAACGACCAAGAAGAAGGTAGTGAGGCTAGTTCTGCTAAACTTCATTCTACTGCTGATATAATCATTTAACACACAATGTGTGTGCTTTCGATTTTCCATAGCATGTTTTTTCTGTGATAATATTGAGTAAATAAATAGATATCTTCTAAAGATATATGCTATCTTAAACAATTTATGTAGTTATTGATTTTTCACTGTAATGAGAAAGTTAATAGTTGGAATTGTATTGCTATACAATTGTTGTTGCTATAGAAACATCCAGAAGTGTGTTTCTCTTGAAAGGGAAGTATATGATTAATCTGTTTTGTAACCTATTTTGTTATAGGAACATCTATAGAATGTAATAGCAGCTATCCATTGTCCAAATACACTTCAGCTCTTTTGTTACACTACAACAGTTTATATAATCCTTTTAGATTTTCTCTTTTTTTGTATATACTAATTTATTTTAATTTTAATTTTTAAAATATTCATCACAGGTTATTTACTTTGTATCCCAGCTGTAGCCCCCTCCTCCCTAATCCCACCCTCCTTCCCTCATCTCCTCCCTGTCCTTTTTCTAGCCCACTGCTAGGGGAGGTCCTCCTCTCCTTCCATCTGACTGACCCTAGCTTATCATGTATCTTCAGTACTGGCTGCAATGTCCTTCTCTGTGGCCTAGCAAGACCGTTCCTCTCTCAGGGGTGCGGGGGGAGGTAAAGGAGCCAGTCCTTGAGTTTATGTCAGAAATAATTTCTGTTCCCCTTACTAGGGTAACCCACTTGGATACTGAGTTACCATGGGTTACATTTTCAAAGGTGTTAATTAGTAGAAATTTTTTGAACTTGCAAAAGCAATGCATGTATGTTACATAAAAATTCTAAAATATTCAGAATCCTTTTGTTGCTTTCTATTTTACAGAGTTCTTCAGTTCTATGTCGAAACACATTTAAAATATAGAAGTTTTTATTACTTTTCATAATGCTTTTATTTTAAATGAAAATAACGTTCATCTTAAGATGGCAAGTATACTATTGCTCCAAAATATATTAGCATATTTTATTTTTACAGCATGTGTTACTTGGCTTAATTTTGTATGTGTTTCTCTTTCTACAGTGCTATAAATTAAAAAAAAAAAAGCCTTGTTTCTGGTCTTCATCAATTAGTATAAAATAGCTGTAATATTTTGGATATGCTGAGACTCATCTAAATTTTAAAGCAAGGGTTTAAATTGCAATGACAATAGAAACCATCCAGGCAATGAAAATCTGTGAAATAGGTCAGACATCCTAACTTACAAGGAAAAGCATCTGGATAAAAGATACTGAGTAGAAAGCGAGAAATGGTATATACATTATGTGTCCAAACTTTCCTTGAGTCTTTCATTTTTTTGTATTACTTTTAAGTGTTTGTCTCTGTGTGTGTGTGTGTGTGTGTGTGTGTGTGTGTGTGTGTGTGTGTGTGTCTATGTCTGTGTATAGTATAGTTATATGATGATAGTGCCCGCAAAAGGCAAGATGAGATTGTCAAGTACTCTGGCCCTGGAGATGCAGGTGACTGTGAGCTGCCATGTTGGTTAAAGGAACTGTGGGGGCAGGGCATGGGCATATGTGTGTGCAGGTACATGTGTACATGTATGTATTCATGTGGAGTCCAGAGATATTGGTTGGTTTTCACTTTCTTCTCCTTCCTTCCTTCCTTCCTTCCTTCCTTCCTTCCTTCCTTTCTTTCTTTCTTTCTTTCTTTCTTTCTTTCTTTCTTTCTTTTCTTTCCTTCCTTCTTTTTTGAGAAAAGATCTTTAGTTGAACCTGAATTTGATTAGGCCTAGCAGGATTCAGTGATGTTCTGCTCTCTGCTTCTTACTTGCTAGGATTACAGGGGTGCACGCTATGGTTACTGAGGATCCAGTTGCAGGTCCTTGTGATGTGTGTGGCAATCACCACAAAGTCTTACCCATCTCCTCAACCCAATAGCTAAATTTTCTTTTTTTATTTTAATTTTTTAAATATTGTTACATTTTTTAACTCTGTACCCCAGCTGTATCCCGCTCCCTCATTCCCTCCTAATCCCACCCTCCCTCCCTCAGTTCTATGTCAAAACACATTTAAAATATATAAGTTTTTATTACTTTTCATAATGCTTTTATTTTAAATGAAAATAACGTTCATCTTAAGATAGAAAGTATACTATTGCTCCAAAATATTGCTCCTGCTCCTTTCTTTCCAAGTCCACTGATAAGGGAGGACCTCCTCCCCTTTCATCTGACCCTGGTTTATCAGGTATCTTCAGGACTGGGGGCAAAGTCCTCCTCTGTGGCCTAGCAGGGCTGCTCCTCCCTTGGGAGGGGGGTCAAAAAACCCACTATTTAGTTCATGTCAGAAACAGTCCCTATTCCCCTTATTAAGGTACCCACTTGGATACTGAGCTAACAAGGGCTACATCTGGGCAGAGATTCTAGGTTACATCCATACATGGTCCTTGTTTGGAGAAAAAGTCTCATGAAAGACCCCTGTGCCCAGATATATTTGGTCCTTGTGGAGCTCCTGTCCTCTCCAGGTCATAGTAACTCTCCCTTATTTCATATGATTCCCTGCACTCTGCTGAAGGTTTGGTTATGAGTCTTAGTATCTGCTTTGATACACTGCTACGTAAAGTCTTTCAGAGGCCCTCTGTGGTAGGCTCCTGTCCTGTTACTTGCTTTCTCCTACATCCAATGTCCATTTTGAAAGAATGAAGGATGAAGGCTCAGAATCATCTGTAGTATCCACCTACACTGCAAAGTGCCATTTTGTTTATCTGCTGAACTTCAAGATACATCTTCAACCTGGGAAACAGAAAACAATGGGTTGCCAGTTGACTAGAATGTTACTGGTATTTTTTTGTTTTACAGGTGCAGGACGCAAGATTTGACTGACTGAGTTTTTCATCATAAATCAAAAGTAGTCTCAAAAAATGAATATCCTCTTCCTATTTTAAAGTAACTTATGATCTTGGATCCACTGATTAAAATTGCATATTAGATGGATGGATACTCCAGAGAGGAAGAGTCATTGAGAGATGATAAAATGGTTTGGCTTTGGGCTTTAGGGGTGTCTGGTTTAATTATGCAAAGCCTGTCTGTGTAGAAGACAGGGTAGAGAATTATTGTAAAGGAGAAATGATAGAAGGGAAGCAGACAGGAGACTGTGATGAAAACTACTCTGAAAGAGGAATCGGATAAACAGATATAAAATTTTGACTCTAGGATTTGAGAGTAACTTCTTCTAGGCATCTTGTATCACATTCAATATTGCCCATACTTTATAACTCATAGCCACTAGTGATGGGTGCATCTTGGTAACTGTTCATTTTCCAATGCTGTGAATTTATAACAGAGCATGTTAGATTTATCTGTGTGGGAAAACTAGTCATACTAAAATTCTCACTCATGCTGTTTCCTTGAGTTATGTATATAAAAGTGAATCACCGTGATTCTTTTGAGTAAATCAGATCCAATTCAGAAGCAAGTTTAAAAATGAGAAGTAAGAAATGAGCAAGATTTGTTAGGACTAAAGATTTGTCCTAACAACTGTTTAAAATGTAAAAGAAGTAATATCCCATTGTGTAAATGTACCACATTTTCTTTATCTATTCTTCAGTAGAGGAACATATAGGTTGTTTCCAGATTCTGGCTATTACAAATAAATCTGCTATGAATATGGTTCATTTATACTTGTTGTGTACTTGAGCATATTTTGGATATATATTTGCCTAGGAGTGGTATAGCTGGATCTTAAGGTGGCACTATTCCTAATTTTCTGAGAAAGTGCCTGATTGATTTCCAAAGTGGTTTTGCAAGTTTACATTCCCATCAGCAATGGAGTAGGGTTCCTCTTTCTCCACATCCTCTCTAGCATGTGTTTTCACTTGAGTTTTTGATCTTAGCCATTCTGATGGGTGTGAGGTGAAATCTCAGGGTTCTTTTGATTTGCATTTCCTGAACGACTAAGGATGCTGAGCATTTCTTTAAGTGATTCTCTGCCATTCAATATTTCTCTGTTGAGAAGTCTCTGTTTAGTTCTGAATCCCAGTTTTAATTGGATTATTTGGCTTGCTGGTTTTTAATTTCTTGAGTTATATATTATAGATATTAGCCCTCTGTTACATGTAGGGTTGGTGAAGATCTTTTCCCAGTCTGTAGGCTGTTGTTTTGTTCTGTTGAGCATGTCCTTTGCAGTTATTATAAACATGAAAATCATGAAATTTGGAGGCAAATGTTGGAAGTATAAAAGATCATTCTGATCGTGGTAACCCAGAAGCAGAAAGTCACATGTGTTATATACTCACTGATAAGTGGGTATTATAAGTACAATATAGGATAAACATACTCAAATCTGCTAAAAAAAAAAAAAAAAGAAAAAAGAAAAGCTAAACAACAAGCAGGATCCTAGGGAAGATAGGGAAGATGCTTCTCATTCAGAAGGGAAAACAGGCTAGACACCAGAAGCTGTAGAAGAGAGGGAATGGTGGGAGCATACCATAGATGCCCTCTGAAAGACTTCATAGAGATTCACAACCAAACTTTGAACAGATCACAGGAAGTCTTATGGAAGGAAGAAGGGGGATATAAAAGCATCTAGAGGAGACAGGAGCCCTACAAAGAGATCAACAGCCAAAAACCAAAAATAAGCTGGGCCCAGTGGTAACTGCAGAGGCTGATGTATCAACCAAAGACCAGGCATAGAGAGGACGTAAATCCCTGCTCCAATGTAGCCCATAGAGAGCTCAGTCTCCATGTGGGACCTCTTGTAAGGAGAGAAGAGACAATCTCTGACATGAATTCAGTTGCCTGCTTTTCGGTCACTTCTCCCTGGTGGGGTTACCTAGTCAGCCCACAGAGGAAGAGGATCTAGGCAATCCTGATGGGACAAAATAGGCTAGGGTTAGACAGTAGAGGAGGAGGTCTTCCGCTATGGGTGGACTAAGGAAGAAGGATAGGGAGGAAGAAGGAAGAAGGGTAGGACCAGGAGGAGATGAAGAGGAGGCGACAACTGGGATACAAAGTGACTCAATTGTGAATAATAATAATAGAAACAAATAAAAGGTAAATAAAAGAGAGCACAATGGGAAGAGTGGGTGGGAGCGGACCATGATGTGTCACATTCCCTAAATCTCTGTCCTGGGTCTGAGCATAGGTGACACCGACTGCCATCCATCCTGTTTTGTTTCAAGTTCACATGATTTAAAATCATGTACCTTCCACCCACCTCGTAACAGACTTGTGATTTTCCTACCTTTAAAGATGGCCGCCTACCCAACCTCGTTCCACAGGACAGACAAGGTAACATTTTAAGAAAGAAAATAAGTTGGTGGCTCCACTCAGCCCAATAATTGAGCTTTCTAAAGGCTGAAAATAAGGTCTTCATTAAGCAATATCTTTTTTTACAGGATATGTGTACCTTTTATTCTTAATTTTAATAATATAATACATTCATATGGCTTAAATGTCTAAACAACGTCTTATAGCAGCCTCATTCCCATTTCAGGAGGCATGGTAAACATGACAGCTGTAGACAAATTTGGTGAGGGGCTCTGCCATTGTCTTATACCAACTAAGTAGTACAGTAAATGTCACTCCATTTATTGTTCTACCTGAAGTATATTTCTGGGATGTCTGGATACTGAGTTTCTTGTGTTGTTTTTAAACTACCACCGTTAATAGTGTTCAATTAAAACTTTTTTTCTAATACAAAATACATATGATAAAATCTAAAGTATTTTATAATAGAATGGTAAAATTCAACATTAATTTAGGTATGTTTTTAGGTAAATACAAATTTCATGAAAAAATATTTACTAGAAAAATTCATTATTAAAAATAAGTCAATAATGTGTGAATTATTATATGGAAAATGATATGCCATATAGTTATTACTGAAGGTCAAATGAAGCAATGTAGCTTTTAAAAAGGTAAGTATTCTTTACCAAACTTTCCAGCACATGTTTATAAAAACTAAATTATGTTCTTATACAAAACAATTAAAAGTTTTTTTTTTAATGATGTAAATTCAAAAGGAGACAAACAGACCTAAAAAGGCTGAGCCCTGAGGACCCTGCTGAGACTGATACTGTGACCAAGGACAATGGAGGGGACATAAAACTCAGGCTCAAATGTAGCCAATAGACTCGGTATACAACTGGGATACCTAATAAGGGTAGCAGGGGCTTTCTCTGGCATGAACTCAGTGACAGGCTCTCTGATCACCTCCCCTGGGTAGTGGGGTTCAGCCTTTCCAGGCCATAGAGGAAGACATTGCAACCAGTCCTGATGAGACCTGATAGGCTAGGGTCAAATAGAAGGGGACTTCCCCTATCAGTGGATTAGGGGAGGAACACAGGGAAAGAAGAGGGTGGGTTTGGGAGGAGATGATGAAGGGGGCCACAGACAGGATACAAAGTGAATAAATTCTAATAAATGATAATAATAAATAAAAAATTTAAAAAGATATTAATTTAAAACTTTGATTATGGAAAGTACACAAACTCGTATGTAGAATCACCAAGCATGCTTGGCATAGCATTCTCAAATGCTATCCTTTATGATCATAAAACAAATTATCAATGCCAATGTATTAATACTTATCTGAGACAAATAATTTTCAAATAGCAGTTGGAATTCTTCACTTGTCCTACCTACATGTGTTTTTTTGGTCCAACATGTAATTGCTGTATGTCACCTCTTTAAGGGAACGTTTCTACTTTTCCCTGTCACATTCTCTTTTAAACCTATTTGTTGATTATGTAGGAAGTATGTATTTTCTCTGTACTCGCTGGTCTGAGGAATGCTATGGTTTGCTTGAGGTCTTAACTGCTAAGAATAGCACAAGAACTGAGTATTTTGTAGTTGCACGTAGGTTGCATTAGGATGGTCAAGATAATTGCTTTCTTCACCGTTGATATTTAAACTTTGGTCTCTTGGTTGAGGTATTTTTCTCTATTTAATGAAATAATAAATAATAAAAATGATTGTTTCAGTCTTCTTCACAGAGATATTTTAAGGTCTGCAGAGACGTTTCAGAAGTTAGGAGGACTCGCTGCTCTTCCAGAAGCCAGTGCTCACATCCAGTGGCCTACTACCATTTGTAATTCCAGGGGATCCAAAGCTGCTGACCGTGTGGACACCTGAACTAGTGTGCACAGGCACGCATGTACACATACAGACACCTACATATAATTAAAAGTAAATTATAAATTAATATTCTCTTTATACACAAGTCGCCTAATGAGATACCGTATTAGATTGAGTCAACTGCAAATTATAACAGCATTTAATCTTAAGGTTTCAAATAAAGCATTTGAATTAACCATAGTATTGAATGAAAACGTCTACTGATATTTTGATTTTCTTTTGTTGCTATCATTTATTTTGAAATGGAATGAAGTTCCATTCATTTTCGTGATGTGTGAATTGCATGACAAAGCAGTCCAAAATTAGTTAGTATGACTAAAAGTGGAGTTATTAAAAGAATACTGTGCCTTATAGAAAATTTGCATAGTAATTTCTTGGTTGGTGTGTGACATATTTAGAGCTTGAACATCCATTTTGTTGCTGCGGTGTGACTTACAAGAAGTCATTCCATAGATACACTGGACAGAAAAAATTGATTAAAAATCAACTGGCATTTATTGCTGAAATCTGTGATAATGCTCCTTCACATCAGAGGACACAATCAGAAATTGTGTAAGGCATTGAGAGAATAACCTCTGAACATGTTTCCTGTGGTTCTGTTTCATAACTATTTATAGACTTGTTAAGTCTATGTCCTGATCCCCAGGGAGCATATCCTCTCCATTTCACAACTGGAGGAATGCCCTCTAGAAAGAAAGAAAATAAAACAGAAGGCTTTACTTTAACAAAATGATTCTATCCAGCCATTCTAGGATACTTACACAAAATAGTGAGTCAATAATACAGATATGATAAAAGAACCTGAAGTCAGACTTCTTATTTTGGTTTGATATTTACTTATTTATTTATTTATTTATTTATTTATTTATTTATTTATTTATTTATTTA
>NW_026596101.1:11181089-11191760 GCF_907164565.1 Psammomys obesus
TTATTTATTTATTTATTTATTTATTTATTTATTTATTTATTTATTTAATTATTTTTATAAAGTCCCAAAGTTAGCTAGACAGAGTTAACCAGTGTGATAGCTTGGCTTGACTGTGCGCTTAATAGGGTTTGGCATCACCTTGGTGACATCCCTTTTGTAATTATCTGTGAGTGTTTCCGGAGAGGATGAATAAAGGAGAAAGGCCCTCTGTCAAAGTAAATAGTGCCTTTCAGAGAGCAGCCCAGAGAGAGGTGTGAGGAAGCAGTGGGACCTGACAGCCTTCATTTTTTCCCCCTGCGCTGCTAAGAATATTACTGCTCTTGACAGCCGTCGCTGGCATTACTTTCCAGTTCCTTGGCCTCAAATGTAAATGGAATACCAGTCGGCAGGGATCTTAAAGCCGTTCGGCGCTGGACGAGGACTGGTGGAGCACCAAGCTATGTTGACAAAGCAACTGCCAGTCCCTCCGTCTCTCAGCTGTGCAGCCATTGTTAGATTTCCCTGCTTGTGTCATATCAGCCAATCTAAGAAATCTCCTATATGTATACATGTGTGTGTATAAATAATTCTTTCGGATTAGAAATAAACTGAAAGGAATTATGTAATTGCATATAATTATATGTGGTTTTTTATGATGTGTTTTTAAGCATAAATTATATACACATGAGTATGTGTGTGTGTGTGTGTGTGTGTGTGTGTGTGTGTGTTTATCTGCAGTGTACCAGGAATTTGAAGACAAGTCAAATAGGTATCCATGTATCTCTGTCCCTTTCCAAAGCACTTTCACAGACTCTAATAAAGGAATCCATCACATTATTTCCTACTACAGAGGAGTGGACCATATTATATTAGAGAGGAGGAAATGGAATACAATTTTAGTGGGGAAGGGAACTAATTGAAATGTCAAAATTGTTTAACAGACATTCTTGATAATCAAGTCCAGGTCTTCCAGTCACACATCTCCATCATTGTCCCCCATCTTGTGTGTAGGTTGTCACTGCAAGAGACACATGTTCTGAAGACTTGATTTCAGGCCTCTTTAAATAACAATGCTGTGAAAATAGATAAAGACAGTCAATACGTTTTTTATATCTACTATTTGGAACTGTCTGTTGAGTTATCAACTACCCATTTGATTTGTTTTATTTGTATGTCTCAAACACATCTTAAAATGGATGTGTCCAGAAACCTTCAATGTTAATCTAAATCATCCTAAATGCTGGAGAACTTTCCCTCTCATGAAGAGTGATGCTACCAACTCTAGTATCAACTCAATAAAGAAGGATTAAAATTGGCTCCTTCTTCCCTGTCCCCTACCATATGCATTGCAGATAGCCTTGGATAAAAATATTTGTAACGTATCATGAAAATACTAGCAATATAAACTCTTGCGATTTTTATTTAGACAGACCCGGTCGTACACCTCCAGTCTTCCAGCGTGCACCACCCATACTTATTGCCTAGACTCTAGCCACAGCTCTCTGTTGGAATACAAGTGCCTCTTCTGGCTTTTATCCAACAAATTTTCCATTACCTGGATGGAGGATTTTTTTAATGCAAATTTGATCATGCTTAAAACACTCCGTTGGCTTTTCATTAACAGTTGGATGAAAGCCAAATCCCTCAACATGGTTTATAAATCCTAAGCTGGCTGTCACCTGCTGAGTTTTTTTTTTTTTTTTTTTTTTTTCACATCACTTGATATTGGTCCACAAACTGGTCACTATCCTTCAGCTTCTCTGTCTTTCTTCTCTTCCTGGATCTAGAAAGCCTCCACATTGCCTCAGGACATCATTAAAATTTCTTCTGCTCAGCATGCTTCCTCTCCCCACTTGAATCTTAGTGTACTCATCGCTTTTACAATGAAGCCTTTCCTGGCCTCAAATCCTCTCTAGCTGTTTGGTGGACCAGGACCATGGATCATTAATCCTATTTGCAATTACCATTCCCATGCAAAAAGCATTGGTTCATGCCTGATTTGATCACATAACAGGAGAAAAGGGGGTTCTTTTGCTTGGCTCACCTGTATGCTGCTTCTGCCTTTCTTGTCCAACCTGAGCTCTAGTAACATTTGAGAAAGGGATATCTGAATAACCTTTTCCATGGATCTTTGCCATGAATGTGTGGAAATCAGTTTCAGTGCAGGATGCAACAGGGTTGTTGCACCAGGAAGAGAAAACCCTTTAGCGAATAAAAATCAGGGTTATTCTAATCCTATAGGAAGTGACAAGTTGCACTTCAGAAAATTAGCAAATATTGATTGATGACTAAGTTAAGATGAGGACTTTAATAAGCTGAACCATGAGTTCTGCGTCCAGAAGGTCTTGTGATTAGATCGAAAAGCTCATTATCAGTTTGTGTGATTGATCTTCTTTGTCTACCTTTTAGTATTTTAACAAATTTATTTCTGTTATTATGTCTATGGGTGTTCAGCATGTGTGTGTGTGTGTGTGTGTGTGTGTGTGTGTGTGTGTGTGTATGTGTGTGTGTGTGTGTGTGTGTGTGTGTGAACCAGATACAGTGACTGATTATTCCCACGGATGCCAGAGAGGACATCAGATTCCTTAGAACTGGAGTGGCAGATGACTGTGATCTACTCTTTTGGTGCTAGAAATCAAACCTTGGTCCTCTTCAGGGGCATCCAGTGCTTCCAACAGCCAAGTCAGCTCTCCAATCCTATGGCCTCTTATCGTCCTTTAATTGTTTGTTTATTTTAAAGTATAATCTTGTGATGTTTTCCTTAGAGAATGCATATTATAGATTGTTTTGAAACAGAAATACACTAAAATAGACAAAAAATAGAGGCAACTATCTCCTTCAGATTTTTTAACCTTAGATTAAATATTTCAGTTATAAAATATTAGTGGTATTGCTGCTTATGTTGTACACCAAAGTCACTGAACACTACCTCTTCTTCCTTAGACAACCTTCTTATCCTTTCTGGGAAGCATGATTTAGAATTTTCTTGAGTATCAAGTCCTTATAAAAATACTATTCATACAAAATACAAAAATACCTATTCATACGGCATTCAGGCATTCATCTTTCTTTCTTTCTTTCTTTCTTTCTTTCTTTCTTTCTTTCTTTCTTTCCTTCTCTATCTATATGTAGATATACCTATTTACTGTTTATCTGACTATCATCTATTACTTTTTGTCTATATCTTTCTATTTTAGAATGCCTAATATTAACATCTAATATTCATTTTATTTTATACATTTTAAGGCCATTCTACCATCAAATCTGTGACCGAAAAAAATATGTAAAAAATTGTATGAATTACTATCGCAGCTTAACTAACCAATGAAGATAAACTTAGCTGAAAAATACAAATTAGAACTTAATACAATATAAAGATTTATTTATATTTTTCATAGATAGATATGCATATACATTTGATATGTCTCTAGGGAAAGGGGATTTTCTTTCATTAAAAAAGATAAACTAAATTTGAATTTTGATGAGTAGATATATTTTATGTTCATGATTTAAATCAAATTCATTTGAATATCCTATTCGTAAATATTGACAAAACTGTTTTGTCGGCATAAAGAAATGAATTTTAAGGGAAAAGTTAATCCCCTTTATAATGCTCAGTGACTCAAATGGAAAGAGGAAACTGAGCTTGAGGGGTCACCTGGAGCTCAGCCAGTGTCCCAGACCATGTGGAAAATTGAATCCCCTTCTGTTTTAAATTCTCTTTTCAAGTTAATGATGGGACTTCCAAATAACTCCATTTACTTATCAATCATTCACGGTCTTCTTTTTCAAAAACCATTTTTGTACTCCCTTATTTTGTTTTATCCCAAGCTCTAGATGTCATTTTCATTTCCAGAGATCTCCACAGAATTGAGAAAGAGTAGAGAGAAAAGTGTTGCCCTCACTCTGGCAGGTGACTCCATTAATAGGCATTTGAAAAGGACAGTAAAACACGAATTGCTGGTTTCGATGAAGATTGCCTTGTCTTAGACTTTCAGTGACTTTCAGAGAAATTCAATGTACATCAGTGGCTCTGCATTTGGAAACATGTGTTGTTAGTCCTATGATTATATATGTGTATTTATATATATATTTATTTATACATATATGTATATATATAGATATACACATATATATATATGTATATATGAATCTCAACTTAAGTCTTCAACAGTGAAATGTGGTTGTTAGCTGTTTGCCTAAAATTGATTAATGAATGCCAGTCTTAGTCAGTGCTCTCCTCCTTTTACTATTCAAAGCCATTTTTTAAAATTATTTTGAAATCCAACCTGTATGCAGCATATTTTTGATACTGCTGTGATAATAACTAGGACAGTATTATGTTGGCAGAATTGAAATTTTAATTTGGCACCGGGAACTATACATGATGCGTCTAATATGGTTCATTAGATAATAAGAAACAGAATCACTTACTTCATGCCCACTAATAGGAAAATTCAACAGACTAAAAGTGAGAACACTGATTCAGATGATTTTTGATCTTTTCTTTTTGCAGCTATTAATGCTGTCTTTTTCTTTTGTCATAGAATTGCGTGTTTATAGCATCAGACCGCAGCAGCTCTAGGAGAAACATTCTAACACAGTTGCACTGAAATGTTACAAGAGGAAGAGCTATTGGCCATTACTACTCAGAATTATTTTTAAAGGAATAAAATAAGATCAGACATATTTTATCAGGTCTCGTTTATGTCTCACTGGTCAAAATTGAGTCCTGTGACTATTTCCATACATTTATTAACAAAGACAATGGGAATCCACCCTCTGTTGTAGAGAAGAGGACTCAATATTGAATAAAACATACTGTCTTAGCTTACTCTTTCCTTTGGGTTGCTGGGTATTTAGAGGAATGCCTCTTAGTTACTAAGCAAACACTACTTTGGAGAATGTTTATACTTTGACACCCGGATTCTTAATCAAATCTTAATGCAAAAAGAGAGCTGCAGAGTAGTTTTTCTTAGACATCACATTATTGTTTCAGATAAAAATGGCCAGGGTGCAGTGAATAACTTGCTGCAAACATCCATCCCTGGAAAGGAGTATGGGGCATGAGATCCCATCTTAGAGGAACTATTGACAGATAATAACTGCTGAGAGAGGAAGGGCTGGTGGTCTGTAACAGTGTAGTCCCCCATAGGTCAACCATGATCCAATATAAGGCAACACTTCCGAGAATGTTTGAGTAGCATAAACTGACCTTCATGAGTAGGGAGATATAAACAAAGTTAGGAGGAAAGAGAAAGGAACAAGAGACAAGTTGGAGAGGGTGAATATAATCAAAACAGATTATACAGAATTTGCACAGAAACAACAAATAAATTAAATGATTGGTGTTTCAAAGTCATGGATATAAGACCTTAAGAGATTTTTTTTGTGTGTGAAGAATTTGGGATTATAAAATCCTTTTACCTATATTCCCAGTCAGGAGTCTGAGGTAGGATAATGGCCAGTTCAGTGTTTGTCTTTATTACAGAATGAATTCAAAGCCTGTTTGTCTAGCCTAATGAGACCCTTTTCAACATAAAAAGTGAGAAGAGTTCTAAGGGTATAACCCATGGTAGAAATGCATGTGAAAGTTGTAGGGGCTAGTACATTCAAGGCCCTAAGTTGAAGTTTCTGTACTGTAAAATTAAATAAATAATTTATATGTTCACCTGAGACGAATACTCCTGACTTGCTAAGTATGAGAGGAAATTATAAAAGGCTGAAAACTAATCTGGCCAGGATGTAATAAAGAATAAGTCTTTTATTAACTAAAGCCTCTTTTCCATTGAAATGCAGGAGGAGGCGAAGTAAGAGGAATAAATATTTATTTTCTTCTTTTTCCTCTCATTTTTGTGTTGTTGGGAATCAAACCTGGGGTCTTATGCTTCCTAGAATTATCTGTCACTGGATTAAGCTCATAATCCTGAAGTAGATTTCTTACTTTGCTTAACTTGAGTTAATTTCAATAGTTAATGTCACATAACCATCTCTAAGTCACACCTAGAAAAAAAAAGAATTTCTAAATTTATGCATGTTATGAAGCTAAAGTGATATAAATATGTACTTGCAACTTAGTAACTTTCCAATATTTTGTGTGTCAATATAACAACTGGGCTGGAGAATTTGATCAGGTTAAAGGCAGTTGTTGTTCTTAAAGGGTACCCAGGATTGATTCCCAGTATCCTAACAGTAGCTCACCACTATCAGCTCCAGTCCCACAGGATCCAATGTTCTTAGAGGGCACCAAATAGGCCTGCGATCATGCATACACATGTACACAGAACCCCCATAAAATAACAAATAAAATAACCCATAAAATAACCCATAAAATAACAAAAAGGAATATTTTTAAAACACTCACAAGCATTCTTGTTTGCAAATGCTGTCTTTTAGTCCACTGTCAAATATTTCCCTTTCATGCAGTACCATGGGAAAACCATGCCTATTCTACAATATTCTGTTAGCTAATGCTAAGTAATAAGTTCTCATAGCCACTGATAGTAAATGTCATTTCGATTTTCAGAAAATAGCAACTGTTAAGAGAAGAAATTCAAAGAGAATTTCCATCCAGAGAGGGAAAAAAAAAAACTGCATCTAGATTGTATATTAGCCACTTCTTTTCCTATAGACAGCGATGCAGATGCCTGCTGCATCCCCGTACCTTACAGAGAAAGTGAGAACTTTGCATATAATCAAGCACTTGGCTTTACGTTGCTTTCTGCAATCTTGATGTGTGGATTTTTTTAAGCGTCTAGCAGGCAATAACTTCAATGCTTAAACAATAAATGCTGGTCAATGAAATTCATATAGAATAAACCCAAGGCCATGTGCTGTGCTTTCAACTAGAATAACTTTGTTTACATTTTTCCTTTTCCTAAGGGTTTAGATGTATCTGATAGGTATAGTGTGTATGTGTGTGTGTGTGTGTGTGTGTGTGTGTGTGTGTGTGTGTGTATAGAGAGAGAGAGAGAGACCAGGAATTTATGAATGCATCTGAACTGGCTGGCTACAGTCACTGTGTAAAAAAGCTATAACTCTATTAATAATAGCCAGAATCTGGAAACAACCTAGATGTCCCTCAATGGTGGGACAGATACAGAAATTGTGGTGCATTTACACAATGGAATACTACTCAGATATTAAAAAAAACATGGAAATCATGAAATTTTCAGACATATTGTGGGAACTAGAAAAGATCATCTTGAGTGAGGTAACCCAGAAGCAGAAAGACACACATGGTATATACTCACTCATAAGTGGTTATTAGACATATAATATAGGATAAATATATTAAAATATATACTCCTAAAGAAGCTTAAAAATAAGGAAGACTGTAGGGAAGATGCTTAATCCTCATTCAGAAGGGCAAATGCAATAGACATAGGAAGCAGAAGAAGACAGGGAACAGGACAGGAGCCTACCACCAGGGCCTCTGAAAGACTCTACTGATCGAGATATCAAAGCAGAGGCTGAGACTCACAGCCAAACTTTGGACAGAGTACATGGAATTTTATGAAAGAAGGGGGAGATAGAAAGACCTGAAGGGGACAGGAGCTCTAAAAGGAGACCAACAGAGTAAAAATAAAAACCTGGGCCCTGCGGGGTCCTGCAAAGACAGATACCTGAATCAAAGACCATGTATGTAGTGGATCTAATCCCCCTACTCAGATGTAGCCCATAGACTCAATCTCCAAGGGGAGCAGGCACTGTCTCTGGCATGAAGCTATAGGAGTAAAGAAGAGATTTTGCATCTTTCATTAAGTGATTAAAAACTTGTATGTCATTCAGCTTGCATTGATACTGCCAAATATGAACAAGTTAAAAGAGAATACTTTGGAATTGGGTTTTATACTTTGTCAAGATACATTGGCATTAGGCAATGTTGATGAAGATATTTAAGAATTTCATTAGAAAACTTTCTGGTGTATTTTGTATGCCTAGTTTCATGATATTAAGGATTTCAAAAATTACTTTTGAAGTAGCTGTGCATGGATAGTATGACAACTGCCACATGGTGGGAATAGAAAAACAGATGAGCATACAAAACCAATGGTGCCAAAGATAATAGTAAGTTCAATGACTATCTCTTCCAGGACTAGAAGAAAACATCTATTCCCCCATAAATGATACTGTTTTTATGCTTTTACTATTACTTGCTTTTTTTTTTTTTTTTTTGATAAAACGTATTGCAGAGAAAACAACTTAAATCTAACAAGAACAGAACTGAGCTTGGTTCTGTAGTTTCTGTAGGCAACATCACTTACCAAGGAAAGAAAAAGAGTATCAGCTCCACAAATGTCTTCGACTATATTTTGGATCTAGAATGTAGCCCAAAGACCTATTTCTTAAGTTAGCTTGTATTGCCCTTGACAAAAACTGCAGTCACCTAAAAGGAGACAATCTCAATTGAAGATCGTTTTTCCATCAGAATTTCCTATGACCATACCTGTGAAAAAAATTGATTTTGATAACTAGGCAAGAAAATTGACCTGTCCTATAAATCTATTTAAGTGCTATCTGGAGGGAAAGCTAGTAAATAGGTAAGTAATGTTTTCTTTCAGATTCTGGTTCAGTCCAGGTTTGAGTTCCTTCCCCAACTTCCCTCAAGGATGGTGTACTAGGACTTGGCAGTGTCAGACAAGTAAACATTTTCCTCTTCCAATTTGTATTTGTTTAGTCATAAAGGAACAGAGAAGAAAACCAGCATAGAAATTGGTACCAGGCAGTGAGTATTGGTGTGATGGACCTGACTATGTGGCTTTTATGCCTTGGATTGTTCTGTTTCAGGAAGGTGAAGAATTTAGGCTGGAAGATCCATGAAGAGCTCGGAGATCAGAGCACAATAAAGTCTTGTGGTAACTTGTGAAGTAATATTGAGTTCTATACAAAAAAATGTATGCCTGTATTGTAAAGTTTACAGAGAAGCAATGCCTCTATTGGGGTCATTTGTGTGATACTTTTAAGTAAGAATTTGTGGTTTCTGGTCAGGTTGGGCTCAAGAATTAGAAGTGATTAATAAGAGACCGATATCTTTGAGGTCATAGCTTCTGGAAAGTACTTCTTCAGGGTCAGCACCTGTAAGTTGTGAGCCTAGGGGTGGGACAAGGCTACATCTCAAGCAGGCAGTACAACTTGGTAAATAATGTGCAAGAGTCTCCCACAAGATAATGTTTTGAAGGCATCAAAGGGTCATGGAGTTCAGCTGTGGTTTGGCACTGTGTGTCAGGGTCAAAGTCTCTCTGAAGAGAGAGAGACAGAAAGAGGACATTGGTAAAGATGCAGCCTTTTTTGAAGTGGAGACATCAGGCCTGAAGAGGTCATAAAGATCAGTTGAGACTTGACACATTGAATGTCCAGGAGAAACAGCACGCCAGTGCGGCATAACTTGCAGTGAAGATCTCGGGATATAGAAGCTGTCAGGAAAATGGGGTTAAACACCAAGGAAAATAGCAGTTCAGCAGTGAAGCTGGTCTGAGCATAGGAGACAAGCTATATGTCACTCATGGAAGACCCAGAGAAATGGGACCGCCCAAGAACTTTGAAGTCCAGAAAATCATGAGTTAGTTCCACATGTCTGACTCAGTTCTTTACACTTTTGGTGTAGGGTTTACTTTGACTTGATTGCAACTGTGCTCTGGTTCTTTGCTTTTAAGATAATCAATTATATAACTTGCTTTTATTACTTTAAAGAATCCCACAGTTAAGAGATTTTTACATTTTTAAAGAGACATTGAATTTTAAAGTATTGAAAATTTGAAGACTATGCTACTTCCAAAAGTTGTACTACACTTTATATTATGATGATAAAATATGATGATTGGGACCAGAAAGGAGTTATGGTTTAACAGTCATGTCTCTGTGTCAACTTGACAAGGGGTAGATTTGTGATAACTAATCTTGGTTATCAACATAGGTGGGAAAAATAAATCTCAGCTGAGGAATTATGTTCATCAAATTATCCTGTGGCCATGTGTGTTTGGGGTGCATTTTCTTGATTGATAATAGATGTAGATGGGTCAAACCCATTGTATGTAGTTTCATTCATGAGAAGATGGGTCTAGACTATCTAAGAAAGATGTTTAACAATGTGCCTGGAAGCAAGCCAGTTAATATTGTTTCTTTTTAGTATCTGCTCCAATTCTTGCCTTAGATGCTCTTAGTCAGTGTTTATGACAAACAAACAAACAAACAAATGAGAAACAAACTAACACAATAAGAATGGCATTATAGGAAAGTGGTGACACATTTCCAGGGAGGGACCTAATGAGAGGGCTTGAGGACACCAGGAGCATGGCATACAGAGACTGTGGGTGTCAGCTGTCCTCTGAGTCACATTCCTTTGCAGCTGTCACAACATAAGAAGATTGTTCTAAGATGTAGCCCATGGCAGTTCAGTATCCAAGTGGGTTCCATTGTAATAGGAACAGGGACTGTCTCTGACATAATCTGATTGGCCTGCTCTTTGATCACCTCCCCCTGAGGGGGGAGCAGCATTACCAGGCCACAGAAGAAGACAATGCAGCCACTCCTGATGAGACCTAATTCACTAGGATCACTTTTCCTTCACTAGGAAGGAAAAGAAGACCTCCCCTATCAGTGGACTTGGGGAGGGGAATGCATGCAGAAGGTGGAGGAAGGGAGAGATTGGGATGGGAGGAGGGAGGGAACCACGGGGGGGGGGGGGATACA
>NW_026596101.1:11191860-11284465 GCF_907164565.1 Psammomys obesus
ATTGGGATGGGAGGAGGGAGGGAACCACGGGGGGGGGGGAATACAAAGTGAATAATGTGTAATTAATAGAGAAAAAAAAATAGAAAAGAAATTATCTTACCTTAAAAAAAAAAAAAAAGAAGAAGATTGTTCTACCATGTTCCCTTCACCATGAAGGAAGACTCACCACAGGCACAAAAGCAACACAGACCAACCGAGCACATGCTGAAAACTCCAAAATCATATGTCAGGCTAAGTATTCTCTCTTTGTAATGTGACTGTCTCAGGTATTTTGTTGCATCATTAAAAATTCACCAGTATACTTCCTTACTGTGTATGCTTTACAGGATTTACGTTTTACATCTAATAATAAACTAACTCCTCCCTACTATCTAAGTAACCACCACTACACCCTTAGTAGAAATTATTTCCTAGCTCCTACTAGGAAATAATTCACTTCCTTAGTAATTATACTTCCCTAAACAAACAAACTTGAGTTTTTCTAGTTGTGAATTTCATTGACTGGAAAACATGGTAATGATCCATGTGGTTTCATTCTTTTGAGAGACACATCAGTTCTGGAATGTAGCCAATTCTCACTGACGCTGTTGCATCCGGTAGACCTGGGCTGTTAATCTGAGCCTCATTGTCTGTTTGTTCAGGGTCAATGTTGTCTCAAATAATAAATATTTGCAATATGAATCCCAATATCATCCATTCGCTTTTGTCTAGCTCCACCTCATTTTTATTTTTTTTTTAACACTGTGATATAAGATCTCACGAGTAAGCAAGCTACAAGCTGCATAGTCTCAGCTTGTAATGGACATTTCAGTTATCCTGTTTGATTCTGGTGTGTTCTATGGCTGCTATGGATTTTTGTGTGTGTGTGTGTGTGTCTCTGTGTCTTAGCACAAATGCACAGAAATTTCTGTAGGGTAGTCATTCGATGAACTGTTCCTTGATGTAACATATTAACTACCTTTCCACTAATATTGAATTGTTTTTCTAAATGAAACTTGTATCCTCATCACCAAAAAATAAGTTCCACATGTTCACAAAAAAGCGGCCTAGTTGGTCACTTTAATTTTAGCCAAACTGTTGAGTGTAATTCTGGTTATTTTATTACAGTTTTAATATTTATTTTGATGTGATAATGAGATATCATTATTGTCAAATTGTCACATGGTGTGACAATTTTTAACAGATTTAATGTATTTCAAATTATGTGCACATATATGAGTATGGTTGCAAATATATTCTCCTGTGTGGCATATCTTTTTATTCTTTTTTTAAAATTTTTTATTAATTACACTTTATTCATTTTGTATCCCCCCATAAGCCCCTCCCTCCTCCTCTCCTGATCCTACCCTCCCTCTCCTTTCTGCATACATGCCACTCCCCAAGTCCACTGATAGGGGAGGTTCTCCTCTCCTTTCTGATCTTAGTCTATCAGTTCTCATCAAAAGTGGCTGCATTGTCCTCTTCTGTGGCCTGGTAAGGCTGCTCCCCCCTCAGGGAGAGGTGATCAAAGAGCAGGCCAATCAGATTATGTCAGAGGCAGTCCCTTTTCCCATTACTATGTAACCCACTTGGACACTGAACTGCCATGGGCTACATCTGTGCAGGGGTTCTAGGTTATCTCCATGAATAGTCTTTGGTTAGAGTGTGAGTCTCTGGGAAGTTCCCTGTGTTCAAATTTTCTTGTTCTGTTGCTCTCCTTGTGGAGACCCTGTCCTCTCCAGCTCTTACTATTTCCCACTTCTTACATAAAATTCCATTCACTCTGCCCAACAGTTGGCCATCAGGCTCAGCATCTGCTTTGACAGTCTATACTGCAGAGGCTTTCAGAGGCTCTCTGTGGTAGGTTCCTAGGTTGTTTCCTGTTTTCTTCTTCTGGCTTTCAGAGGCCCTCTGTAGCAGGTTCCTAGGTTGTTTCCTGTTTTCTTTTTCTTCTGATGTCCATTGATGTTGCTTAGCTTTTAACTGAAAAACTTACTGTTGGTGCCACCATATTTTTTTGGTGCTATATTATTTTTTCTCTATGTGCAGGAATATTATTCTTATTTGGAAAGAGATACACATCTAAGTTTCAGTCTTCTTAGACTGGATGATAAGCTGTTGGCTTTATAGTCTTCATAAACAATGAGTAAGGCTTCCTGGGGAAACAGATTTCCACAATCTCATTATATTCCACAATTTAATTTCAGTTTGTTCCTGTGAAAACAAATACATATGTGACAGTTTATGGAGAAATTATAAGCATATGTAAATGTCTGTGTGTTTTGTCTTGTTACCTTACCTTAGAAGGACAGCTGTGTTCTCCTGTGCTAAACCTATGTATTGAATCATTACTTGGCCCTATTTTTCTCTCCTTACTAAAAGGGAGTTACTGAGCCTTTAGAACTGGTTGTGGAAGGAGATTAACTGTTCGAGTATGCATTAGCTACATTTCTGAATGCATCTTGATATTTGCAAGGGGAAATTCTGGCATTGTGCTGGATGAGTTAGCATTCTTTTCCCATGCTATGTGCATTCCTAAGGGAGAAATTAGCTCCTCACAGTTGACATGCAAGTTACAGATTTGCCCTGCCCCTTCTAAATATTATTCACTGTTCCCTTTTGTACAAGTACATGAAGGACATCAGTTGTAAATTTATGAGTTAGTTTAAAAGAAGCAATTCTGTTTTGTGATTAAAATAATAAATAAAAAATTGAAATCCTCACTGACCCACTATGAAATTTTTTTATATCATTTACTCCTGATGCTACCTGTGAAAGTAAGCAAACACAGCCTAAGAAAAGTGACAGTTATCAAGGGATGCAGCCATTGCAAAGAAGAAAAACAATGTTAACAAAAATTAAGGAAATCACCCCACCACAAACAAAGGTGAACAGATATTTTGAATGAAACTCTTTGGACACTGATGAGATGTGGAATAGTTAGGCACATCACACACAGAGGGAGGAATTGGCTGGTGGGAGCTGAGATCAAAGACTTGGATGGAAATTGCTTCATGACTGAGGCACTTTACAGAATTCACTTTCTTGATAAATGAGAAATACATACCCAGCTACTCACCTGTGACTCTCTTCCTAGTAGAATATCTGTCCTGCAGAATACAACAACATCACAATGTGAAGCAGCTAATCGCACTTTTTTCTTGAGATAGAAAAATTTATTTTCTCCCCAATTATTATTTTTTAGGCTGAAGCTCGAGCAGAAATGAGAAAACCTTGGGGAAGGTCAAAGGTAGTATGGGCTTACCAACTCATGTCCTTCAAGTTTTGTGTCCCTCTGAAGCCTGGCTTCCTGTTCAGTTGAGTTTATAGATAAAGGGAAATAAATCCTTAATGCTGATCTTTCTGAGGAAATGACAGAACATTCTGAAATGACAATCAAGAACACATATCATTTAAGCAGTGAATTTGTTGAAATCCATTGTGGCTTTACTTAAAATGGTCTCAGAATTCTATCTTAGAAGCACTTGATTTTGCTTCTACCTAAGAATTTGAAATAAGTGATAATTAATAGCCAGGATTCTGTTACACAGTGTTGCAAGCTAATATTAGCATTTAGTGTACTTTAATTGCTATACAGGGAAAACTCATACTTTTCAAAAGTTTTCTAGTTATATAGTTATTTCTACAATAATATCACAATCATAATTTCTGTATGCTTTCTCTCATTTTAATTTTCCTGTATAATTTCATATGGATCATCGTATGCTGTTTTTGTCAAGAACACTTGAGAAAGACAGGCCCACTCACATGTCCAGTCCTTCCTTCGCTTGTGCCTGTCACTCACTCAGCTATCCCTCGGGCATCTTCTACAGGGTTATGTAATAAAGTTTCTTTAAGGAATGTTTAAAATTACGAGAAACGTAACGGATCTTTAAGTTACCCAGATAGCTATGTTTGTCAGATGGGCAACTCAGGAGTCACTCATAACACAATCTATGAAGACAACTGCTGGGATAATTGTTGTTGTTGTTAACTGTTACATGTTTGTGAGTCAGCTGGAGAGGAGAGAGTAAGGGATCACTATTCTGGTTTAACATGTGTTTTTTTTTTTTTTTTAAATGTGTAAAAGAAAGACAATAGGGTTTGAAGATGGAGTGTGTGAGGGGGTACAAACTCTTCCCCTCACTGATTGGTGTGGCCATTTTCATTTATGTTTATTTATGCTGAGTAACACTGCATTTGTTTCTACTTTGCATAATTGTTGTGAGGGCCACAAAGATTCACATGCATAACCTGATGGAAGAGCACCACATTTTTCTGTTCTCTGCCTCTGATGGTCTCTCTGGGTTAGCCTTTCGGGAAATGCATCATTTGGTCAACATTCGAAGAAATCCTTGCATATCTGATGGAAGAATTCCAGGACCTTCACAACCACATTGGGTCCAAGTGATGTTTAACGAATGTGTTCATTATACATCAACGGGCTCTGTCAAGTTCTTGACATGATTACAGTTTTTATGAGGATCAGGAAAGCTTGCTTTTTGAAGAAGAAAGCAAGTCTACAGTGTTGAATAATTTGACTAAGTTCAAGTTGTCTGATTCTAAAAGCTGGAAGATGTTAATCATAGAACTATTAAAAACAAATTTCTTACTCATGCACTGTTAGTGAGATTTGGTATGTGTGAAAATTTTGGGAGAACTGAAAGTCTTCCTTTTCCCTCATCACTTAAGAAAATATTTAATTAAATAAACCATTATTTTGTGGCAAGACTTGTATAATTTAATAGGTATCGTGATGCTTGCCTATAATTTTAGCAATGAAGTGGCTGAGACAAGGGAAATATTTTGAGCTTGATACTAGCTTGGGCTACATAGTGAGTTTCAGGACAGCTTGAACTACACAAAAGATTCCTGTCTCAAAGATAATAAAGGCAAAACAAAGCAAAATGTCTTCATTATCATTTCTACCCATAAAACATGGCATGTGCTATCCATGAAAAATTATTTTTATTTTGGTTGAGTGGGATTCTTCCCATTGCAAGTTAATCTTAGAGAAACTTATTAGAGCTTTGAATTTCTCTCAAATTCAAAAAATAAGTTATTTCTATTTAAACAATATTTCTCCTTTCGTGTTCACTAGAACTACTTCTATTTGTGGCAATAACTTTTAGGATTCTACAGGTAATTAGTAAGGTTTGGAAAAGACATGAAATATATTTGGCATAAAATGAGGGTGAATGCTTCTGTACTACGTAGGTTTCACAGAATTGGATGGGGATTTTTTTTTTTTTCGTTTTAAAATGGAAAGAGGCAAGTGTGGATTATTTGGAAGATTTTTACCATTTGACTTGCTCAGACTCCCTCTCTATTTGTATTCCTTTTCCTCTTTAAGACTAAAGAAGAAAATCTCAGAGAAAAGCTATTTCCTGGGATATTATTTTGGAGATTGTTTTTTTCTCTAGAGAAGTAAAACCCCATTGCCATCTTTCATAGTATAATTTTTCTGGAATATAAGCAGGAAACTCTAAATTTATTGACGGATGTGTTCATTATACATCAACGGGCTTGCTGCTTTGTTCGGCCTTGGATGAAAAATGTTTGTTGGTATTAACTGAAAATAAGCATAAAATGAGCTGCATTTTGGAGAGGAGATGAATTTCTGAGTTATGACATGCATATGTATTGTCCAGTTTTGCATACATAGAAACCTGCTTACATATACTTTTGTTGGAGGTATCCATTGTTAAAAATTTACTGAGAAAAACTTTTAGACAGACAAATGCAGGAGCTGTCAAGGGCAAGTGAGAATTTAAAGAAATTTCTTTAAGATTTGTAGAAAAACATTTTTGCATTTTGACACAATGAAAATATATATTAATTTTAAGCTGTATTTTTGCTTTTATATTTTTCCATGCATGCCCATTCTTCCTGCCTAAAATCTTTAGCATGTAAAATAAAATGGACAAAAAAATAATAAAGTCAAATAAAGCTGCTTGTGGGTTAAAACTTGCATGTGTATTTTTTTTTTTTTCAAGAGAATGAATGAATATCAGTATCAGGCTATTTTTGATGTTGTTGTTGTTTTGTTTTGATTTTTTTTTCTTTTTTGGTCTGTTAATGGATTTGTCCAGAGCAAGGATTATTTAGTTATAAAGTGTGACTGGCTCAGGGTAGGCAATGTAAAAATAATGTAAAAGTCCATGGATGAATGATGGTAAAAATAAGTAGATGAAAGAGAATGCTATCTGGAGAAGAAATGTATTATGTTAGGCAGTTTGTGGTTTTATGGTGTGTTTGGAGTTTATCTTCTGCAGTGAGGATGCCAGCTCAGAAAGACTTATCATTTATGCTTCAGTTTCATCCTATAAGAAAATCTCATGAAAGGAACGTAACTCAGTGATACGGCATATTATTCTATCTGAAAAGCAAAAAGGAAAGGTTTTTTTTTCTTCTTTTTATAAGATTAAATCATTCATCCAATAACAAATTTGTAGAAGTATTTGAGTAAGTTTGCTGGGTGGTTCTTTCAAAATGAAAATCCTGGGCCAATTCAACAGTGCTAGGCTTTTCTTGCTAAACATACACTTTTCAGTCTAAAATTGACAAAATATTGCTCTGTGTAGCAACCACTCTTTGAGGCCGATTTGACATTTGAAGTGTTAACTAGAATACTAGCATTGTGAGTAGTGTTTCAAGCTTTATTAATGCCTCCTTCCTTGATTTACTTATTGTAATTTTTCTTTTTTAGTTTTCAGAAAATGTGAATTATTTGAAGCTTAAGCAACTTCAGCAGTTGCTTTCAAATTACCTCAGCATCTTCCAGTCCTGACACACTTTCCATTGGAAAATGATAAATTAATTTGAATGGGATATGTGAAATGAAGATGATTTTATTCTCATGAATATTTTAATAGGAACACTTTAGAACCTGTGATTCTCCATTATATTAACTTACAGTATAACATAAAGCTGTCAGATGTTTTGGTCCCTATGGGGTTTCTCTGTGCTTTTCTCTAGGACTTTCCCTCTTCTATCCATAAATCCAACTGTAGCTCATATCTTTCTTCTGATAGTCTTAAGTCTTGATTCACTGTCTCTGCCCCTGGGTTAGGTGTCAAGAACTGATAATGTCTGAGAAACAACATTTTCTGTAATAACACAGAGATTGAATAGACTAAGTTGATAAATTCTTGGGATTGTAAGAGCTTTGGGCAATCAGCTCAATGTGGCGTCTTTCTTAAAGCATTGTGACCTTTTTAAAGAAAATGTTCTTCTGCTCCAGCATCCAGAGGATGTTCTTGTCACAATCTAGAGTATCCTTTCTCCACACCCCAAGCTTTCCTCATGGTTTGGTTGAATTCTTTGTCCTTAACTTTTGGCCTTGTTTTAAATGCTGTGTAGCTTGCAAGGGGTTGAAGTATTTGGCTGAAGCAGGTCAGTAGGCTTTGAAGGCTCCTACAGTTCTGTATGACCTTAGGATCGTATTCCTAGTCAAGACAACTTGAAAAAAGCCACAACTTCTTATATACAGACATATACAGAATCGGTCTAGCTGTGCCTTGGATAGCTATGCCTTTGCCAACATAGAGGACTAAAATCTGTCATGAGCCCAAATAAGTCTTTTCTCCCATGAGGTACTTTGGTCACAGTTGTATAAATGTAGCAAGATCTCACGCTGTGAGAAACTACTGGCTCTGAGTCCAGCCTAGCGATGAGGCCGAACAGTTTTCTGCTTCTAGCTGTGTAGACTTCTGAGCACTGGCTTTGTCACCTGAAAAATGGAACTCTGTACCTCACAATATTACTAATAGCATGTTCTGTGATTCATGTAAAACCCCTACCACGCTAGTACATGGAATTTTTCCAACCGAGGCCGTTGGCTGCTGAGCTGAGCTGACCACTTGCTCTCTAGAGTACCTAGTTCTGCTGATATAGACTAGAATCCCAGGGACTTTTCCAAAATGTCAGGCTCATTGCCCGGACCCCACATCTGAGAAACACAGTAACGCCTGTTTCTTAGGCTTGCCAGTCTACCAAAGAGACCCAAGGACGAAATGCCTTATGCTAGGACCTCTTAAACTGTACCTACTCATGAACCTTTTCTGCCTGAGAAAAATTAAAATCAATATGTATGTATGTATGTTAAATAGATATGTGATTTTTTTGGTTTATAATGCTATTACCACTTATTCTGGATGAAAGCAAATTTACTTACTAATGACATGAATGTGCTTGTTTATTTTTACTTAAAGGATTGAATTTTAGCTGAATATTTGATACTTGAGGATGTACAGCACCTCCAATAATTTTCAGAGTTAACAGCTATTTTTTATTTCAAATCATCAAATCCAAGCATTTGTCATTGCATAAATATGTAGCACCAAATGGCAGACGTCTATTTATGGCATCGCAGATTGATGGAAATTTTGTCCTAATTCCAAGACAAAAACCACTGTCAGGGACACCGTACCCATCATTCTCATCTGAGTCCCAAGGTTGGCTACCTGTGCCTCCTTTCCTTTCCTCTTCTCTGTTCTTGTTAATGTTCTCTTAGACCTGCCATACATTGCTGCCCACCTAACCTGTGTTCTCTTCCCACCTTCACTCCTTTAGTATATGACCTTCTCCTCTTTATCCCCCTCAGTCACTACTCTTTGTTTATTTCTGTTCCTTTGTGATTCTCTGGCAGCTCCCAGAACTGCCTTTTACCAGTGACCCCACAGGCCTCACTGTTGGATCCAGGTAGGCTCCCAGTATCCTCTTTCCCCAGGTCATGTACCTGATGCACATTTTAGTCTCTTCCCAGCACATGTCTGTCCCTTTCAGACACTGCCATTTGTGACTCAACACACGGTAATTCTATTTCTGCCTCTACACCATTTGTGGAGCTGTACCCAAATCTTGCTAAAAGGCTTCCTAGTGTCACTCTCCTTTACTCCCTACTAGTTTATCACACACTTTATTCTTCACACCCTCAGGGACTAATCTGATCTCAGAGTTCCAAATTCCAGTGACCACGAGAGACTGAAAAACAAATTCCAGTGACCACGAGAGACTGAAAACCAACCATCATTCTTCTGGTTTAAGATGTGCCAGACTGAGGCAACATCCACATAATTTTAATTTACATTTCTTTGGTGACTAATAATGTTGAATATGTTTTCATATGTTAATTTTTGACATTTGTACCTCATTGGTATGCAGACTCTTTGGTCATTTGTTATATAGTGCATTGATCCATTCTGTTGAGTTTTAGCTCCTCAGAATTCTTGCTTTTCTTGATTCCTTCTTTGTAATGGTAGCTGCTTTCTCATGATAAGTTTAACAGAACTTAGCCAATACCTTTAGCTTCCATAACAAAATAATCTTTTGTGCCGCATTCTCTTGATTAAGAAAGAGACTAAGCAGTCATCCTTGCCCAGATCCTAAAGTGTTGTGCTTTAATGCTCTTTCTAGAAGCGTTCAGAGTTGGTTAATAGTTAAGATTCATTCATTAGTTCTTCAAAACATTTTGTTGTTTGTCATTCTTTTGTAGTTTACCTGGGATTTTAATGTGCTTTACACACACACACACACACACACACACACACACACACACATATATATCCTTTCTTTCTATATATTTTGGTTTTTATTTGTCTGCCAGATATCCAGCATTATGTTGAATAATAGAATGAGAACATGCATCTTTCTCCTTTGCTCAATCTTAGTAGAGAGACCATTGAGTCTTTCACAATGAAGCATAATGTTAGCTGTAGGCTTTTTGTGGACTCTATTCATCAAACTGAGGATTTTTTTTCCCCTTCTAGTCATATCTTTCAGAAAGTTCTCACCCTGAGTGGCTGTTGCATTTGGATACATCTCTTTTTCTGAGTCAGCCACAATGAAAATATGTTGCTGCTCTCTTCAGCTTATTGACATGGTAGATTCCAATGAGTTTAAAAAAAAATATTGAACAGCTTTTCATGGCTGTAATAAATACCATCTGGACTTTCTATGTAATCCATGTCACATCTGTTTGAGTTTCTAATACATCATTAAGGAGTTTGTTATTTAAGTTCACTGGAAATACTAATCTGTCATTTTATTTTATTATTTTATTTTATTTTATTTTATTTTTTTGTCATTTTCTGGTTTGATCTTAGGATACTTCTGGCCTCCTGCAATGGACTGCAAAGTTCTCTCTCTTCTTCGAATAAAATTACATACTTTTTTATTGATTCTCTAAATAATAATAAAAATCTCCAGGAAGCAGATATGAGCCTTGATAATTCTTGGGGGTAGGTGGATGATGATCTTTTAAAGTATGATTCCAAAGTTTCTGAAAATTACAGAGCCATGCTGAGAGCCTAGTCATGTTAGTCGTGTTTGAGAAGTTCGTGTTTTCTGAGACACTGACCCCTTTCTTCTAAGTTTCAAGTTGAAGAGCTTATTGTTGGCAATATTCCATTGTTGTCTTTTCTTCGGCTTCCTACCCTTCAGCAATGTGATTCTCCACATGTGTTTCTGATATTGGTGAGTATGCCTTCTCTTTTTATATTAATTTTTTTTTTTTTTACTATTCTTCTCTCATATATTACATCCCAATCACAGTTTTCCCTTCCTCGACTTCTTCTGGGTCCTCCCCAACCTTGCCCTCTCCTGATATCCACTCTTCCTTCATCCCCATCCCTCCTCAAAGGGCAGACCTCCAAGGTATATCCACTGAAAATGGCCAAAAACATAACAATAAGACAAATTTCATGTTGTTAAGGATGAATGATGCAACCATGCAACCCCATAGAAAGAAAAAAATGTTGCCAAGCAGAGGCAAAAGAGTTAGAGAACCCCCACTCCTACTTTTGGGTGTCCAACAAAAATACCAAGCTAGAAAATCATAAAGTATATGGAGAGGTCCTAGCTCAGACTTGTACAGAGTCCACAATTGCTGTTTCTGCCCTGTGAATCCTGCTTAGTTGATTCTGTAGGTCATGCTCTAATGGTGTCCTATACCGGTATGGCTCCTACAATCCTTCCTCAGCCTCTTCTTTAGGGTTCCGCTTGCTCCACTCAGCATTTGGATGTGAGTCTCTGTGCTTGTTCCCATCAGTTGCTGTATGCTACTGCTTTGGTGACATTGGGGCTAGGCATGGATCTATAAGTATAGAGTATAGCAGAATATTACTAGGAATCATTTCATTGACTTTTTTCTTCTTTTTGGCCAGTTCTGTTTGCTTCTATCCTATCTTTCCTCTAGTTCCTGGCCATCCAGGCAATGACAGTCATAGGCTCCCTCCTGGGGCCTGGGTTTCAAGTTGGACCTGTCTTTGGTTCAGTGCCACAATTACTCTAGAACACCTTACAGACAGGACAGATTGTAAGTGTAAGGTTTTGTGGCTGCATTGATAGTTCAGGCCCACTGCTAGGAGCCTTGCCTTGTTACAGAAATGGCGAGTTCAGGTTCCAAAAATAAGGTTTTTTTTTTTTTTTTTTTTTAAGACAAAAGCAGAAGATCATGACTCAATACAGAGCAAAATGTAACATATTAGTGTTTAGGACAGTTTGATTTAATATAGTTAGCAAGTCTTTATTATTATTATTATTATTATTATTATTATTATTATTATTATTATTATTATTGCTGCTGTGAAGAGTACCATACTTCTGCAAAGAGAAAGAAGTCACATAGCAAAAAGTATCAAAAGTCCAAATGAGTATCATGCAAGTAATAAAAACCACTGTTTGCTATTACGGCCATTCCAATCAGATCAAATCTTCTTAGCTTCTCTCTCAGTAGGTATGAAAGTATTTACATATAAAACTTTATTTCTTTGTTTACTTTACAGCCACAATTTTTACAAGATACACTCCCTCCCCCTTTTTTTTTTTTTTTAAGAAACAGCCTTCTACTTCATTGCTTTTCTCTGTTGGCTTTTCTGTTTTTAATTTCAATGACTTCAGATGATCCCCTTGCGATTATTTTCCTTCTACTTGCTTTAGGTTAATTTAAAATTTCCTTTCTGGTTTCCTCAGGTAGGAACTTTTGTCATCAATTTGAAGTTTTACCTCATTCCCGAAATATCTAACACTATAAAGTTCCCCATGAGCACTGCTTTCACGACATGCCTTAAAGCGTGATATTTTAGGTTTGTG
Source organism: Psammomys obesus (assembly GCF_907164565.1). Lineage (NCBI taxonomy): Eukaryota > Metazoa > Chordata > Mammalia > Rodentia > Muridae > Psammomys > Psammomys obesus. The sequence goes on from NW_026596101.1 coordinate 11,203,933, forward strand.
CCCTCTCCATATTTCAATAGCATTGTATCAGGTTCCAGATGTATTTTTTTTCTCCAAAATTATTGTGATATGTGAAACTCACGATAAAAATCTGTTACTTGAAACTACAATTATGTCTCTGCTTATCTCTTTCCTTTCTTGGTGATCTAAAATGCTTTTTGAATGTTTCCTTTGTGTCTGAAAAATTTTCTTTCACTAGTGTTTAATTGCAATTATCAGATTATATTAATATTCCATTATGTGAAAGTAATTTTATTTCCTTTCATTGCAGAACAACAGCAATAGATATATGCAGTTGATTGTTGACTGCTCTGGAAACTTACCAATTGTCAAATACTATGCCAGTTCTACTAGTGAGAATTGACTGCATGTAAAAATTAATTTGTATTCAGTTTGAAGGTCCCTTTAGGTAGTGCTTTATCTCTGTGGCTGCTCGTAAGATATTTCTTACGTCTGTAAGTTTTAGAAGTTTACTTACAGTGCATTTTAATATGTTTCCCTCAGGTCAGACTTCACTGGGGATTATGTCACCCTTTGGATCTGAAGATTTACATCACCAAATTTGTTAAGTTTTCATCCATTAATTCTTTGGATGATTTTTCTCAGTCTTAATTTTTTTCTTTTACTTTTGCTACTTCAGTGATCTTAAATTTTTTTTATTACTGTAACACTTTTACTTTCTCCTATAAAGGTATTTTATTTAGTATCTCTATCCCATCACCATGTATTACGATTCCAGATTTTAATTTGAAGTAATGTGTTAATAAATAGTCAATGAAGTGAATTTCTTTTTTTATTTTAATTTTTTCTTCAAAAGTTACTCATTATATATATCATGATTGAAGCCTCCTCCCTCAACTCCTCCAGTCGCACCCTCCTTTCCTCTTTCTTCCATCCCCTTTCCTTAGTCCACTGATAAATGTCAATATTTATGTCAATTATGTCTCCATTATTGACATTTGTCTAGAGCTTGTTAAATCTCATCAGGACTGCTGGGATCCTCTTCCTCCCCGGCCTGGTAAAAACAGACATCATGCAGACCCTAAGAGAACACAAATGACAGTCCAGACTACTATTCCCAGCAAAACTCTTAATCATTTTAAATGAAGTGAATTTCTCAATAAAACAAATTAGATATTAAAATAAAACACTAAGATTGACTAAGTTATCTTTGAAATGTGTTAAGTATATGGTAATCATTTACTGTAAGAAATGAGATAATACGGCCAAATTGGGCAGAGTGCAGGGAATCTTATGAAAGAAGGAGGAGATGAAAGACCTGGAGGGGACAGGAGCTCCACAAGGAGAACTACAAAACAAAAAATTCTGGGCACATGAGTTTTTTCTGAGGCTGATACTCCAACCAAGGACCATTCATGGAGATAAACTAGAACCTCTGCACAGATGTAGTGCATGGTAGTTCAGTCTCCAAGTGGGATTCCCTAATAAGGGGAACAGGGGCTGTCTCTGACCTGAACTCAGTGGCTGGTTTTTTGATCACCCCCCCCCATAAAGGAGGGGCAGCCTTACCAGGCTACAGAGGAAGACAATGAAGCCAGTCCTGATGAGACCTGATAGGATAAGGTCAGAGGGAAGGGGAAGAGGATCTTCTCTATCAGTGGAATGGGGAAGGGGCATGGGAGGTAAAGAGGGAGGAGGCAGGATTGGAAGGGGAACAGGGAGGGAGTTACAGCTGGGATACAAAGAGAATAAATTGTAATAAATAAAAAAAAATTAAAAAGAAATGGTTAACAAATTCCAAGAAGAATGTACATAAAATTCCATTCTTTTAGTCTAATTTAATTATCCAAATGTAATAATTTTATATTTTCCTCCAAGAAAATAAATCTGGACTCTATTCAACCTAGCTGAGAAGAATTCAAAAAAAAAAAAAAAAAGATGATGAAGGAGGAGGAAGAGGTTAAGGAGAAGGGGAAGGAAGTAGAGTAGGTGAAGAAAGACAAGGGAAAGAATAAAAAACCAAGTGTGCAATCCCAGGATCTACAAATTTATGTAAGAAAACATGCCCTTTTAAGAAAATAATTCACCTCACTGCAGGGCTCAACTAGGGCAATCAGAAGCATCATTTATTAGTTTCATCATAAGTTAAGTGAAAAACAGTGGCCCTCAGAGAGGAAGAGTAATTTAAATATTGGATTCAATGAAGCATTAAAAGCAAATTAGGCCACTGCTGTTAATTTCCATTTATTTTGGTTTCATATTATTTTTTTAGTAATTTGTAGTCAAATAATCAGTGTAGATACAAGTTAACAAGTACTCAGAAATCCCTTAAAGCCATAAACAAATCTTACTTTTAAAACAGCTAGAGTCATCAGTTTGAAAGAAGACATAAAAGGTAACACAGGATGTCAAGGGAGTACTTTTAAATCCATGAATAGCAAGGGACTAAAAATGACATGTTCAAAGCAAATTACAGAGACATATTAATTGATAGGTTGATCAAAGTTAAAGATTTCTGTTCAAAGCATACCATCTACATGCATGCTTGGGAGATACTCCTTACTGGGTTCCAACTAATTCTATGATGTAAGAATTCCTGAGTGAAATGTAATTAGAGAATTGGGCAAAGTAACTTTCTAGGATTTACAGCATTTTTGAAGCTACTCAAATTCATTGGTAATTAAGTAATTCAAAATAAAATATCATTAAGCTTTGAACACCTATCAAATAGTTAGGTAGGCCAGAACAAGGAAGGAGGACCTATAAAATAATGTACAGTCTTTCAAATGACATTTGAGTCACATGACTCTGATGATTTATCTTCATTTTCAACTAGTTTAAATTTAGGATTACCTGGGAGATAATGAAACATATACATGTGTGAATAGAGCATTCCAGAGGACTAACTAAGATGGAAGAGCCACACTGGATATGAGTGTCTAGTGGGCTGGGAGCCTTGATAAAAACAGGGGGCTGTGAGAAAACACTGTCTACCCTTTCCCATCTCCAGTTCCTGTCCCAGCAGGCTGTGAACACTTTTTCATCCTTGCCTCCTCCACTATGTTGGATCAAATCCCATAGACCCATGAGCTCAATAAGTTCATCCTCCCTAAAACGGTCACTGGTAGGTATTTTGGTCATAGTGATTAAAAATAAGCAAAACAGAGTCCAAAGACCCATTCAATGTCTGGAAGATTGTTCATATGAGAATGTTGTTTACCACGTAATGAGGATGAAGTAAAAATATTGCATATAACACATAACAAAGCAAATGAAGTAGTGTCTTAGTTTGAAATCCTATAGAGGCAGAACATGAAACAAATATGTTTTATTTTGCATATACTTATGTGTAAGAAGAAGGGAGGATCATGGGAATCTGGACAAAAGAAAGGGGAAAAATATTGCCTTCCCATTTCAATATTCAGTCACTGGAAGTTCACTCTTGGGGGAAACTCTGAAGGCTCACCTAGGACACCTTGAAATCAAGAAGTGACAGATCTGGAGAACCCACACTTCCAGTCTGTCAGCCATTCATGAGAATGTGTCTTGAGTCAGAAAGCCCTTCCTGTGCCAGGGAAGGGCCATTTGGGAATGTACAGATGTCCACTAACATGAATAAAGAGAGGGTCGGGTTAGGGTCTCTGTCTAAAGAAACAGACAATGAAGCTAAAGAAAAAGTAACATTTTGAGAAAAATTATAAGAAAATGGGAATCATAAAAAAGCTCTCTGAAACAATTCCATGCTCTCCATACCCAAAATTACATAGAAGAAAATTAACAGGACATTTTGATGATGAAATAGGAACAAGGAAAAGGGACAGAGAGTAAAGGAAAGATTAGAGAATCAAAGATAGAGCCATAGAGGGAGGGACCCATGATAGACTACTAACTGAGAAATACATTTTTTTAAATATTCTTTTCTTGTATAGTACATTTGGAGCACAGCCTCCTCTCCCTCTAATGCTCCCAAGTCACTTCACAGCCTCTTCTTTCCTCCAGACATAATTCTCTGTTTCCCTTTAGAAAAGAGCAAGATTCCCCAGGGATAGCAATCAAACACTACATAACAAGATGCAATAAGGCTAGGCAGGCACAACCCTGATATCAAGGCTGTACGAGGGAACCCAGTAGGAAGACAAGGATCCCAAAAGTCAGCAAATGAGCCAGACATTGCCCCTGTTCCCACTGTTAAAATTACCACAAAAACACCAAGCTACAGAATCATAATATGTACATATTATATATATTAATAATATTATATATATATATATATATATATATATATATATAGAGAGAGAGAGAGAGAGAGAGACTCAGACCCATACAGACTCCTTGATTGTTGCTCCAGTTTCCGTGAGCCCCTGATTAGTTGATTCTGTTGGCTCTGTGGTTTCTTTGACACCTCTGACTCCTACAATTCTTCCTTCTCTCTATTCTGAGGGATTCCAAGAGCTTACCTAATGTTGGGCTGTGAATCCCTGCATCTGCTCTTATCAGTTGCTGGGTGAAACCTCTCTGATGATGATTATGCTGGGCTCCTGTCTACCCAAACAGCAAAAATTTAATTAGGACTCATTTTTTTTTCTTTTTGGCAGTAGTGTTTGGTTCTACCCTAGGTTTCTGGGCCATCCAGCTCCTTGTTCCCAGAGACCCAAGAAATTCAAATATGATTTCCCTCTCTTGACATGGCATGGACCTCAACTTAGACCTGCCATTGATTGGCCACTCCCCAATGCTCTGAGCCACTGTTACTCCAGCACGTCTTGCCAGCAAGGTTGTGTACTGAAGATTTCATGACTAGATTAGTGTACCAGGTTCATCACTAGACAGAGGCCTTGCCTGATTACAAGAGATGGCTGGCTTACCCTCCATGTCCTCTATTACTGGGGGTCCTCATTTGTGTCATCTTCATAAGTTCCAGAAGGCTTCCATTTTACTAGGTTTCCACATCACCCCCTAAATACTCCGCCCATTCCATTCTTCTCTGCTATGCTCTCTCCCTCTGTCCCTCCTTCCTCCATGGGATCCCTCCTGTTCCATTCCCACCTGTCTCCAGTCTACCTAAATAATCTATTCTGTTTCCCCTTCTCCTGGAGATCCATTAATTCCCTCTAGAGACTTTCTTGTTATTTAGTTGTTATTGGGTCTATGGATTGCGGCATGCTTATCGTTTACTTAACAGCTATTATCCACTTATAACTGAGGACATACCATGTTTGCCTTTCTGGGTATAGGCAGCCTTGCTCAGGGTGATTTTTTTTTTCTAGTTCCATCCATTTGTTCTGCCAATTTCATGATGTCATTTTTTCAAACTGCTGAGTAATACTCCATATGTAAATGAATCACATTTTCATTATCCATTATTCAGTTGAGGGACATCTAGGTTGTTTTCTGTATCTGGCTATTATTAATAAGGCTGCTATTAACATAGTTGAGCAAGTGTCCTTATGGTAGAACAGAGAGTCGTTTGGGTATATTCCCAAGAGGTCTATAGCTGGGTCCTGAGGTAGATGGATTCCCAATTTTCTGAGAAATTGCCATATTGATTTTCATAGTGGCCATATGAGTTTGTACTCCCAAAGGCAATGAAAGAATGTTCCCTTTGCTCCATATCCTTGCCAGCATGAGCTGTCAGTTGTGTAATTGATCTTAGCCATTGGATTCTCAAAGTAGTTTTGATTTGACTTTTCCTGATGAATAAGGATAATGAACATTTTAAAGTGTTTCTCAATTGAGATTGCTATATTGAGAATTCTCTGTTTAGATCTGTACCCCATTTTTAATTGCATTATTTGGCTTGTTGATGGCTAGTTTCTTGAATTCTTTATATATTTTGGATATTAGGTTTGTAGGATGTGGAGTTGGTGAAAATCTTCTCCCACTTTATAGGCTGCCATTTTGTCCTATTGATTATGTCCTTTCCTTTACAGAACATTTTCAGTTCCATGAATTATGATTTATTAATTGTCCATCTTACTACCTATGATATCACTGTTCTGTTTAGGAAGCTGACTCCTGTTGCAAAGGGTTCAAACCTATTTTCTACTTTCTCATTTATCATGTTGGGTGTGTGTTTCAGTGTATGTACTCCTTTGAACCACTTGAACTTGAGTTTTGCAGGGTAATAAATATAGATCCATTTGCATTCACCTATGTGCATACATTCAGTTAGAATTGCACCATTTTTTGAAGATGCTTTCTTTTTTTTCCCATTGTGTATTTCTGGATTCATTCCCAAAAGTCAGGTATCTGTAAGTGTGTGTATTTATATCTGGTACTTGATTTTATTTCATTGATCAATATGTTTGTTTTATACCAACAGCATGCATTTTTTTTTATTATTGTCGTTCCATTGTACAGCTTAAAATAACGGATGCCTATAACATTTAACAAGGACACTTGCTCAACTATGTTCATAGCAACTTTATTTGTAACTTTGGGAAGAGCAGAAAGAGTCTACGGAAGAAGGGGACAGGAGCCCTACAAGACCAACACAGCTAAAATTATGATCCCAGGGAGTCCTGCAGAGCCTGATGCACCAAGCAGGGACCATGCATAGAAAGGACCTAGACTCCCTGCTCAGATTTGGCCTATTGGCAGCCCAGTCTCCAGGTGGGTTTTCCCAAGTAAGGGAGCAGGGGCTGCCTCTGTCATGAACTGGAACTGCCTGCTTTTTGATTACTTGTCCCTGGCAATGTGGTCTTGCCAGGCCACATTGGATCCAGCAGACCTGATAAAACTTGATAAGCTATGGGCAGATGATAGAGGAGAATTCCCCCTTTCAGTGGACTAGGGGAAGAGGATAGGGGGGAAGAAAGGGGGTGGGATTTGGAGGAATTGAGGAAAAGGGCTTCAATCTGGATATTATGTATAAATGTGAAAAAATTACAATTAATAAAAACAAAAAGAGTTAGAATTTCAGTGCTTCAAAGTCTTTTTTTCTTTTTATTTTTTTATACTTTTTTTAAAAGAGGTTAAAACAAACATTTATTTAACAAATTATATTAAGAATACAATCACACAGTGAAACCTCCCTTTGCCAAGCAGTCACCTTGAATAAATACACAGGAAGGCAGCTGTGTCTACGGCTCTTGTCCCAGCGCCACACAGTGGCCCCGCAGCTCACAAGCCTTTAAAGGGGAACAAAGCCGGGTCTCCTGGTGCGGATGGCTGCAGCTGCTCAGGGGTTCATGCTCCTAAGACAATCCACCCTGTCTGATGTACTCTTGATAACCAAGCATGTGTAAAAACTCTTAACATTCATCAGAATAATGCAAAACCCTTCACATTTCATTTTCCTTTTGTTGCTTTGAGACAATCTCTCACAATATTTCCAAATGTGGCTTTCAACCAAGGATAGTATCAAGGTGACCACATAGTAATTACCTTCCTTCCTCAGCCTCCTGAATGCAGTGATTATAGGAGTATACCATTACTCCTGACAAAATTCTCTCTTTTATAAGGATAAGGAGACTTGAGTTTCTCTACCTATAAACCAAGTATACCTAGTAATAGTATCTAACATTTACTGCAAATCTACTTTTTTGGAATTTGAGTACAATTCTGAGCAATACACAAACAATTGATAAATACTACGTATGTTTCTAGAATGTTCCTACATGTCATGTGAATAAACCCATTAACATTTGATGTTATCAAATAAGTTTAAACCATTTAGGTTTATAATCAGGTGTCTGTGTTTTCTCATAGTATTTGTCATCTCAGTTAAGGTAACTACTTTCCTTTTTTAAATTAATTAATTTTTAAATTAATTACAATTTATTCACTTTGTATCCCAGCTATAGCCCTTTCCCTTGTCCCCTCCAAATCCCACCTTCCCTTCCTATTCTCCTCCCATGACCCTCCCCAAGTCCACTGATAGGGGAGGTCCTCCTCCCCCTTCTGTCTAATTCCAGCATATCAGGTCTCATCAGGATTGGCTACATTGTCTCACTCTGTGACCTGGTAAGGCTGCTCCCCCCTCAGGGGGAAGTGATCAAAGAGCCAGCCACTGAGTTCATGTCAGAGACAGACCCTGTTCCTCTTACTAGGGAACCCACTTGTAGACTGAGCTGCCATGGAGTACATCTGTGCAGGAGTTCTCAGAAGCAGAAAGACACACAAGGTATATACATACTCACCTATATGTAGATATTAGGCATAAAATATAGGATAAACATACTAAATCTGTACACCTAAAGAAGCTAAGCAAGAAGGAGGACACTAGGTAAGATGATCAGTCCTCATTCAGAAAGACAAACAGGATAGAGATCAGAAGTGGGAGAAAAAAGGGAACAGACAGGACCCTACCACAGAGGGCCTCTGAAAGACTCTACCCAGCAGGGTATCAAAGCAGATGCTGAGACTCATAGCCAAACTCTGGGCAAAGTGCAGGGAATCTTATGAAAGGAGGGGGAGATAGAAGACCTGGAGGGGACAGGGGCTCCATAAGGATAGCAAAAGAACCATAAAATCTGGGCACAGGGGTCTTTTCCAACACTGATAATCCAACCAAGAACCATGCATGGAGATAACCTAGAACCCCTTCACAGAGGTAGCTACATTCTTATTTTCCCAGAAGCTCTTTGGAATTCTGTTTTATTCTTCTTTCTTCTGACATGTACTTAGCATCTCTCTCCACAGCGCCATTCATTGACTGGTCATGGGTCTCTTTTACACTCTCTTCTTATTTCTCTCTATAGCCACATTGGCTGTCTGCAGTGTCTTGTATGTTATCAGCCAGTCATCTATCTACTCAGGTGTCACCCTTGCAGTTTACTGTGTTTGCAGCATGCTCCATTTGGATTCAAATACTACTTTTGCAGGCTTTGTTTGTTTGGTTGGTTGGTTGGGCAATTTGTTTGTTTGTTTTTTGTTTTTCACTTTCAGTGACCAATTGAGTTCCCTATTAAGAGGAGTATGGGCTGTCTATGACATGGACTCAGTGGCCGGCGGATGCGGAGCAGGAGAAAGGAGGGTGACCTTATCAGGCCACAGAGGAAGATGATGCAGTCAGTCCTGATTGGCTAGGGTCAGATAGTAGAGAGGGAGGACCTCTCCTATCAATGGACTAGGGGAGAGACATAGGGGGAGAAGGGAGAACGAGGGTGGGATTGAGAGGAGACAAAAGAGGGGGCTACAGCCAGAAAAGTGAATATATTGTAATAAATAGTAATTAAATAAAATTTTAAAAATATCTCTCTGCCCCATTCAGTGAGGCAGAATCAATCACCTGAGTGTAGAGCTGACTGATATGGCCATTCTGGTAGCTAACTGGCCCCCATGACCCCTGTTACCTGCTTTGTGGATGTTGATATTACAGATGAACTATCATATTTACCTGAAATTTAAGTGGGTTCTGAGGATGTGAATTCTGATGTGTATTTCCCCAGTCCTTATCTTGTTTTTTTATATTATCCTCCTGGTGATCTTTCCCCTCACTTTCCTGTTGTACTGTTCCTCCCCCATGAACTAATCAAGCAATTTATACCTCTTCCTCAAGGTATTCGCGGTTATTTATTTATTTATTTTTAATTTTGCCTGCATAGTGGTTTCTCTGTGTATTTCACTAGATTGCTCATATATTTACTTTCTCTCATTTTGTTAGGATATAAGCTCCTTTAGAACAAGGTACCGAATTGTGTTTGTCTTGTTTAAATCTTTTTCATCCATGCTTATAGCAGCTCAAAAAAAACTAAATAAGCACTCTGTAAATATTTTCCGCATGTATGGATAAATTTAATCTGTTAATAAACACTTTCTTTTCTGTGCTTATTTACTGCATTTCCATTCCATGGATAAAGATTTCTAAACTGTCCTTATTTCTCTTCTGGCTCCAAGCATCAGATTTTCATATATCTATGGGCAAGTATATGTTTTGTTCTGGCTATTTTAATGTAAAGCCCACAGACTTTTAGCATCCATATTCAAAAGGCCAAAGATACACGATATTTGATGAAGTGAGCACAGCTTTTAACCAACCGCCAGGTGAAGAGACAAATATCCCATGCTACCTAGAAGGGTTTTTTTTTCATGGATGGATTTGGTTTACAAAGGAAACTGTCCTTACCTTTTAGCAATAGGTCATGTATTTCATTGTGTAGAAACTTTGAACTTTTTAGGAAGTGTTTTGTGTGTGTGTGTGTGTGTGTGTATGTGTGTGTGTGTTTTAGCATGTGAATCATTTTGCTTAACATAACATTTGTGACATCCACGTATATTGTTCATTACTGGTTTATCAATTCAATTCGGTTGTTTTTTTGATTCTTAAATGTCTTACTAGTTTCATATGCTAAAGGCCTCAACTCTAGACCAGTGCAGTGGTGGAGCCTGTAAAAGGCAGTGCTTCGTGGAAGATTTTAACACTGGGTTGCTCTTGGTTGTGTTGTGAGACCAAAATCCTCCATTTCCTTCATTTTTGCTTTTAAGGCATATACTAAATAGCATTGTTCTTCCACGCAGTTCTTATCACAGGCTCAAAGAAAGGGCTGGAGTGTGGTGACCAGCAACTGACCATAGACCTAAACCTTTGCGGTATAAGCCAATGTAATCTTTCTTCTTTATAAGCTGACAAACTCAGGCATTAGTTATAATGACTGAAAACTGACTAACAGAATTCTTTTTGATATATAACAGTCTTTTCAGTAAGCATGCTACACTTGATCAGTTTGAAAATGGTTGTGTTTTATGTTTATTCTTGCTTGTTTATATGCTGCTAGTGTCACTATTTTGCCTTACTTTATTTTAAAAAGTTTGTATAAAAGATACAGTTGCATAGGCAACTGAGGGATCTCATGAACAGAGAGATGATCTTCCCCAGGGAGGAGTACACCAATGGTCGCTTAGTGTCACACAGTTAGCCTTGAAAACATACATACGTACAGCATTATGTGGACTATAGAGATTATGTTTAGGAATATGTATGTATACACATATACATATATGCATGCAATAACAATTAGTGGGGGAAAAAGAGGTGATGAATTGGAAGAAGAGGAGGGAGAAGAATATGGAAAGATTAGGAGGGAGAAGAAGAAAAACAGAAACTTTAATCAAATTGTAAATACCACTTTTTTTAAATATATTTTTCTCTGAACTATATTTAAAGAAATCTGGACCATAGAATACTTCTGTGACAGGAGTTAGTAAAGAGACACAAATGCTTTTCCACATTGTTGTATCTATTTACACTTATATCTAGAACATTGGAGTATTTTTGTATGCAAAGCACATATTTAGGAATTACAACTTGTATTATCTTTATACCTAAACTAATACCTTAGCATGCTTTAGATAGAAGGAGCTTTCTCTTTATCACCAACCTTGTTTTTTAAAATATTTTTTTTTATTTTTATTATTAGTTACATTTTATTAACTCTGTATCCCAGCTGTATCCCACTCCCTCATTCCCTCCCAATCCCACCTCCCTCCATCGTCTCCTCCCTGCCCCTTTCCAAGTCAACTGATGGGGGGGGGGGACCGCCTCCCCATTCATCTGACCCTGTTTAATCAGGTATCTTCAGAACTGGCTGCAAAGTCTTCCTCTGTGGCCTAGCAGGACTGCTTCTCCCTTGGGAGGTAGGGAGGTCAAAGAGCCTGCCATTGAGTTCATGTAGCTAGAACCTGAAAACAACCCATATATCCACCAACGGAGGAATGGATACAGAAATTGTGGTATTTTTACACAATGGAATACTACTCAGCAATCAAAAATGAGGAAATCATGAAATTTGCAGGGAAATGGTGGGATCTAGAAAAGATCATTCTGAGTGAGGTATCCCAGAAGGAGAAAGACAACATGGTATATACTGACTTATATAGACCTATAAGATATGATAAACATAATGAAATCTACATCTTTTGGGTGTATGCCCAGGAGTGGTATAGTTGGATCTTGAAGTAGCACTCTACTCTATTGTCTGAGAAAGTACAACATTGATTTCCAAAGTGGTTGTACAGATTTGCACTCCCACCAGCAATAGAGGAGTGTTCCCCTACTTCACATCCTCACCAGAGTGTGCTGTCACTTGAGTTTGTTTTTTAACTTTTATTAATTACACTTTTTTCACTTTGTATCCCCCATAAACCCCTCCCACCTCCCCTCCTAATTCTTCCTTCCCTCCCCTCCTAATCCCACATTCTCCCTCCCCTTCTTCATGCATGCCCTTCCCCAAGTCCACTGATAGGGGAGGTCATCTTCTATTTCCTTCTGATCCTAGTTTATCAGATCTCATCAGGAGTGGCTGCATTGTCATCTTCTGTGGCCTGGTAAGGCTGCTCTCCACTCACGGAGAGGTGATCAAAGAGCAGGCCAATCAGTTTATGTCAGAGACAGTCCTTCTTCCCATTACTATGTAACCCACTTGGAACTAAACTGCCATGGGCTACATGTATGCAGGGGTTCTAGCTTATCTTCATGCATGATACTTGGTTGGAGTATGAGTCTCTGGAAAGACCCCTGTGTTCAAATTTTTGGTTCTGTTGCTCTCCTTGTGGAGCTTCTGTCCTCTCCAGATCTTACTATTTCCCATTTCTTTCATAAGATTCTATGCACTCTGCCCAACAGTTGGCCATAAGTCTCAGCATCTGCTTTGATAGTCTACAGGGCAGAGCCTTTCAGAGGCCCTCTCTGGCAGGTTCCTAACTTGTTTCCTGTTTTCTTCTTCTTCTGATGTCCATCCTCTTTGCCTTTCGGGTTTTTTTTTTTTTTTTTTTTTTTCTGATCCAATGTTATTCCATGAAGTGAGCAAAGCCTCAACACTTTTCTGTATTCTTTAATTTTTTCATCATTATTATTGTTATTATTACAATGTATTCACTTTGCATCCTGTCTGTAATCCCTCCCCTCTCTCCATCCCCATCTTACCCTCGCACCCTCTCTGACCTGTGTTCCTCTCCCACTGTCTGACCCTAGCCTATCAGGCCTCATTAAGACTGTCTGGATCCACTTTCTCTGTGGTCTCTTAAGGCCACCTCACCAGGAGCCAGGTGATCAAAGAGCAGGCAACCAAATTCATGCCAGTGACTCTCCCTGTTCCCCTTACTAGGGAAACCACATGGAGACTGAGCTGCCCAAGGACTACATATGAGCAGGGAGTCTGTGTCCTCTCTATGCATGGTCCTTGGTTGATTCATCAGTCTCTTCAGAGGCCCCTGGGCCCAGATATTTTGGATCTTTTGGTCTCCTTGTGGAGCTCCTGTCCCCTCCAGGTTATTCTATCTCTCCCTTCTTCCATAAGATTCCCTGCATTCTGCCTTTTCGGGATTTTTTAACTTAGCCATTCTGACCAGTCTGAGATGGACTCTCAGAGTCATTTTGATTTGCATTCCCCTGATGACTAAGGATCTTGAGCATTTCTTTAAGTGTTTCTCTGCCATCTGATATTCTTCTGTTGACAATTCTCTGTTTAGCTTTGTATCCCATTTTTAATTAGATTATTTGGTTTGTTGGTGTTTAATTTATTGAATAATTTTTATATTTTGGATATTAGCCTCTTGTTGGATGTAGCATTGGTGAAAATCTTTAAGTGCTTTCATAAAGAAAGTGGAAACATCTCATATAAACAGCTTAATGGCACACAAGAAAGCCCTAGAAAAACAAAAGAAGCAGACACAGAGAGTAGTAGATATCTAGAAATAATCAAACTCAGGCCTGAAATCAATAAATTAAAAACAAAGAGAATTAGCAAAACCAAGACCTGGTCCTTTCAGAAAATCAACAAGATAGACAAACCACTAGCCAAACTAGGTAAAAGGCACAGAGACATTATCCAAATCAACAAAATCAGAAATGAAAAGGAGGACATAATTATTATTTTTTATTATTATTATTTTTTATTATTTTTTTCTTTTTAGTTACATTTTGTTAACTCTGTGTCCCAGCTGTATCCCGCTCCCTCATTCCCTCCCCAACCCCACACTCCCTCCCTGCCCCTTTCCAAGTCCACTGATAGGGGAGGACCTCCTCCCCTTTCATCTGACCCTGTTTTATCAGGTATCTTCAGGACTGGCTGCAAAGTCCTCCTCTGTGGCCTAACAGCCTGCTCCTCCCTGGGGGGGGGAGGGGTGTCAAACAGCCTGCCCTTGAGATCCTGATAGAAATAGTCCGTGTTCCCCTTACTTTGGAAAACTACTTGGTTACTGAGCTACCACGGGCCACATCCGAGCAGAAGTTCTAGGTTATATCCATAGATGGTCCTTGGTTGAGTGTCAGTCTAAGAAAAGACCCTGTGCCCAGATATGTTTGGTCCTTGTAGAGCTCCTATCCTTTCCATATCATACTAACTTCCCTTCTTTCATATGATTCCCTGCACTCTGCCGAGGGTTTGGTTATGAGTCTTAGTGTCTGCTTTGAAACACTGCTAGGTAGAGTCTTTCAGATGCCTTTTGTGGTAGACTCCTGTCATAAGTTCAATGCACATCCCATTTGTCTTTCTAAATGAGGATTAATCGCCTTCGCCTGTGTCCACTTTCTTGATTATCTTCTTTAGGTGTGTAGATTTCATTATGTTTATCATATCTTGTAGGTCTATATAAGCGAGTATATACCAAGTTTGTCTTTCTCCTTCTGGGATACTTCACTCAGAATGATCTTTTCTAGATCCCACCACTTGCCTGCAAATTTCATGATTTCCTCCTTTTTGATTGCTGAGTAGTATTCCATTGTGTAAAAATACCACAATTTCTGTATCCATTCCTCCGTTGATGGACATCTGGGTTGTTTCCAAGTTCTGGCTATTACAAATAAAGCTGCTATGAACATGGTTGAACAAATGTCCTTTTTGTGTACTTGAGCAAATTTTGGGTATATACCTAGGAGTGGTATAGCTGGGTCTTGAGGTAGCACTACTCCTAGTTGTCTGAGAAAGCGCCAGATTGACTTCCAAAGTGATTGAACCAGTTTACATTCCCACCAGCAATAAAGGAGGGTTCCCTTTTCTCCACAACCTCTCCAGCATGTGCTATCACTTGAGTTTTTCATCTTGGCCATTCTGATGGGTGTAAGGTGAAATCTCAGGGTCGTTTTGATTTGCATTTCCCTAATGGCTAATGAGGTTGAGCATTTCTTTAAGGGTTTCTCTGCCATTCGATGTTCCTCTTTCGAGAATTCTCTGTTTAGCTCTGTTCCCCATTTTTTAAGTGGATTACTTGGTTTGTTGCTTTTCTGCTTCTTTAGTTCTTTATATATACTGGATATTAGCCCTCTGTCAGATAAAGGGTTGGTGAAGATTCTTTCCCAATCTGTAGGCTGTCTATTTGTTTTGATGACAGTGTCTTTTGCTTTACAGAAGCTTTTCAGTTTCATGAGGTCCCATTTATTGATTGTTGCTCTTAGAGCCTGTGCTGTTGGTGTTCTGTTCAGGAAGTTGTCTCCTGTGCCAATGAGTTCTAGGCTGTTTCCCACTTTTTTTTCCAACTGATTTAGAGTATCTGGTTTTATGTTGAGGTCCTTGATCCACTTGGACTTTAGTTTTGTGCAGGGTGATAAATATGGATCTATTTTCATTTTTTTTACATATAGACATCCAGTTGGTCCAGCACCATTTGTTGAAGATGCTGTCTTTTTTCCATTGAATGGATTTGGCTTCTTTGTCAAATATTGAGTATTCATAGGTGTGTGGGTTTATTTCTGGGTCTTCTATGTGATTCCATTGATCCTCCTTTCTGTTTCTATGCCAATACCATGCAGTTTTTATTACTGTTGCCCTGTAGTACAGCTTGAGATCGGGAATGGAGATACCTCCAGATGATCTGTTGTTGTACAGGATTGTTTTGGAGATTCTGGGTGTTTTGTTTCTCCATATGAAGCTGAGAATCTTTTTTTCAAGGTCTGTAAAGAATTGAGTTGGTATTTTGATGGGAATTGCATTGAATCTGTAGATTGCTTTTGGCAGGATGGCCATTTTCACAATGTTAATCCTACCAATCCATGAGCACGGGAGATCTTTCCATCTTCTGAGATCTTCTTCAATTTCTTTCTTCAGAGACTTGAAGTTTTTCTCAAACAGGTCTTTCACTTGCTTGGTTAGAGTCACACCAAGGTACTTTATGTTATTGGTGGCTATTGTGAAGGGTGTTGTTTTCCTAATTTCTTTCTCAGCCTTTTTGTCTTTGGTATACAAGAGGGCTTCTGATTTTTTTGAGTTGATTTTGTATCCTGCCACTTTGCTGAAGGTGTTTATCAGCTGAAGAAGTTCTCTGGTTGAATCTTTGGGGTCGCTCATGTATACTATCATATCATCTGCAAATAGTGACACTTTGACCTCTTCCTTTCCGATTTGTATCCCCTTGATCTCCTTTAGTTGTCTTATTGCTCTGGCTAGGACTTCAAGTACAATGTTAAAGAGATATGGAGAGAGTGGGCAGCCTTGTCTTGTCCCTGATTTCAGTGGGATTGATTTAAGTTTCTCTCCATTGAGTTTGATGTTGGCTATAGGCTTGCTGTATATTGCCTTTACTATCTTTAGGTATGTGCCTTGTATTCCTGATCTCTCCAAGACTTTAAACATAAATGGGTGTTGGACTTTGTCAAATGCTTTTTCAGCATCTAAGGAGATGATCATGTGGTTTTTCTCCTTCATTTTGTTTATGTGGTGGATTACATTGATGGATTTCCGTATGTTGAACCACCCTTGCATTCCTGGGATGAAGCCTACTTGGTCATGGTGGATGATATCTTTGATGTGTTCTTGGATTCGGTTTGCAAGTATTTTATTGAGTATTTTTGCATCAATGTTCATAAGAGAGATAGGTCTGAAGTTCTCTTTTTTTGTTGGATCTTTGTGTGGTTTAGGTATCAAAGTGACTGTGGCTTCATAGAATGAGTTTGGTAGTGTTCCTTCTATTTCTATTTTGTGGAATAGTTTGAGGAGAATTGGTGTTAGTACTTCTTTGAAGGTCTTGTAGAATTCTGCGCTGAAGCCATCTGGTCCAGGGCTTTTTTTGGAGGGGAGACTGTTAATGACTGCTTCAATTTCCTTGGGAGATATAGGGCTATTCAGTCTTTCTACCTGATCTTGACTTAATTTTGGTAGATGGAATCTGTCAAGAAAGTTATCCATTTCATTTAGATTTTCAAATTTTGTGCCATATAGGCTTTTGTAGTATGACCTAATAATCGTTTGGATTTCCTCAGTGTCTGTAGTTATGTCCCCATTTTCCTTTCTGATTTTGCTGATTTGTATGGTTTCTCTCTGCTTTTTAGTTAGTTTGGCTAAAGGTTTGTCTATCTTGTTGATTTTCTCAAAGAACCAGCTTTTTGTTTCATTGATTCTTTGGATAATTTCATTTGTTTCTAATTGATTGATTTCTGCCCTTAGTTTGATTATTTCCAGCCGTCTGCTCCTCTTGGGTGTAACTGCTTCTTTTTTTTTCTAGGTTTTTCAGTTGGGCCATTAAGTTGTTTGTATGTGATGTTACGGATTTCTTCTTGTAGGCACTTAGTGCTATAAATTTTCCTCTGAGCACTGCTTTCAATGTGTCCCATAAATTTGGGTATGTTGTGCCTTCATTTTCATTGAATTCTAGAAAGTCTTTAATTTCTTTCTTTATTTCTTCCTTGACCCAGCTGTCATTGAGTAGTAAGTTGTTCAGTTTCCATGTGCGTGTCGGCTTTTTGTTGTTTCTGTTGTTGTTGATGTCCAGCTTTAGTCCATGGTGGTCAGATAGTATACAAGGGATTATTTCAATCCTTTTGTATCTGTTGAGGCTTGCTTTGTGACCAACTATATGGTCTATTTTGGAGAAGGTTCCATGTGGTGCTGAAAATAAGGTGTACTCTTTTGAGTTTGGGTGAAAAGATCTGTAGACGTCTATTAGGTCCATTTGATTTAGGGATTCTGTGAGTGCTTTTATTTCCTACTTGGTGTCTGTCTGGTTGATCTGTCCCTTGATGAGAGTGGAGTGTTGAAGTCTCCCACTATTAAGGTATTAGGATCAATATATGATTTAAGCTTTAATATTGTTTCATTTATGAATGTAGGTGCTCTTGTGTTTGGGGCATAGATATTCAAAATTGTGATGTCCTCTTGGTGGATTTTTCCTTTGATGAGAATATAGTGGCCGTCCTTATCTTTTTTGATTAACTTCGGATGGAAGTCTATTTTATTAGATATTAGGATGGCTACTCCAGCTTGTTTTCTGGAACCATTTGCTTGAAAAACATTTTTCCAGCCCTTTACTCTGAGGTAGTGTTTATCTTTGTTGCATAGGTGTGTTTCTTGGATGCAACAGAATGTTGGGTCCTGTTTCCGTAACCATTCTGTTAGCCTGTGTCTTTTTATTGGTGAGTTGAGTCCATTAATATTGATAGATAATATTGACCAATGCATGTTAGTTCCTTTTGTAATGGAGTCGATGATCTTATCTTGTTTCATTGCTTGTTTTCTTTTCCTTTTTGTTGGGATATTATCTGTATGCCATGTTTTCTTGGGTGAATTCGTTTTCGTTGGATTGGAGTTTTCCTTCTAGTATCTTCTGTAGGGTTGGTTTGCTGTATAGATATTGCGTAAATTTAGTTTTGTCATGGAATATTTTGTTTTCTCCATCTATGTTGATTGAAAGCTTTGCAGGGTATAGTAGTCTGGGTTGACATTTGTGATCTCTTAGAGTCTCCATGATGCTTGCCCAGGCCCTTCTGGCTTTCATAGTTTCTGATGAGAAGTCTGGTGTGATTCTGATAGGTCTACCTTCATATGTTACTTGGCCTTTTTCCCTTGCTGCTTTTAATATCTTTTCTTTGTTCTGTAGATTTAGTGTTTTGACTATGATGTGACGTGATGTGTTTCTTTTCTGGTCTAGTCTATTTGGTGTTCTGTAGGCCTCTTGTATATTTATGGACATCTCTTTCTTTAAGTTGGGAAAATTTTCTTCTATGATTTTCTTGAAAATATTTTCTGGACCTTGGAGCCTGGAGTCTTCTTTTTCATCAATTCCTATTATTCTTAGATTTTGTCTTTTCATAGCATCCTTGATTTCTTGGATATTTTGTGATTGGAATTTTTCTGATTTTACTTTTTCTTTGAGAGAAGTATCAATTTCTGCAAGTGTGTCTTCAGCTCCAGAGATTCTCTCTTCCATCTCTTGTATTCTGTTGGTGATGCTTACTTTTGTGGTTCCTGATCTTTTCTCCAAGTTCTCCAGCTCAAGAGTTTTCTCATTTTGTGTTTTCTTTATTGATTCTAATTCTGTTTTCATGCCTTGCACCATTTCTTCCATGTGTTTGAATTTGGATTCCTGTCTCTCTACGGTGGACTCTATTTCTTTGTTCATTTCCTTTTTGTATGCCACTAATTTTTTCTCTACTTGTGCCTCTATTTGTTTGGCTATGTTTGCCTGTGTTTCTTTAAGGGTTTTGTCTATTTCTTCTTTCTTTACCTCCAATTGACTGGCCAACTCTTTGAAAGATTTGTTCATTTCCTCCTTATGAGCCTCAAATAATTGAGCAAGCATGGCTTTAAGGTCATTTTCCTGTGCTTCTGATGAATTGGAGTATCCATCGATTTTGGGGTTTGCTGGTGAAGTCATGATGTCCTGATTTATGTTGGAAGTGTTCTTTCGCCTACCCCTGGCCATTGGCTTATCTGAGACCTTCCCTGTTTGTTTTTGGATTCTGCCGATCAGACTGGTACTGTCTCTCTCGAGTCTGGAGAATTCTTCAGGAAGTTGAGAGATGTCCCGTGTCCTTAGCGTGTGCTGAGGACTAGCTGTACCTGTGGGAGGAAAGTACGCAGGCGCAAACAGAGGCAAATGCAAGCGTGCGTGCGTGTGTATATGTGTGTGTGTGTGTGTGTGTGTGTGTGTAAGTGGGCGTGGGCGTGTGTCTCAAGGGACAGAGTGATGGCTAATGTTGAACCCTTGAGTGTGTGGGAGGGGCTCTGCAATGTATATGTCGCAGGCGCTAGTGATGATCGCAGCGCAATTTCTGGCATTAACTGCCTTAACTCCTCAATTAGACCCACAGAGCAGGAACTTCAATGTTCCAAGTGCCCCTCTGTTTCCCAAAGTGGGTATATGGGTGGGAGGGGGTTCGATGCCTGGCTTCTGTTTTAGAAGGACCCAGGATCAGTGGAGCTGCAGATTCTCAAGGGTGCACTCACTTACAGGCAGGTCACTTGGCAGAGATCAGGGTATCTGGGCACTCTGCTCTCTGGTTTGGCCCTGCTTCTTTGATGTGCTCCGCCAGTTCTGTGCTGCTGTCACTGCCAGGTTATGAGGTCTTGCTGCAGCTGGAGATTTCAGGGTGGTCAAGTCAGTGGGAATCGGGGTAACCAGCCTTTCTGTTCTCTGGTTTGGCCCTGGTTAGTCTTAAACTGGAGGGCTGATGTGCCCCGCCAGCTCAGTGCTGCTCCGCCGCCAGGTTAGAAAGTCCTGTTGTAACTGGAGACTAGGTTGCTAGTCCAGATGCTTTCTGGGAAGTCCTGGGGTCTCTTTACTGCACTCTCCAAGCTTCAGAGGCCCAGCGCCTGGTGTGTCTAGCTTGTATGGCGTTTCTGTCTGGTTTTGGTGAGTATATAGCGTATTCTCTGTCACTGTGGGATTGGGCAGGCCGTACTGTCAGTGATGGCGCTCCTGCGGAGCTAGTATGGCGTCTAGCAGACTCGGGCCCTGGGAGCATGGTGCAGCCGCTGCGCAAATCTGGGGCTCCAAGACACAGTACTGCTGGCCTTTGCCGATAAAGGGCTTGGGGCTCCGCCTCCGTGGCTGCAGGCCCCAGGCAGTTAGGTCTGAGCTGAGAAAGGCGAGTCCGCTGTGCCGAGGAGGAGGGAGGTCTGGGGGAGGGGAGTGCTGAGAGATCAAAGGATCGTTTCTCACCTTCCCCAAACAAGTCCCTGGGTGACCCGAGACCAAGGTTTTCACCTCCTGCGATGTTCCCTGTTGTTTAGAAAGTCTCTCCCCGTTGTTTCCCTGGCTTCAGAAGTTCTTCCACTCATCAACTCAGAACTTTATCTCTTCCACAGCTGGGAAACTGTGTGTGCTAGTCGCCATCTTGGCTCCGCCCCCGGACATAATTATAAACACTGAAGATACAGAGAATCAATAGGTCGTACTTTAAAAGACAATATGCTACAAAATTTGAAAATCTAGATGAAATGGACAATTTTCTTGATAGATTCCGTTTACCAAAATTGAATTAAAATCAGGTAAACAAATTAAATAGTCCTATATCTTTGAAGTAAATAGAAGCAGTCATCAAAATCTCCCATCAAGAAAAGCCCAGGGCCATATGGTTTCAGCACAGAATTATAGCAGACTTTCAAAGATGAGCTAATACCAATACTCTTCAAACTATTCCACAAAATAGAAACACAAGGAACATTACCAAACTCCTTCTTTGAAACCACAGTCACAGTGATACAGAAACCACACAAAGATCCAACAAAGAAAGAATTTCAGGCCAACCTCCCTTATGAACATTGATACAAAAATAATCAACAAAATACTCACAAACTGAATCCAAGAACACATCAAAGATATCATCCACCATGACCAAGAAAGCTTCATCCCAGTCATGCCATGGTGGGTCTATATATGGAAATTCATCAATATGATCCACTATATAAACAAACTGAAAGAAAAACCACATGATCATTTCCTTAGATGTTGAAAAAACTTTTGACAAAATCCTACAATGTTCACGTTAAAAGTCTCAGAGAGGTCAGGGATAGAATACACAAACCTAAACATAGTAATATATATATATATATATATATATATATATATATATATATATATATACAGCAAGCCTATAGCCAACATCAAATTAAACAGAGAGAAACTTAAAACAATTCCACTGAAATCAGGGACAAGGCAAGGCTGCCCAATCCCTCTATAGTTCTTCAATATGGTATTTGAAGTCCTAGCTGGAGCAATAATAAGACAACTAAAGGACATCAAGGAGATAACAAATTAAAAAGGAAGAAGTGAAAGTATCACTCAAGTGGATCAAAGACAGCAACATAAAACCAGTCACAATAAATCTACTAGAATAAAAAGTGGGGAAGAGCCTTGAAATCATTGTTTCAGGAGACAACTTCCTGAACAGAACACCAACAGCTCAGGCTCTAAGACTAACATTTAATAAATGGGACCTCATGAAACTGAAAAGCTTCTGTAAAGCAAAGGACACTGCCAAGAGAATAAAGCACAGATTTTAAAAGCACTTACCCTAAGGTCTATGGGTGGGAAATTACTTTTGGTATTGTGTGACTTGGCAATTTTTTTTAATGTTGTATTCCAGCTTTGGATGGGTATAGAATCTGAGAAAGAGGTAGATAGATATTATAACTTGACACACTAATAATGTAACTTCATTGTTTCTATTGTGTTGATAAGTCTTGATAATATTAGTCAGATTGTTACAGTAACATGTTCCGTTTGGTAACACAAATAGTTGCAATGAATTACATCATAATTTTCTGTGTAAATAAGCTTCTCCTTAAATTTGATTTGTTTTTACTTATCTCACTGGGTGATTAAATGCCAGAAACCACAGGCTTATTTTTTTACTAATTTGACAGTCCTAAAAGAGCTTTCCTTTGACTGATGTTCCTGCAGAAAAAATTAGGCAATATGTGTTGTTTAAATAATATATACAGCTTGTGAGTTGTGATACATTCATTAGTCAGATCTGGGTAATATGCCTCCTTGTAAACTCAAAATATCTATGATCAGCCCACCTTAGCTGCATGAATTCATGAGGAGGAAAGGGAAAGAGGAGTTCTATAAATCCTCTTGAGAGGCTGAGTGAAATTACAGACAAGGGGACTGATGACAGATGATGAGGTGTTATGTTACGGGACAGTCAGTCAACCTTACGTTTACTTCTCTGGCCAGTCACAACTTTTTATATTAATTAGAGTTTATTCACTTTGTCACCCCCCTGTACCTCCCTCCCTCCTCCTCTCCAAATCCTACCATCCCTCTTCCCCACCTGTGTCCCTCTCCCAGTCCACTGATAAGGGAGGTCCTTCTCCCCTTCCCTCTTATCCTAGTCTATCAGGTCTCATCAGGAGTGGCTGCATTGTCTTCTTCTGTGGCCTGGTAATGCTGCTCCCCCTTCGGGGGGAGGTGATCAAAGAGCAGGCCAATCAGTTTCTGTCAGAGACAGTCCCTGTCCCCATTACACTGGAACCCACTCATCTATCTGAGTGGTCCTTGGCTGGAGTATCAGTTTCAGAAAAGACCCCTGTGCCCAGACTTTTTGGATCTCTTGCTTTCCTTGTGGAGCTCCTGTCCTCTCATGGTCTTACTATCTCCCACTTCTTTCATAAGATTCCCTGCACTCTGCCCAAAGTTTGGCTACAAGACTCAGCATTTGCTTTGATACCCTGCTGGGTAGAGCCTTTCAGAGGCCCTCTATGGTAGGCTCCTGTCCTGTTCCCTGTTTTAACCCTCCTCCAATTTCCATCCTCTTTGCCTTTCAGAATGGGGATTGAGCATCTTAGCCAGAGTTTTTCTTCCTGATTAGCTTCCTTAGATGTACAGATTTTAGTATGTTTATCCTATATTATATATCTAATATCCACTTATGAGTGAGTATATACCCTGTGTGTCATTCTGCTTCTGGGATACTTCACTCAGAATGATCTTTTCCAGTTCCCACCATTTACCTGCAAATTTCATGATTTCCTTGTTTTTTATTGTTGAGATATATTCCATTGTGTGGATGTACCACAATTTCTGTATCCATTCCTCAACGGAAAGGCATCTGGGCTATTTCCAGCTTCTGGGTATTACAAATAAAGCTGCTACAAACATGGTTGAGCAGATGTCTTTGTTGTATACTTAAACATCTTTTGAGTATATGCCTAAGAGTGGTATAGCTGGATCTTGAGGAAGCAATATTCCTAATTGTCTGAGAAAGTGCCGCATTGATTTCCAAAGTGGTTGTATAAGTTTATATTCCCACCAGCAGTGGAGGAGGGTTCCCTTTTCTCCACATCCTCTCCAGCATGTGTTGTCACTTGAGTTATTCATCTTAACCATTCTGATGGATGTAAGGTGAAATCTCAGTGTCGTTTTGATATTCATTTCCCTGATGACTAAGGACGTTGAACATTTCTTTAAGTGTTTCTTTGTCATTCGATATTCCTCTATTGCGAATTCTCTGTTTATCTCCATACCCCATTTTTAATTGGATTACTTGATTTGTTGCTGTTTAACTTCGAGTTCTTTATATATACTGGATTTTAGCCCTCTGTCAGGTATAGGATTGGTGAAGATCTTTTCCCAGTCTGTAGGTTGTGGTGTTGTTCTGATAACAGTGTCCTTTGCTTTACAGAAGCTGTTCAGTTTCATGAGGTCCCATTTATTGATTGTTGTTCTTAGAGCCTGTGCTGTTGGTGTTCTGTTCAGGAAGTTGTCGCCTGTACCAATGCGTTCAAGGTTCTTCCCCACTTTTTCTCCTAACAGGTTTAGTGTGTCTGGTTTTATATTGAAGTCTTTGATCCACTTGGACTTTAGTAATACAATTAAAGGAGATCAAGGGGATACAAATTAGAAAAGAAGAAGTGAAATTATCATTATTTGTAAATGATATGATAGTATACCTGAGAGACCCCAAAAATTCTACCAGGGAACTCCTAAAGCTGATATACACTTTCAGCAAAGTGGCTGGATACAAAATTAACTCAAAAAAAAATCAGTATCCCTCCTGTATACAAAAGAAAAAAGACTGAGAAAAAAGATTAGGGAAACAACACCCTTCACAATAGCCACAAAGGACATCAAGTACCTTGGTGTGAACCTAACCAAGCAAGTCAAAGACTTGTATGAAAAAAAAAATTTCAAGTCTCTGAAGAAATATTTAGAAGAAGATATGAGATGATGAAAAGATCTCCCGTGCTCATGGCTTGGCAGGATTAACATGGTGAAAATAGCCATCTTACCAAAAACAATCTACAGATTCGATGCAATTCCCATCAAATTATGAACACAATTCTTTACAGACTTTGAAGGAAAAATTCTCAACTTCATATGGAATAACGAGAAATCCAGAATTGCTAAAACAATCCTATACAATAAAAGATCTTCTGGAGGTATCTCCAACCCTGATCTCAAGCTGTACTATAGAGCAACAGTAATAAAAACTGTGTGGTACTGGCATAGAAAGAGAATGGTAGCTCAATGGAATCGGATAGAAGACTCAGAAATAAACCCACACACTTATGGACACCTGATCTTTGACAAAGATCCCAAAACCATACAATGGAATAAAGATAGCATCTTCAACAAATGGTGCTGGTCTAACTGGATGTCTACATGTAGAAAAATACAAACAGATCCATACTTATCATCTTACACAAAACTAAAGTCCAAGTGGCCAGTCAAAATTTAAAATACTGTTGTGATTAGCATTGCTCTTGATTCTCATCACTGATGCGTCTGTGCATAACAGATGTAGACTATTATAGAGATCCAAAACTAGTTAATGCAGAGAATAAGTTACCATGGGTTAGGTAGCTCCACTTGATAAATCTACAAAGGAACCCCTATATCTAAGGCCCAGGAAATATGTCAGAAGAAGTAGCAGAAAGGTTGTAAGAGCCAGAGAAATAAACCCCTCTGCAGCGCCGTCTATACATGACAGGAAGGCTGCACCCACAAAATCTCAACAATCTATTTTCTTAAAGGAGACCAGCACAATCACAATACCTGTTGACATGCTACCATGGGTGGAGGGGAATTTCACATGAATTTTTAGAGGAGAGGAGGAATACACAGGAGGAGTTAGTGAGAAGGAGGGGCTGAAATCATGTAAATACAGTAGTCATTTGTGAAATATTGTGCCAAATTTAAAACGTGTTCTAATAGGAAAGGTGGGCTAGATAATATTATAACAGGAACCACAAACTCTGCATCAGAATTTGTCTTTGGATATTGAAGATTCACAGAAAGATAGCCAACAAAGGAAGGGTATGATCAGGGACATCCATCACAGAAGCAGGAAAATCTGAATGGAACAGTGATTAGAAGTACAAATGGCACTAGGAAGCATTGTCATCTGGTCTGGGTTCACCCTACAGAATTCACACAAATGTCAATGTACCTTAGACAGTGAGGGGATTTGAACACGAGCTTTTTAAAAAGTTAAAATGCTAGAGTTCTTGCAATTCGTCTGATTGATGTTCTACCAAGAACATGTTTGCTGCAGCAAGTTCATTTAAAGACATAATGAGCAGGGAAGAAGCCAGACCTTCCAACGCTTTGATCATGGACCTTGTCCCCAGCATACGAAGAAACTGCTTTTCTGTTGTTGGTAGCCCTCAGCAGTAGTGCTTTGCTTTGGCAGACTGATAGTGCATCAGTTTGCATGGCTAGACAGGATGTTACAGTCTGTTATGTATAAGCCGTACAGTTTTTCACTACTCTGAATGTTGAGAAGATCAAGATTGCATATTGAGAGGACCTTAGGTCATGCTATCCGTAATGGAGGGCAGGGTAGAAGTTATAGTAAAAGAGTCCCTGAGTAAGTACCCACACTTAAGATTCCACTCTCATCACCAACCCACTTTTTAGTTAACTAATCCACTCAGAAGTAAGTCCCAAGATAAGTGCTGCTGACTGTCTTAATCTGCGTAGGATCTTATCAACTCTCAGACATCTCACTTATCAAAACTGTGGCATTGTGAATTACGGTTTTCACTCAGGAACTGTGAGAGACACATTCAAAACATAGCAAAGAAGGATTTCAAGGTCTCGCCATTGCAACTGTGGAAGAATAGAGATGGTGCTTTAGAAGTAAAACCAACTGTAGGTGATAACAGATTGGCTGTGAGGCATACAGAAGCATGGTTCTCTGTTACATACTCTTTAAAGCTGAGTTGCAAAGCAAGCTCACACAGAGTGTTTGGTTGATCATTCCGAAAACGAGGACATAGAATCCTGATGAAGCACCATGCAGCTCTGCAAGTGTACAGTCTCTGAGCATATAGGGAGGCTTTTTGATTCTTAATCTTGCTTAGAGGCAGTAGAGAATCATAAACCACAACTTCACATTCACATTGCTGAATTCCTTCCCTTGCAGGCTGTGCTTTGCCAATGCCTCAAACAAAAGGAAGCGAAATGGCTTGACAAAGGCTCCGGTTGCTCCTACAGCTGTAGTTTGATAGTAGCACTGGGAAATTAAAACTTTTTAGTTCTCCCTAAGCTATATTCTTACAGATGGAGATGGTACCAAGAGTTGATTTTTTTTTTTTTGTATGTGGATTGTACACCATGGTGGTTCTTGCCAAACAGAAAAAGCTCATAGGACCCTCTCCTTTCTTTCCATTTCCTAAAGCAAAATCCAAATCAAGACAAGAATGTTAATAGCTAACATTTGTTTTTTTTTTTTTTAAACAAATGATTCTAAAGTGACTTCTTTGGGTTTTACCTGTATCCAATAAAGTCTAGACAACATGTAACCATTTATTTCCACTGTGTGATAGAGTTTGTAGGGCTTTCAGTGTTTGCTCATGAGTTAAAGTATACATTTTTTTTTTTAATATCCAGACTTGCTCATAATGTAGCACAAAAAAAATCAGGCATATACTTAAAGAAAACATTAAAAAGCACTGTGACTATTCTCTTGAAGCTATTTTTTTTCTATTTGCTGAAGAAGCTCCATAGAACAGCACAGCACCACGCATGTTCCTCATCTTCCTGATTACGCCAGCCTCCGTCCCTGCTGAACACCTCTACTGCAAATATTTCTCAGCTGAGGAGAAAGATGGGATTTGGATTTCTTGCTTTTCATTCACTCTATAAAACTCAGTGCCAAGTTGGCAGGTTTGTAAATGTTTACTCCGGGTAGCAACGTTAAAGCAGAGAGCTTCTTCCTCCACCCACACTGGCCTCTAACCATTAAGCCATCAGCAAAAAGCTGTGGGCAAGCTATTCAGAAACTCAAGGTCTAGCAATAAGAATTGTACAGGTAGCATTTGTGAATTTTAACAACCTAGAGAGGAAAAAAAGCAGTGCTGGGTGAGCAACATGTAGGAAACGGTTTTATTGGTTTTCTAGTAGGCTTAATGCAGATGTTTTCATGTGTTGTGTTTCTTGTTTATGCTCTAAAACAATTTCCGTGTATCACTGGAGCTGAAGCAGAAGGTAGATGATAGATTGTGTGTAGGGGAAAAATGCAGTTCTGGGAATAAGCTATTATGAACGATCTTAAACACTTACCTGACAAGATTCAGAATAACTGGCGTCACACTCTTTTTTTTAATATTATGTGTAGAAATAAGTAATCAAAGATTTGAAAGAACACTTGAAAATATAATGTTAAAGTATGTCATGTTGAACTGGATTTTAATTCATTCTTTTAGATTGCCAAACATAAGTTTATTATTGTTTTGTGATTACTGAGTTAAACTTAAAAATCCATAAACTTTTATTTTTGTATTTTTTTGGCATATGGGTGTGTGTGGTATGTATATATGTGTGCTTGTGTGTTTTCATGTGTGGTGTGCATACAGGTACACAGGTCCACGTGCGTGTTTTGTGTGCTTTTCCATATGGAGCCCCAAAGGCAATGCCCTGAGTCTTTGTGGCTAGTTCTCCTTGCTGAGGCAGGGTCTCTCACTGAAGCTGGAGCTGGCCATTTTGGTTAGTCTGGCTAGCCAGACTGCCCAGGAATTCCTTTTCTCTGCCTCATTGAGCTGGGGTGACAGAGGTGCCGCCATGCCCATTTGGCTTTTATGTGGGCTCTGAAGAATCTGAATTCTGCCCCTCACACTTGTGCTGCAAGCATTTTAGCCTTGATTATATCTTCTCAGCCTGAAAATAGATACTATTTCATAGTAACACATTTACCTATGTATTTTCCACTTCACAATATTCTTTTTTTTAGATGTGTTTTCAGAGTATATTAAGCTATGTCACTTTCTCAAAAAAAAAAATCACCTTTAGACAGTAAGTAAAAATTACAACTCATTCTTTCTGACAAGAAATTTTCTCAGTCCTTTATTTCTTACACAATATTTAAAACCGTTCAAAATGACTAGTTCTGGTTTCAGTGAGAAACTTGTAGTTAGAGAATTAATATAGAATTGCAGTGTCCTGGTAAGAGCCCTGCAGTTTCAGAAATGTATCTGGAATCAGATCATTGTAATTGTTAGGGGCTACAAATGGAATGTGTGCTGACAACTGATTTTTAGTGAACCCACAAAAATCATCAAATCTCGTCAGAGGTCAGAGTGTAAAAATTCAATTAAATAAGTACAGTCTGCAAAGAAGCAAGAATGGGATAAAAAATGACAACATGGATGCCTCTGAGCTGGGTACACATGCATTTCTGATCAGGTCTCCAAGCACTCATTGAGGTGTGTCAGATAACTCAGCTACAAGGTTATTCGGAGAGCCTCACCTCCTCACTAGGTTTCATGAGGCTTCACCAGACGGCCCTGCCATTTTCAAACTCAAGCTGTCCAAGCTGGCTCAAGCACCTGGAAATCATACAGGGTTCCTTGATGCTAATCTCAGTGGGACTTAGATACGGAACAAATTGTGTTCAGTGCATAGAGGTTTATGAGAAAACTAATCATCCTTCAGCCACAAAACCAGCCTCCTAAGGAGTTCTCACTGGGCAACCACTGACTACATAATTATGGATAGAAATAACCTCTGCTTAGCTATTGACTGTTTGAATCAAGATGTGAGGCTGTGTTTATTAAATTGATCTATCATGGCAAATATTTGAAGGGCTAGGGCCTTCAGGAAATGATTATGATAATTGTGTGTTACTAGCATTGCTTTTCAGGTGAGTACCCAGAAGCATCACCCTTCCTCGGTTTCCTGGCTTCTGAAGATATTAAAAAGTAAAACAATTGAGAATTGAAGGTAGGAGTCAAAAATATCAGCTTTACCCTTGATAAGCCTGATACTTGAAATTGCTTTTAAATCATCAGGGGGATGAGATTCCTAACGTAAAGCTTTGGAACTCCTTTTACCTCCTTGAAGCAGAAGGAATAGCTCTTTCCTGGATTTCACCCAGCAACCTTGTAGGAAAGCAGGAAGTGTAGCATAGTGCATGAGAGGGTGCCTGCTCCTCCCAAGGACAGGCAGGGCATGCACCTCCACAAGAAACTAAATATAACCATCCAGGACTGGATGTGCAGAGGAAAGACAAGTGCTGGTTGCTTCTAAGGGTTAGAGACCCTATCTCTCAGAATGCCATGTAAAGAAGAGAGAAGAAACAACCCCCTTCCAAATGAGCTGAAATGATCATGCCTTGATACTTTACATGGAGAGAAATGCAAAATTGCTAGTGTGTCCAGAAACTATAAACCCAAATAAAAAGGAGGAGCATGTGACTGTGGATTTTAGTCTGAGACAGAGACTCCAAGAGTAGAAGTAGAGAGGTTGGGTTATTTCTTCCCAAACAGAGAATACAATCAATCTCTCTTTCTTTCTCAACTTCTTTTTGTAGAATATATTCCTAATTATAAAGGCATAGATAGTTGAGCTATCCAGAGGTTGAAAACACCTGTGTATTCAATGGTTCTATTAATAGTCAAAATAATTCTAGTACCGTAGAAGTTTCCCTGAGCTACTCTGGGTAGTAGGAGTGGGCTACTCTTAATCCTGTAGGGTAAAATTTCCTGCTTTGGAGCCTGGCATCAATGTAGTTATACAGTAAGTACCTGTTGTAGGCATAAATCTTTCACCAAACCTACTTTATTTAGGGTACTTAAGTACCTTTATCTCCTTTCCCCAAAACTTTAGGTAGGAGATTAATAGTCCTCCTTTATCTACTTCCTGAAGATCAGGGTCATGGGTCATTAAGGGATGACCTGACTCAGTCTTCAGGATACCATCAGTCCAGTCCAAAGGCCAACAGGAAGCATTGAAATCTAAGACTGAGTTGGATTGCCTGGAGAAGCTCTCTGGATCATTTCTTTCTGAGAAGTCAAGGGCAGAAGCACAAAGGTCAGTGCAACCATGTATATCCAAAAAGTGATGTCTCCCTCTGCCTTGGTCTCTATATATGTCAACTCTTCAAAGTCCACCCATAGATGTTCTCAGCAGGTCAAAGCTCTTCGCACTTGAGGGGGTCACAGCAAAACATCATGTGTCCTCTCACATGTCAACATGGGCAAGACATCATGTGCCCACCTTGCAGCAAAACATCACGTGACAAAATTCAGTCTTCAAAGAAACCAAAAATTTCCACTTCAGCCTGTCATGATGGACTCATTGAAACATATAGTAGTGGCAACGTTTGTCGGTAGTACTTGAAATATCTTCATTTTTAATATAATGCAGCATCCTATTGCTGATCATAAATTTGTACTTACCATGGGTGAATATCTGAACTATGCTCTGTGTTGGAGTATTAACTGTACTATAATTATTTTATAGACTTTGGTTTACTTTTGTGTATTGTCTTGTATATTTATTTTGGCGGACTTAGATACTTTCATTTATGTTAGAAATAACCAATCTATGAGGTCTAATTTGGAGTATCTGTGCTGCACCGGAGGGCCTTGGCCATTTTTTGAAGGGGTTTCTCCAGTCTAACTTCACACTCATCATGCCTGAGGGTCCTCATTCCTCACATCTTTACCAACACTTTCTGTGAACAGTTCATTTTTTTTCGTTGTGTATATACTGACAGTTGTTAAGTTCATCTCTTAGAAGCCTCATCCAGAAAACGCTAAAGGTTATTGGGCAGAATAACAGGATGGAAAGGAGTCTATCTTGGAGCTGGAGAGATGACTTAATAGTTTAAGGGCACTTGGTGCTGTTCCAATGGACTCGTGGACTCGCATTTGGTTCCCAGCTGTAGCTCTAGGACATCCAATGCCTCTGCAGGCACATACACACTCACTGATACACACACACACACATCCCCATAATGAAAAAAGAATATTAGAGGACTTTGAACAACTTTTTGCAGCCTCTTTGCACACTCAAGAGTGAGAAGCCTGAAAAAGCTTACCAAGCACTTGATCTTCATCAGTGGAAACAGTGGTGCAGTCTTGTGCTGTGTCAGACTACAATGTTTCACAAAGAGCTACATGTATTCTAGTGGCCCATGATATAGAGCTTACAGCTTATATCACTTATGGTGCAGCTGTTATGGTGATACCATAATTGAATTGTTTAGGTGTTTGCAGTGACGCTGGTGGATAAAACACACTGAGCTACCAGTCATGAGAAAGTAGAGCATAAACTATGGTGTGTAGTGCCTAATACTTGATACTGGTATTAATAATACCTGGTAAATAACATACACGGCTATGCTACTGGGGTATGCAGTTAGTGTTGTATCCTTGTTATCATTGTCTTAGAGTTAATTTGATAGGCGTGTTCTAGAAGGCATTGTTAACCAGTGGCTAAAGCAATCATTCCAGTGAGGGATATGAGCTGGTGGGAGATGATGTTGGTGGCTGTGGCTAACCTGTGTGCTTTTGGTTTGTCTTTCCACAAAAATAAATAAATAAATAAACAAATAAATAGGTAAATAAATAAATAATAAATAAAAAATAAATAGATAAATATAATAATAAAATAATAAATAAAGTAAATGGAATAAATATATGAAGAAAAATATTTCTGTACTTCTGTCCAATGTCTTTTGTGTTTTAAGCTAGATATTAATATAAGAGTCTAACCCACAAGGTCTTTCATTCGCTGCTTTGTCCGCAGCCATGAATATGCTCAGGCTGCAGAAGAGGCCTGCCTCTACTGTCCTCCCCTGTGGCAAAACAAAAGTCTAGTTGAACTGCAATGAGACCAACGGAACCACCAATGCCAACTTCTGTCAGCAAATTGCGAAGCTGATGAAAGATGGGCTGATCATCCGGAAGCCTGTGACTATCCATTCCCCGGCTTGATGCCTGAAAAACCTCGGATCAATGGAAGGCAAGCAGATGGATCCTGGGAAGCGGAAGGGTACGGCCAAAGCCCAGATGCCCGAGAAGGTGACCTGCATGAGAATTATGAGGATCCTGCGCCGGGGTCTTAGGAGATACCATGAATCTAAGACGATTGACCGCCATACGTATCATAGCCTATACCTGAAGGTCAAAGGGAATGTGTTCAAAACCAAGCAGCTTCTCATGGAGCACATCCACAGGCTAATGGCAGACAAGGCCAGCAAGAAACTCTTGGCTGACCAGGCTGAAGTTCGCAGGTCTAAGACAAAGGATGCACCGAAGCGCTGTGAGGAGTACCTCCAGGCCAAGAAAGATAACATTATCAAGTCCCTGTCCAAGGGGGAAGAAGCCAAGAAATGAAGCTTCCCTCATGTCTTTACGTAGAGCCTTGACTGTGCCCTCATGTTTGTCAGTCATTAAAAGAAAAAAAGTCTTTGCCTGCTAAAAATAAATAAAGAGTCTAAAATTGCTTAAAATCAGAATAAAGTTTAAAGGTTATAATAATTTCATATTAACATTATTGAAGACAAATTTAAAATATATTTAGCATAGGTGTGTATTTAGTGTTTATGACATCAACGGCAGTGCCCAATAAGGTCCTAGGCTTTCTCACTTACTCACCAAGGAGAAGCACCTTCAAACCCTGTATGTGCCACTAATGATAAAGAGCCTGTCTTGGTGTCTCATACCTTTTAATCTTCCATAATATACACTGTTGTTGTATATTTTCTATGTTTATAGGTGCTCAGTTTCACAAGTGCTTCATCGTGCTTATCATTGTCCGTGGTGTCAAGCAATAACATGTCATACAAGTTTTAGCCTATGTAATAGGCTATCCCATAAGTGTACATAGCCTATAACACCTATTTATTTTTAATGTATGCACTGTTGTTTCCACAATGGAAGAGTCATTCATTGGCCATTGCACATTGATCACTGGAATGTATCCCTTTTATTAAACAATCTGTGAAACTAAGGATTAAAACAGAAAATACTGATAAGGGAGGTCTTCCTCCCTTTCCATGTGACTCTAGCCTATCAGGTCTCATCAGGACTGGTTGCATTGTCCTCCTCTGTGGTCTGGCAAGGCTGTACACTCTTCCCCACCCCCAGCGAGAAGTGATCAGAGAGCCTGTCACTGAGCTCATATCAGAGACAGCACCTGTTACCCTTATTAAAGAACCCACTTGGAAAATGAGTCCATGGGCTAAATCTGAGCAGGGGATTTAGGTCCTCTCTATGCATGATCCTTAATTGGGGTATCAGTCTCTGCAAGAGCCCTAAGGCCCAGTATTTTTTTTTTTTTTTTGGCTCTGTTGATCTCCTTTTGGAGCTCCTGTCCTATCAAGGGACTAGAGGAGGGGCACAGGGGAAGAGGAGGGAGGGAGGGTGGGATTGGTGGGAGATGAGGGAGGGACCCACAACTGGGATACAAAGTGAATAAATTGTAATAAATTATAATAATTTAAATAAAATAAATTAAAAAATAAAAAATAAATCATCTTAAATAAATAAATAAATAAAAAGAAAATTCTTTAAAGGACAAATAATTACAGGCAGAGATGACAGCATCATACATAGAATAAAATGGGTATATATAGAGAGAGTATTAATTTTAGAGATTTAACAACCCCACGGCCAGTGCAGGAAAGGCACTCACTCCATTGTTACTTTGGGGCAACCATTTTCTGAGCTTTTTTTTTTTTTTTTTTCTTTTGGTCACAGCATAAGGTTTTCTTTTGAGAGGAACTCAGATTCCACCCTCTGAAAGTGGAGCAGTAAGGTAACACCTAGATGAAAGTATACAACAACAGGCTAAGCTTTAGAAGTTGGAACCTTGCTGGAGTGCCAACGCGAAAACAGCAAAGGAGTGATCTAGTAGTCTCGTATCCTTAGAAACTACCGAGCGATGCTTTTGGAAGTGTATTTCTCTCAGCAAATCATCTCTGCTTTATTTTTATATGTTCAGGACCCTTGTAGTGACACATGATGACACAGTAAAAGGCCTGCAGTGGCTGGGCAGGGGGCACACGGTCAGACAGTATGTGCATGCTCTCTGAGGGCATGTCTTAGCAAGTCAGTCTTCACTGCACTGACTTTTAAAATGTAGGGTCCACAGTTAGAAGTTTTATCTTTGAGTAGGATTTTTTTTTTTTTTTTTTTTTTTTACTTTAAATCTCAGTCTTAGAAAACCAGCTTAATTTAGTTTGATTTTAGTAAAGGAATAAAGCACCCACAAAGTAAACATGTTCAAATGTGGAAAGGGATCAGGAGGCCAGCGAAAGAAGACGCAGCTTTACATAGGAGGGCGGAGCTGCAGTGTCTTGTTTCAGTGTCTTGTCTCTAGCAGAAGTGTGACTGCGGTGAGGGCCTTTACTGTTCTCATCCATTCCTGCTTTCCTTCCCGGTCAGTGAACATCTCCATGTTTACTGTCTGATAGTCTAGTCTTTAAGTGCAGTAGATGTTTTAATTCCTGATGATTCAGGTTGATGTGGTCTGTAAGCATCAAGTTCACTGTCGCTTTTAAAGTCTACACCGTAGCGATTGTCTCAGGAGACCTCTGCCAAGCTGTCCTTTAGCTGAGTGCCAGATCTTTACCGCAAATCTTCCAGCACAAAATTTACAGAATGTTGGCTTTCAATTGTTCTGAATGTGCTTACTCATTTTGATCGCTGAGGAGTAGTTTTTTTTGTTTTTGTACACAAAACCCACTGTTCATTCTTTCGTTCATTTTTTTTTCTATTTTATTTTTTGTTTCACTTTTGGCTAATTTTATGTCCACTTGGCATAAGCTAGAGTAATCAGTGGAAGAAGCCTCAACTGAGAAAATGCCTCCATAAGATCTGGCTGTAGGCAAGCCTGTAGAATTCCTTTCTTTCTTTCTTTCTTTCTTTCTTTCTTTCTTTCTTTCTTTCTTTCTTTCTTTCTTTCTTTCTCTTTTATTTTTATTTTTATTTTTTTGGTTTTTCAAGACAGGATTTCTTTCTGTAGCCTTGGCTCTCTTGGACTTGCTTTGTAGACCAGGCCGTCCTTGAAATCACAGTGATCCACTTGTCTCTGCCTCCTTAAGTGCTGGGACTAAAGGCGGGTGCCACCATGCCTGGCTGTAGAATTATTTTCTTAGTTGGTGATTGATATGGGAGGGCCCATGTGAGTGGCACCACCACAGGTTGGTAGTCCTGGGTTCTATAACCAAGCAGGCTGTGAAGGCCATGGAAAGCAAACTAGAAAGCAGGACACACTCCATGGACTCTGCATCAGCTTTTGCCTACCCTGCTTACATTCCAGCCGTGACTGCTTTTGATAATGAACTGTTATACGGAAAATAACATCAAACTGAACCCTATCTTCTCCAACTTGCTTTTGTTAATGGTGTTTGGTCACAGCCATAATACACTAAGATACATTATTTTTTCTATTCTCTTTTCTCCCTCCAAAACTTCACATATATCTTTTCTTTTTTTTAAATCAAATTTATGGCTTCTTTCTTTATTAACCACATTGCATACTTTCTGAGTCTACGTACTATTGCTTGTGTTATGTTCTCAAGTCTTACCATTTAGTTTTAGTTAACCAGTTGGTGTGACTATTTCTTTTGCTCTCAGTATTCCTCAATAGCCTATAGTTCTTTGTGTAGGGAAGAGGATTCAAGGGCATTTCCTCATGTGTTTTGGCATGTAAATTGGTGTCATCCTGTTCAGTTCATAAACAGGGAGTCATATTTGTAAGAATTATGGGTGTAGCCCCTGAC
Organism: Psammomys obesus; assembly: GCF_907164565.1. NCBI lineage: Eukaryota > Metazoa > Chordata > Mammalia > Rodentia > Muridae > Psammomys > Psammomys obesus. The sequence continues at coordinate 11,240,507 of NW_026596101.1, forward strand.
ATTAGTAGGAGACACAATCTCACACCAAACTTCCCAATCCACTGCCTCTTACACTCTTTCCAACATCTCTGCCGCAGTGTGTCTTGAGCCTTAGATGTGGCAGTATTTTATAGAGATATCCAGTAGGACTGTGATTTGCAGTTTGATTAGTTATTGTTTAGTGCATTGGTACCTATCTGTCATAGAGTAGTTTCATTGAAGAGGAGCGAATATTACTCATCTCTGTGTACAAAGAAAAAATTTAGCTTGTTGTTAGGGAGGATTGTGTGGGTTTAGTAAAATAGTGGCTATAGATTCTCTTCTAGTATCTATGACTTCAATAACACTGAGCAGTTAGCTATGTTTTCAGGACCGTGCATGATTTCCATCTTGTCAAGCAGGTCTTAAGTCAATTGGAGATTTGGTGGTTACCACCAAGTCATGCATGCCATTAATGCACATTTAGGGTTATCTTGCAGTGCTTGTTGTTTTTGTGGTTTATGCACATCGTTAGGACTTCTGGTTGCTTCTCTCCTCTGGAAGCATGCATAGTGCCTTCTAGTACCATAAAAGCTTTTCAAGGGAGGAGAAATTCAGGTCAGTTCCAGCTCAGGGGGTCTCTGGACTGTTTCTGAAGTACATGGTTCCTACAACAGTAGGAGCTTAACTTTGGCCTATGGGGGACAGCCAAGGGAAACAGAAATAGGTTGTGTGCTTTGAAAGTCTCTCGAACATTCCTACAAGGACTCAAAAGAGGGTTTCTCATGTCTGGTGCTGGGGTTTTTACAAGGTGTTCTTTGAGTGTTGGAGGAAGTATTGTCAGCTCAGATGAAAACGTTCATTGAAGCTATTTATGCATATTTATACAGGCAATTACACTACTACAAAGTTTTATTTTAGGGTCAATAGTTGCTAGTATGAATCCAAACGGCTTTTTCATGCATATCACATTTTTCACCTACATCCCTCCTTCCGCTCTGTTTACTTCCCACTGTTCATTCTTTCAAGTTATCATTCTACAAATTAATGGTCTAAAAAAAGGGAAAAAAAAAAGCTCAAGAAATATCATTTATCATTTCTCAAGGCTATTCATAATTTAGATATAAAGGTTGAGCATATACATATGCATGACATATATATATATATATATATATATATATATAGATGCAACATATAGATGCCAAATATATGATACCTTGATAAGTATACATATGACCAATGAACTATAATTATGACATTTGAGAATTGATATAAAATTAAATGTAAAATATCTATAGTTGTGACTGAAGTTACACAGATATATTATATATAACATGTAAATATACATAGGATTGTGTGATAAGTCATTTATTTTCTTCTGTTGTGTGCTAGTATGTTTTATATTTTATTATTATTGTATATAACTATACAAGTTAAGAAATATTAATTACCCAACATAAAATATAACTGGATAAATATTCAAATTCACTTGTGTCCTTTAAAATACTGCTTGCAATGTTTATGCATTGAGATTAAAGAAATCCACATTAATATTTCACTGAATATGTACTTACCAAATAAAAATACAGTTTGATATTTATTCAGATGCAGTATTTTCAGAAATACATTTCTTAAAATTTATAAATAAGAGAAAGCAAATAAATTTGGATTCAGCACACATATTGTTGCTCAGATGAAGAATGGGGTTCATGTGAGAACCAATAAAGGTATGTTAGATTGCTTTCCACTGTCTAGACATCCAGAAGACATGGGTGAGGAGAGGATGTTTGTGGACAGCAAATTAGTTGAGGATTTACAGTCTGCAACTAGGAAAACATCACTGTGCTGTGCAGGGCTGAAAAGGCATCATGTCAGGAACCTGGAGCAGAGGCTACTCTCTGCCTCTCTCAGCTGCGCAGCAGACAATATCTAGAATCTCTTATTTGTTTCAGAAAATTGCTTTTCTAAAATTCTGAAATTATAACAATGTTATAAAGGAAGAGAAAACTATAAAAGGAAGTAAAGCCCAGACAAAGAATGAAAACAAGTAAATTAAGTACACTTGAAAAATTAGTAATGTGATCATTGGGAGAGGAGAACAGAATTACAAATGATGAAGCAATGTTACATATAAAAATAGACAAGGCTCACAGAACAATCTATATCACTTATAAGGTTAGTGTTTAGAAGCTTCAGGAGAGATACTGCTATATGCTTTATTGATCAACATAGTTTATAATTTATTGATATTTAATATACTTATTTAACTAAATTGTATAGAAATATTATGTGGACTATGTTAAAGAGAAGTACTACTAATAATATTATCCTTCGGTGTACCTGATACTTAAAGATAAATAAAATTAGTTATTTTTCTAGTAACAAATTTACATTGAATGTAATGCAAGGGATAGAAATGCTGTCATTTTAAATAATAAATAGTGGATAATTTTTACTATAAGTATGTAACTCAACTCTATAGTTACTGTTGACAATATTTTGAAGATACAACATGTTTGTGTATGTGTGTGTGTGTGATAATGAGAGCTACTGACCCAAACTGTGAAGTAAACTTTCTGAAACATAATTGATCAAATTGGTCAAATAACAGGGCTTGAGGGAACAAAGGAAACTTGACTGAATGAAGTCTGAGTGGATGTGTGCTGTAGACATGAGCACAGCTTTGTCAAAGACCAAAGCCTTAGATACACAGGAAAATGGTAAAGATCTCACCCTGGTGTGAAGCTCAGTGGGATGGCAAAACTTTCCTCTCATCTTTGTGCTGATGTTGGTAGTGTGTGCAAAAAAAAAAAAAAAATGTGCTCCATAGCTTCCTCTGTACCCTAACGCCCCACATAATTACTGCCTACAGAAACTGCTCCTACCAAGATTAAATAAACCTGCTTCTTTGTTCATCTGTAGATAACAACCCAGCTTCCTTGTTTATCTGTATGTAATAATGCACTTCTTTTTTCATCTTATACAGTAACCTTCCTGTCCAAAATATATATAGTAAATATATTTTGCAAGTGTTAAGGCTTCTTGAGGTCTCAGCATTTCTGTGCATGTGTCTGTATTATCTTCTTGATAGTTTATTTTTCCAGACAGGTTCATCTCTGGAGCTGTGCAAGGAAGTTACAAAGACTGAATGAAGTAGAAACAACACATATACTGTCTGTGTATCACCATAATGTCTGTGTATGCCTTAGGCCTGCAGCTACCATGGGTTCATCCACAGGGCCTTGAGTACCTTGAAAATCATGGCATCTAACCACATTTACTCTGGCATAGATATACATATTAAACATTTAGAAACCATGATATACATATAAGCCAGAACATATGGTATTTGGCTTTTTGAGCCCCCGGTTATATTGTGTAATATAATATTTTCTCATTCTACACAATGTCTTGTAAATTTGATAGTTTTCTTTTTCCTTATGACTGAAAAATCTCCATTGTACTTATGCACCATGTTTTCAGTACTCATTCCTCACTTGATGGACATCTAAGGTATTTCATCTTCTTGCTAGAGTAGCAATGAACATTGATGTGCCATCATTTCTTCGGTAGAATACACAGACAGTCAGCTGGGTATCTGCTGCTGAGTGATACAGATGGATCACAGAGGATCTGTGCTTTTAGTCATTAGAGAAGCTGTCGTACTGACTCTCATTGTGGTTGTACTAGCTTCCTCTCCTCTAAATATGGAAAAGCTTTTCCCCACATCCTTGCCAATATTTGTTATCATTTACTTGGCAGAGATTCTAACTGACCTTATGTACAATCTCAAAACAATTTTAACTTACACCTGTCTGAAGGCTAGGGATGTTGAACATTTCTTAAAATATTCATTCCTTTTTTTTCTTTTTTTTTTTTTTTTTTTTTTTTGAGAATTGTCTGATTCCTGCTCTTCTCTGGGAACTCAAATTCTGTGTAGAGGTCTGTCAGCTTTCCTTTATTCTTACATCACTCCTTACCCACTATTTCAGCATATCCCTGTTACTTTACTATCTTCTCTCTCAATTTTATTATCTGTCTTATTATCTGTCTCATGAGGGGCATGAATTAACAAAATTATATTTCTTAATTATAATAAATTAAATTCTTAAAAATTTAAACCTATTCAGGTAGTTTCCAGTGTGGTGATTTTGGCATTTTTATTGGCTAACGCTTTTGAAAATCTTGGGTTATAGATCAAGATATTAAAATGAGCATAAAATTACATAACCCTAGAGAAATTAAATTCAGAAAAATAACATTCTACTTTGAAAAATGATCTTGAATTTAAAAAAAAAAAGGCAAATTAGATGAGAACAAAATGACAAGTGCTAAAGACGATGCCTCTGTAAGACTGTATCTTATACATTTATGAGAAGAAACAGGGTTACACAATCTGTGTTAAAGAAAGAAAATCGCAAACATTCAATTTTACCAATAATGAATAAGGAGCCAGACACTGGGGTGAAAACCTGCCAGCTTGTAGATGCAGAGAAAGTACCCAGCTGACCTTCCTACTCAGCTGACATCCCAGAAGGAAAAAGCCCTTCTTACTCAGCTCACATCCTGGAAGAGAAAAGACTTTTCTCATTTCCCATGCTGTCTTAAATACCCTTCAAATCAATGTCCCTTCTTGCAGTGTTTACTTACGTTCAGTCCCTGTCAACTGGTTATTTGCTCTGACTCTTGACCTAGCGCTAACTTTATTTAATTCTGTTTACAGAAAGCTCTTGGATAAAAGTTTGTTCTAGGGCTGAGTCATACAACTAGAAACAGGTTTTTCCAGTACACAATCTTGGGGTTCACAGTATGATCAAATATCCTGCAACAACAGTCCAAACAAAGACAGGAAATTTGTAATAAATAATTTGTTTTTAAAATCACAATAAAAGGACTTTCCTACTTGGCAGCACGCAGCAAGCACAGTGTCTTGGTAGCAGAAGGCTAAGCTCATTCACTGTGGAGTCGTTGTGAGCCCCTGCTGCTGACTGTGAAACGCCCATGTCCGTGTTTTCTGGGACTATCTACCTTTTTGAAGAAGGCTCCTGACTTCCAGGGTTATTTATTCTCTGCCCTGAACCCCAACACTCAACCGCTGGCTCTACCCACCTACCCGAGGAGACTTTTTAGACTATAGGATAATCCAGGGTAGGCCACCATTCCAACCACAATCCCTTGCTTGTGAGTCCAACTGGAGCACAGCCAGCAGAGGAATGATGTAGACTCTTCCCTGAGGTCCAGCCTCCAGCCCATTGCCCTGCCCTCCATTTGAAGGTCCCCAGGAACATCCAGCCTTCAGCACAGGGCTTTTTTCACCTTTCATGAGAAGTCTAGAGAGCACCAGGAACAGTCATCAAACACTAGGGACAACCAGATGGCTAATGGCCAGCATAAGAACACAACCAATAATAACAAGGACAAAAAAAATAGCATTACCAGAACCCCAGTATCCTACTATAATAATCTCTGAATTGCCTAATACTGCTTCATCACAAAACCTTTACCTTAATTCTATTCTTATGAAGATGATAGAGGCCTTTAAAGAGTAAACGAAAAAATCACTTAAAGAAATACAGGAAAGATGGTTCCAAGATGGTGGCAACCACTGTGTTCCATTTCTAAGGGGCAGAAGATCAGAGATGGTGAGACTGATGAGTAAACAGGCAGCTTGGTCCAAAACACTGACTTTGGTACTTGCGAACCAGAGGAAACATGGAGGGAATTGGGGATGATGGGATTCAGACTCCCTGTGGCTATTTCTGGGGTCCAGGAGTCACAGACTGTGAGGCCCCTGCCCTTTTTACATACCTGATAGTGCAGGCCCCCAGGTTCAGGGACCGTCCACTTTAGCAGCCAGACATTGGATTCCTTCCACTTTCCAGAGGGCAGCATCTGGAACCCAGGGAGAACCTCCAAACCATGGCTCTACTGGTATCCCTGTGAAGACCATGTAGACAATAAAGTCATATGGATCCCAGATCCAAGATGAGTCTGAGTCCCAGAAGCACAGGGTCTAATAGACATGTAAGCCTCAGTTTAGCTGCCTTCTGAGGCACCAGATACCCTGCAATTGCCACCTGAGGTGGACTGTCCCACCAGCAGCTTCCACCTGAGGCACCTGTGCCCTCAGCTACCAGAAAACATACCCATCCCTTGCCTTTCAAGGCACCCAGGCCAGCGGCCCTTTAAAGCACCACATCTGTGCCCACACCCCTTTCATTTTAAGGCAACCATGCTCACACCCCTTACCATTTAAGGACTAGCACCCATGCCCCTGCCATTGAAGACCTCCAAACTCCCAAAACAGAGGATATAGATAACTTCATAACAACAAAACAAAAAGAAAACAAGCACACAAAGACACTATTACCACCGACTCCACAATTAAAGGAACTAACAACCACTGGTCACTAATAGCTTTTAACATCAATGGACTCAACTCTCCAGTAAAAATATACAGGCTAACAGAATGGTAGCAGAAACAGGATCCAACATTCTGATGCATTCAAGAAGCACACCTGAGGAACAAAGGTAGACATTATATCAGAGTAAAGGGCTGGAAAAAGGTTTTCTAAACAACTGGACCCAAGAAGAAAGCTTGAGTAGCTATCCTAATATTTAATAAAATAGACTTTTAAGGAAAAACAGTCAAAAGAGATGGGGAAGGACACTTAAATCTCATCAAAGGAAGAATCCACCAAGAGGACATCTCAATCCTGAACATCTATTTTCCAAATACATGGTCCCCTGCATTCATAAAAGAAACATTAATAAAGCTTAAATCACACATTGATCCAACACATTAATAGTGGGAAACTTCAAGACCCCACTCTCACCAGTGGGCAGGTCATTAAGACAGAAACAAAATAGAAAATAATGAAATGAATAGAGGTCATGAATCAAATGGACCTAACAGATGTTTACAGACTTTTCACCCAAACACAGAAGAATATATTTTTTTTAGCATCACATGGAACCTTCTCCAAAATTGACCATATATAGTTGGTCACAAAGCAAACCTTAACAATACATGAAAATTAACCCATTTTACTTTATCATATCATCATGGATTAAAGCTAGACCTCAAAAACAGTAGAAGCAATGAAGCCTAAACACTCATGCAAGCTGAACAATTCCCTGTTCAATTATCACTAGGTAAGGTAAAAAAAAATAAAGAAACAAATTAAAGGCTTCCTAGAATTCAATGAAAATGAGGGCACAACTTACCCAAACTTATGGGACACCATAAAAGCAGTGCTAAGAGAAAACTTCATAGCATTAACTGCATTCATAAAAATATTGAAGAGATCCTGTAATAGCAACTTAACAGCCCATTAGAAAGCTTTACAAAAAAGAAGCAAATATACCCAAAAGGAGTAGACACAGGAAATAATCATACTCAAGGCTGAAATCAATGAGTTAGAAACAAAAAGAACAATACAAAAAAAATCAATGAAACAAAGAGTTGGTTCTTTGTGAAAATCAACAAATGGATAGCCAAAGTAATTAAAAGGCAGAGAGAGAGTACCCAAATTTACAAAATCAGAAATAAAAAGGAGGACATAACAACAGACACTGGAGAAATCCAAAGAATCCTTATGTCTTATTTAAAAGCATCCATTCCACAAAACTGGAAAATTTAAACAAAATGGGCCATTTCCTTGATAGGTTTTACCTATCAAAGTTTTTTTTTAATATATACTCAAGATTCCTACAGTTTTATTTAGTGTTTTCTTTTTAATTTTTTCATTTATTACAATTTATTCAGTTTGTATCCCAGCTGTAAGTCCCTCCCTCATCCCTTCCCAATTCCACCCTTCCTTCCTCTTCTGTTCCAAAGTTAAATCAAGATCCAGTAAAGAGTTTAAACATCACTATAATCCCTAAGCAAATAGAAGAAACCATCAAAAGTCCCGGACTCTGGTTTTAGTGTGGAATTCTATCAGACTTTAAGAAGAGCTAACAACAATACTCCTCAAACTATTTCACAAAATAACACTATATAACACAAAATAACAGAAGAAACACTAATAGACTCATTCTATGAAGCCACATTCACCTTGATACCTAAACCATAGAAAGACTCAACAAAGAAAGAAAATTTCAGATCAATCTCCCTTTTGAATATTGATGCAAAAATACTCAGTAAGATACTTGCAAACCAAACTCGAGAACACATCAAACACATCATCTACCATGATCAAGTAAGTTTCATCATGGTGGATGAACAAAATCATATGATCATCTCATTAGAAGGAAAAAAAATAGATTTTTGACAAAATCCAACACCCATTCATGATAAAAGTCTAAGAGAGATAAGGGATACAAGGTCCATATCCAAACCAAATAAAGGCTATATATAGCAAGCTGACAGCCAACATCAAACTAAACAGAAACTCAAAGCAATCCCACTAAAATCAGGGAGAAGACTAAGTTGTTGACTCTTTTTATATCTCTTCAATATAGTATTAAAGTTCTAGCTAGAGCTATATGTCAATTAAAAAAGACAAAAGGGATACAAATAAGAAAGGAAGAAGTTAAGTATTACTATTTACATGTGATATGATAGTACACATAAGTGACCTTCATAATTACACCAGGGAACTCCTGCAGCTGATAAACTCCTTCAGCAAAGTGTCCAGATACAGTATTATTTCAAATAAACCAGTAGCCCTTCTGTATTCAAATGACAAATGGGGTGAGTAAGAAATTAGGAAAACCACATCCTTCACAATAGCCACAAATAATATAAACTATCTTGATGTAACTCTAACCAAGCAAGTGAAAGACCTGTATGACAAGAACTTCAAGTCTCTGAAGAAAGAAATTGAAGAAGACACTAAAAAATGGAAGGATCTCCCATGCTCATGGATTGGTAGGATTAACGTAGTAAAAAATGTTCATCTTACCAAAGGGAATCTACAGATTCAATGGAATAGTCATCAAAATACCAACTCAATTTTTCACAGACCATGAAAGAACAATTCTAAAGTTCATATGGAAAAATGAAACAAACAAACCCAAAAAGAATACCTAAAACAATCCTATGCAACAATAAATCTTCTTGAGGTATCTCTATACCTGACCTCAAGCTGTACTACAGAGCAATAGTAATAAAAACTGCATGTACTGGCATAGAAATCGACTGGTTGACCAATGGAATTGAATCAAAGACGCACAAATAAACCCACATACCTATGCACACCTGATTTTTTACAAAAGAGCCAAAACCATACAATGGAAAAAAAAAGATAGCATGTTCAACAAGTGTTGCTAGTCTAACTGGATGTCCACATGTAGAAAAATGAAAATAGATCCATATTTGTCATCCTGCACAAAACACAAGTCCAAGTGGATCAAAGACCTCAACATAAAACCAGATACACTAAATCTGCTAGAGGAGAAAGTGGATAAGGGCTTTGAATTTATTGGTACAGGAGACAACTTCCAGAACGGAACACATACAGCACAGGCTCTAAGATCTATAATTAATACATGCAATCTCTTGAAATCCAAAAGCTTCTATAAAGCAAAGGATACTATCAATAGAATGAAACAGCAGCCTGCTGATTGGGAAAAGATCTTTACCAATCCTACGTCTGACAGAAGCCTAATATCTAGAATATGTAAAGGACTGAAGAAGTTAAACACCAACAAACCAAATAACTCAATTAAAAAATGGGACACAGTGCTAAATAGAGAATTCTCAACAAGAAATCTCTGGGTCTTCTATTTGGTTCCATTGATCCTCCTTTCTGTTTCTATGCCAATAACATGCAGTTTTTATTACTATTGCTCTGGAGTACAGCTTGAGGTCTGGAATGATCTGTTGATCTGTTGTTGTACAGGACCATTTTGGAGATTCTGTGTTTACTAAATGGAATACTACACAGCAATTAAAAACAAGGAAAACATGAAATTTGCAGGCAAATGGTGGGATCTAGAAAAGATCATTCTGAGTGAGGTATCCCAGAAGGAGAAAGACAGACATGGTATATACTCACATATATAGACCTATAAGATATGCTTAACATAATGAAATCTATACACCTAAAGAAGGTAAACAAGAAAGAGGACCCAGGGTAAAATGATCAATCCTCACTTAGAAAGACAAATGGTATGGACATTGGATGTAAGAGAAAACAAGCAACAGGACAGGAGCCTACCAGAGAGGGCCTCTGAAAGACTGTACCTAGCAGTGTTTCAAAGCAGATACTAAGACTCATAACCAAACCTTTGGCAGAGAACAGGGAATCATATGAAAGAAGAGGAAGTTAGTATGACGTGGAAAGGATAGGAGCTCCACAAGGACCAAATATATCTGGGCACAAGGGTTTTTTATGAGACTGTTTCTCCAACCAAGGACTATGGATGGATATAACCTAGAACCTTTGCTCAGATGAAGCCCGTAGTAACTCAGTAACCAAGTGGGTACTCTAGTAAGGGGAACAGACACTATTTCTGACATGAACTCAATGGCAGGCTCTTTGACCTCCCCACCCTTCAAGGAAGGAGCAGACTTGCTAGGCCACAGAGTAGGACTTTGCAGCCAGTCCTGAAGATACCTGATAAAACAGGGTCAGATGAAAGGGGAGGAATAAATTGTAACTAATAATAAAAATAAATAAAACATGCAAACTCTTCAGGTGGAGGGAAGAAATCTTGAATGTAGTAGAAGCAGCTTTAATCGTAATAACCAGAAACTGGAATAAAAACCTAAATGCCCTGCAATTGAAGAATGGATAAATAAATTGCGCTACAGTTACACAATGGAAAACTACTCAGCCATTAAAAAACAAGGAAATCATGAACATTTCAGGCAAATGTATGGAAGTGGAAAAGATCATCCTGAGTGAGGTAACGCAAACCCACATGCTCATTTTTAAGTAGAGTTTAGTCATATATTACAGGATAGACATAGTACAGAGCACAAACACCAAGAAGATAAGTCTGATGGACATCTTAAGCTTCGTGTCTGCCCACTAGTTAGGGGAAAGGGAGATATATCCCTGACACAGACTATGTTGCCTTATTTTTGATCACTTCCCCATGATGGGACTTCCGTACCCAGCTATAGGGAAGGAAGATGAACTCAGTCCTCATGTGAGTATCTGGGGTATCTGGGTGGGAAGACTCCACTGTTCTGAGGAATAGGGGAGAGGGGATGCAGGAGGGAGGGAGGAATTGGTAGGAGAGGAGAGAAGGGCCTGAAACAAAGAAATAAATTGAATTAGTTAGTATGAAAAGAAATACAGGGAAATATAAGCAAACAGGTAAAATAAATAAATAAAATGGTCCAGGACCTGAAAATAAAAATATAACAATAAGGAAAAGAAACTGAGAAGAAAGAGAAGATTCCCAGGTCCAAGGACCAGAAAAATATTTCGGCAAAATTATAGAATAAAATTTCCCCAATCTAAAGAAAGAGGTGCTTATAACCACACAAGTGTCTTACAGAACACCAAATAGATTAAACCAGAAAAGAAAATACTCAAAGAAAATAATCAAAACGCTAAGACCACAGAACAGAGAGTGAATACTAAATCTGCAAGGTAAAAAAAAGCCAAGTAATGTATAAAGGCAGACCAATTAGAATTACACCTGACTTCTCATCAGAGACTCTAAAAGCAGATGTCTTGTATACCCTAAGAGACCACAGATGTCAGCCTTGACTATTCCCAGCAAAATTTCCAATCACTATACAGAAAGAAAACATGCAATTTCATTAAAAATATTTAAACGATATCTATGCACAAATATAGCCCTATAGAAGATACTAGATAGAAAACTTCAACCCAAAAAGGTTAACTACAATCAGGAAAACAAAGCAAATTACAACTAAACTGCAGCAAAACTAAAAGAAGAGAAACACACACACACACACACACACACACACACACACACACACACACACTACCACCACAAACATAAAAATAACAGGAACTAACAAGCTTGAGTACCCATTCTAATATCTAACAAAATAGACTTCCAACTAATATTAATCAAAAGAGAGGGGAAGGACATTTCATACTCATCAAAGTAAAAATTGATAAAGATGATATCTCATCTTGATCTAATCTGTGCCCCAAATACAAGGGCACCCACAATTGGAAAAGAAACATTACTAAGGCTTAAAGCACAAATTGATCACACATGAATAGTAGGAGACATCAACACCCCACTGTCAGCAATGCACAGATAAATTATGCAGAAACAAAACAGAGATACAATGACGCTAACAGTTGTTATGAATCAAAGGGTTCTAAAAGACATCTACAAAACATTTCACCCAAACACAAAAGAATATAACTTCTCAGCACCTCATGGAACCTCCTCCAAAACTGGTCTTATACTCCATCACAAAGCACGCTTCAACAGATACAAGAAAACTGAAATAAAATTTTGTATTTTTTTTCTGATTACCATGGGTTAAAGCAGGAATTCAACAACAATAGAAACAACAGAAAGCCCACACACCAATGGAAATCAAACAACTGTCTACTGGGTTGACCACTGGGTTAGGGAAAAAAATAAGGAAATTAAAGACTTCCTAAACTTCAGTGAAAATGAAGGCCCTATATATGTAAACTTACGGGATACAATGAAAGCAGTGCAAAAAGAAATACTCATAGAACTAAGTGCCTTCATAAACTGGAGAGAGCTCGTATTAGCAACTTAACAGAACACCTAAAAGCTCTAGAAAGAAAGAAGCAAACATAACTGAGAGGAATAGGAAGCAGGAAATAATCAAACTCAGAAATGAAATCAATAATTTAGAAACAAAGAGCACAATAAAAAGAAACAATAAAACCAAGAGGTTTTTTGTTTGTTTGTTTTTGAGAAAACCAACATGATAGAAAAACTCTTAGCCAAATTAGCTAAAAGGCAGAGAGTCAATATCCAAATTAACAAAATCAGAAATGAAAATGGGAATATTACAATAGACACTGAGGAAATTGAAAGAATCATTAGGTTCTACTTCAAAAGCCTGTATTCCACAAAATTGGAAAATCTAAATGCAATGGAAAAATTTTCTTGATATATTCCACTTGCCAAAGTTAAATTATGATCAGGTTAAAAAAATTAAACTTTCCTATTTTAATGCCAGGTTCACGGGACCCTCAGAGACCACCCGGAGACAACTTAATGCAATAGCAAGAGAGCTTTATTACGAGATCGCTTGAACTCGGTACCCAAGTCTCGCTGACACAGCAGTAGAGAAGTGGGACCTCAAGCTCTGAGAGAGCAGGGTTTTTAAAGGGAAAGTCTCTGAGCATGGGGTTTCCATAACAGCAAGCAGGGGAGTACATGTTTCCATGACAGCAAAGACCCAACAAAGAAAGAGAATTTCAGATCAAATTTCCATATGAACATTGAGGCAAAAATACTCAAAAAAAAAAAAAATACCTGCAAACAGAGTTCAAGAACACATCAGAAACATCATCTACCATTATCAAGTAGGCTTCATCCCAGGGATGCAGGGTTATAGAATATATGAAAATCCTTCAGTGTAATCCACCATATAAACAAAATGAAAGAATAAAAATAAAACATGTCAATAGAATAAAATGTTAACCTGAAGGCTGGAAAAAGAACTTCATCAACCCTACACCCAACAAAAGGCTGATATTAAAAAAATATAAAGAACTCAAGAAATTAAACACTAACAAACCAAATAATCTGATTACAAATGGGGTACAGAGCTAAACTGAGAATTCTCAAAAAAGACTTTCTAATGGCTGAGAAGCACTTAAAGAAATGTTCAATGTCCCAGATCATTAGGGAAGTGTAAATAAAAATGACTCTCAGATTCAATTTTACACCAGTCAGAATGTGTAAGATAAACAAACAAAACAAAACAAAACAAAACTCAAGTGACAGTACATGTTACTGAGGATGTGTCCCAAAGGGAACACCCTGTATTGCTGGTGAGTGTACAAACTTGTACAACCTCTACAGGAATCCATCTGGAGTTTCCTCAGAAAATTGGGAGCAGATCTACCTCAAGATGCATTTAGGCATACACCCCAAAGATGTTCCACCATAGGCGAAGGACATTTGCTCAACTATGTTCATAGCAGATTTACTTGTAATAGCCAGAAACTAGAAACAACCCAGATGTCCCTCAACAAAAGAATGGAAAAAAAGTGGTACATTTACACAATGGAATACTACTGAGCTAATACAAACAAGAAAATCATAAAAATTTCAGGCAATGGATGGAGCTAGAAAGGATCATCCTGAGTGAGATAACCAAGATGCAAAAAGACATGCATTGTATGTCCTCACTTATAAGTGTATTTTAGCCATATAGTACAGGATAACCATATTACAATCCACAGACCCAAAGAAACTAAATACCAAGGACAGCCCAAGAGAGGATGCTTGAATCCCACTCAGGAAAGGAAATAGAAGAAACATCTAGATATTGGATATAGTTGAAGACAGGGAACTGGAAGTGTGAGAGAATGTGGGGAGAGGAATGAGGGAGTGGATCAGATGTGGGCAGTTGGGGGTGGGAGGCAAGAGAGCTGGGAGAAAGAAGGAAAACAGAGGGAAGAGGGCATCTCAGTGACAAGCTGGGAATCCGCAACTGGATAGGCTACTTAGAGAATATGAGGGTGACTCTAGCTGAGACTCCTAGTGGCAGGAAAATGAAGAGACAACCTCCTAACCAGGTAGTACTTACAGTGGAAAGAAGGGACATCAAACCACCCACAAAACCCTTGACCCAAAATTACCCTGCCTATAAGATATACATGGATAAGGATGGAGCAGAGATTGAGGGAATGGTCAGCCAATGACGGCCCCAACCTGAGACCTACCCCATAAGAGAAAGCCAAACCCTGAAACTATTAATGACACTCTGCTATGATTTAGGACAGGAGTCTAACGAAACTGTCCTCTAAGAGGCTCCCTCAGCAGCGGATCAAAACAGATGCTGAGACCCACAACCACGCATTTGGTGGCGCTTGGGGAGTCTTGTAGAAGATTGGGGGCAAGGACAGAGGTCATGGAGGAAATAAAAACTACTCAAGAAGACCAACAAAGTCAACTAACCTAGGCCTATAGGGGCTTACAGAGACTGAAGCTCCAACCAAACAGCACACTTGAACAGGACTTAGTCCCCCACACATATGTAACTGATGGGCAGCTTGATCTTCATGTCCGTCTTGTAGCAAGTGGAGCAGGGCCTCTCTCTGACATGAACTCTGTTGCCTACTTTTGGATCACTTGCCCTAACTGGGTTGCCTGGCCTGGCCTCAGTGGAAGAGGATGCACTTAGTCCTGATGCTACTTGATGGTCTGGGTTGGGTTTGGGGAGCACTTCCCTTTTCTGAGATGAAGATGGGGCAAAGGAGAAAGAGGATGATAAGGTGGGACTGGGTAGAGAGGAGGGAGGGGGCTGTGATCTTGATATAAAATGAATGAATAAATTTAAAATCACGATAAAGGAAATGATTACAATTAAATGTGTCTCCTTGATTAAAAGAAATGTGATAGAATATTACACAGAAGAACCCATGCTGCCCATATATGCAACCAAAGGGTTAAATAAGCATGTTGATGTGATGTATATAATATTCATTTTCTTACAGATTAAAAAAATACTCATTATGTACATCCAACTTACACTGGTGAGCAAAATGTTAAAGAATTGTGATACATACAAACAAAAAAAATCCCTGGTATTTGAAGAATCATAGATGAAATTGGAATTCATTATTTTAGCAAAATACATCAAGATAGACACATACTGTGCACGCTCATTTCTACATGAAATATAAAAAGATCTGTCTCTGAGAAGGAGAGAATGTAATGCTGGTTGATGAAGGTTGGGTAATACATGTGGATGAGCGATGACCCAGGGAAGACAGAAAGAATGTCTCTTAATGTTCTAAGGTTGTGCTTTACAACAACTGTATTCTCAAAAAAGCTAGCAGAGAGATTGTTAGTGTTCCAGTGCTAAGATATGATAAGCATGTGAGTGATGAATGGACTGATTGTTATGATACAGTCATTACCCATAATATTTATGTGATGAGATGCCACATTTTATTCCATAAACATGAACAATTATCAGGTACCAATTAAAATTAAATAATATATTAAACACGATAGATGAGTATCATAATAAATAGACTAAGCTGAAAATGGCATCATTTTATTTTAGTAAAAGTAACAGGAAGATACAAAAAAAAAAAAAACCTGTCTACAGAGGAAATGAAGTCAGAGCAAATATTAAAGGACACTAATGGCCTGGAAGAAATATCTCTGAAAGAAGCATATTAAGAATAAATGAAGAATTTCCAAATTTAGTATTCTGAAATTGGGAAAGATAAAAAAATTAAATGCTGTAAAATAAGATTGTTACTGTTATGTGGACTTATTATTTCTAATTGTACCTCATTGAAATGAGCTTATAATAAAAAGCATTTATTGCATTTAAAAAAGAATAAATTAAGAATTTTACATGCTAATTATGCAATGTATGAAACTGATTAATCATTTAAAAAACAAATGCAATTAGATAATAAACATAATAAGAAATTAAAAACCTACAGCAAGAAAGTTAAAATGACAGTTTGGTGACATCTCAAAACTAGAAGTTTAGAAATATTTTTGTTATACATTTTAACTTCTGAGTATCTATTTCTCTTTTTATATTTTTATTTTTATATTGATTACAGTTTATTCACTTTGTATCCTAGCTGTAGGCCCCTCCCTCATTCCCTCTCAATCCACACTCTCCCTCATCTCCTCCAGGTCCTCCTTCCCTTTCATCTGACCATAGCCTATCAGGTCTCATCAGGACTGGCTGCATTGTCTTCCTCTGTGACCTGGCAAGGCTGCTCCCCACCCAGGGGGAGGTGATCAAAGAGCCAGCCACTGAGTTCATGTCAGAGACAGTCCCTGCTCCCATTACTAGGGCACCCACTTGCATACTGAGCTGTCATGGGCTACATCTGAGCAGGGGTTCTAGGTTATCTCCATGCATGGTCCATGGTTGGAGTATCAGTCTTAGAAAAGACCCCTGAGCCCAGATTTTTTGGCTCCATTGCTCTTCTTCTGGAACTCCTGTCCCCTCCAGATCTTTCTATCTCCCCCTACTTTCATAAGATTGCCTGCACTCTGCCCAAAGTTTCATTATGAGCCTCAGCATCTGCTTTGAAACACTGTTGGAGAGTTTATCAGAAACCCTCTGTGGTAGGTTCCTGTCCTGTTCCCTGTTTTCTCCATCGTTCAATGTACATCCCATTTGCCTTTCTGAGTAAGGATTAATCATCTTTTTCTGGGTCGTCCTTCTTGCTTAGCTACGTTAGGCGTACAGATTTTAGTATGTTTATCCTATATTGTATTTCTAATATCCACATATAAGTGAGTCTATACCATGTGTGTCTTTCTGCTTCTGGAATATTTCACTCAAGATGATCTTTTCTAAATCCCATCATTTGCCTGCAGATTGCATGATTTCCTTGTTTTTAATTGATGAATAATATTCCATTGTGTAAATGTACCACAATTTCTGTATTCATTCCTCAGTTAAGGGACATCTGGGCTGTTTCCAGGTTCTGGCTATTACAAATAAAACTGCTATAAACATGGTTGAGCAAATATCCCTTTTGTGTACTTGAGCAAACTTTGGGTATATACCTAGCAGTGGTATAGCTGGGTCTTGAGGAAGCACTATTCCTAATTGTCTTAGAAAGTGGCAGACTGATTTCCAAAGTGGTTGTGAAAGTTTACATTCTCACCAGCAATAGAGGGTTCCCCTTTCTCCATATTCTCTCCAGCATGTATTGTCACTTGAGTTCTGATCTTAGTCATTCTGATGGGTGTAAGGTGAAATCTTAGGGTTGTTTGATTTGCATTTCCCCGATGATTAAGGACATTGAGCGTTTCTTTAAGTGTTTCTCTGCCATTCGATATTCCTTTGTTGAGAATTTTCTGTGTAGCTCTGTACCCCGTTTTTTATTTATTTATTATTATTTTTTGTTGTTTGAAATGTGTATTAACCTACTTTTTTTTTGCTATAACAAAATACTTGAGTCTAGGAGGCATATAAATAAGTGCATTTAGCCCAGTTTTTAAATTGGATTACTTGATTTGTTGCTCTTCAAGTTCTTGAGTTCTGGATATTAGCCCTCTGTCAGATATAGGGTTGGTGAAGATCCCTTCCCAGTCTATAGGCTGTTGTTTTGTTCTGATGACAGTGTCTTTTTCTTTACAGAAGCTTTTCAGTTTCATGAGGTCCCATTTATTGATTATTGCTCTTAGAGCCTGTGCTGTTGATTTTCTGTTCATGAGGTGGTCTCCTGTGCCAGTGAGTTCAAGGCTCTTCCCCACTTTTTCTTCTAACATGTTTAGTGTGTTTGGTTTTATTTTGAGGTCTTTGATCCATTTGGACTTTAATTTTGTGCAGGGTGATAAATATAAATAGACTAGGGTCAGATGGAAGGGAAGGAGGACCTCTTCTATCAGTGGACTTGAGGAGGGACATGGGAGAAGATGATGGAAGGTGGGTTGGAAGTTGGGTGAGGGGGGAGAGGATGAAGGAGGGGGCTATAGCTATGATACAAAGTGAATAAACTGTAATTTAAAAAGATAATTAATTTCAAAATAATTTATATTAAGTAAATATTTGATCCTAAAAAATCCTCTAAAATTATATAGAATTATTCATTCAGATTAAATAAACATATTGAGACACTCTTCTCCCAAACCTCATCAGAAAACCACACATATTGGGACTTTAGATGTGTCTACAGAAATAACTAATTTCTGAGATTTTAATAATTTTTTGTTTAGTTTCTGCTAAACTGGCCTTAAAAATCACCAGAGTTTATGTTTCTCCATACTATTTTTTCTTTTTTCTCAGTTTTTTTAATGAAGTTATTTTCTTCACTAAAAACCAATCTTAGGTCCTCCTTCCTACTGTCTTCCCAGACCCTCCCTCTTAATTCTCCCCATCCACTCCTCCTCCTCTTCCTCTTTTTAAAACAGGTTACCCCTCTGCTGTCTATACTGACCTGGAGTTCTCAATACCTCTGTCACAATCTCATACTCTACCATGTTCATCTGCCCTCTAAGACTTTGTACATTTGGAGTTAGCTAGATTTTATCGTGTAAGCATTATAAATCAGTTACCACTGTTTCCTGAATATAGTTACCTAGTGCATTTACAGTGGTATATTACTGTATGGTTACTATGCTATAAGACAATTGGAAAATTGATGAAAAAGAGAAATGTATTTATTTTTCACATACTATAAGCCAAGACATTAAGAATACAGGTATGGCCAGATGTGCAATGTAGCAAGGGCTAGTTTCTCTACTTGAAATATCTTGGTTCGAAAACCATGTCTTCCAGAAAGGAAGGATCCCATGTTCTTAAAATGAAAAAAAAAATGAGCAATAATCCATTCAGGGGGATAGAGCTGCTATGGCTGAGCCACCTCTTACTAACCTCATGTCTTAATACTACCACAGTGGGGAATACGTTTTCAAACAAAGTTTGGAAAACATAAACTGCTCAAGAAATAGTAGAGTCTCATTTCTATCCTTGTCACTGGTCTCAAAAGACTAGAGAATTAAAACCCAGACAAAATGAGCAGAATAAAATTATAGTGCTGTATTCTGGAATGGAACTGAAGGGCATCTCCAAATATATAGTGCCAATGTCTTCATTTGTCTCACTACATTTTAATAACAAAATGTTTATGCACTGTCTAGTTTCCTACTTTGTTTTACTTTGTTTTTCACTTTCTAGTGAATTGAATAGGCAAGTCCTAAGGCCTGGAATAACAGTGAATTCTTTATAAGCAATGAAATAGCTTCACTGGTCCATTAATTCGCTGTCATCAGTACAGGGGAGAATAGAAGACACAGTGTCTGTGCTTGTGAAATGTATGTATAACAGACAGGCAGTATGCTCTACAGACACACCAACATACATGCAGACTCTGTTTAGAAGCCATGGAACAAATGTGTTTCAAATTGAGATTGATGTTTAATCTCTAACCTACATAGGTAAGGCTTTTGGCTTTTGAAGCAATAAATTAGCTGTCCCAATCTGTTCAACTTTTAGGATTATTTTATTATGTGTTATTTCTAAAAGTTATCAGCAATTGGTGAGATTTCATGTCTATCTTTCTCCCCTATGCAGGAATTTTATCTGGCTTGAGCTTTCATGTGTCTTGTGCATTCTAGTACAATCCTGTGTCCACATCTGTCTGCAATAAGCCTATTGTTCCTGGGGGGAGGAGGGGGAGAACTGTTACTTTAAAGTTATCTACCGCGTACAGCTCTTACAGTTTTACTACTCTTCTATGAAGATCACTTTGGGTTGTATAGAGGTATGATATGGATGACATATTTAGGACAGTCATTAGTTAATTTTGTATTGCTGTGACAAAGCATCATGACCGGGGCAATTTATAAAAGAAAGCAGTTAATTTGAGGCTTAGTTTCAGAGGGTTAGAGTATAAGACCATTATGACAGTGGGTATGACCACAGGCAGGCAGGCAAGATGCTGAAGAGCATCCATACTGATTCACATACTGTAGGCACAGAGAGACTGAAAAATAGTGGAGGTCCTTTCAAAATCCCAAGCCTGCATCCAGTGACATACCTCCTCCAGCACCACGAGGCCCCTATCTAATACTTTCCAAATATTTCTACCAACTGGGGATAATGTTTCCAAACACAAGAGATTGGAAAAGAGCATTCATTTTTCTTGAAGCCAACAAGAGGGCTGGGCACTCCCCAGTCTCTCAGTCTCTACATACTGTCCAGTTAATGATTTCTGTGTTAATTGCTGGCTATAGAAAGAAAAAGCTCTTCTGGTAAAGATTGAGAGATGTTTTAATCAAAGGATATAACAATGCATTGACCATCATTTTAATGTCATATCTACTTAGTAAAATAATAGTATTGAGCTCTCCCCAAATGACCTATGGCCAATTAAACACAAGTTCCTGGCTCCTTCATCAGTTCCAGGTATGAGTTCCATCTCATGAAGTAGACATTAGATTCAATCAAAAGGTTATTGGTTATTTCAATGATATTAAGGCAACTCTTTCCCTGCTTGGTCTATCTTGTCAGACACGATATTGGTGAATCTTATCACATCTGCATCTGGGATGTGATTTATTATGTGTATATGGCTACTCTGACGACTGGATCAGAAACAGAAACAGGAAGAAATGAATAAAGCATATTTTTATTATCATCAAAAGAGCAGTTTAGATATTTGCTCAACGAGTTCTGATTCAACAAAAATATCCCCCAATGAACCTTAAGATTTTCAGACCTGGACTATTTATTTGGTTTAAAAAAAAAAAAGTAAGTTAACTTATTGGGGAAGAAATTTTAATCAGTACTCCGATTTTTAACTTCTTGAAGGGTATCTTACACATTAGGACACCTTTAACACAGTTTTGATGATCTTACATATGATTCGTGTATACAAATTGTAAAAGCAATTATGTGCATTCCATTGTCAAAGAACACATGTGATTTGGTAAAATAAAGTAGAGTCAAATGGTTAAATCTTTTCTTAGTAAGACCTGCAAACCTCTCATTTAAACACAGACAGGAAATAGAAACAGAGGAGAAAGATATCTTTCTCACAAACACACAGATGTTACTATGAAATTGATTAAATGGAGGATTTAGAACTGTGAATTGAAGAATGATAATAACAATAAAAAAAAAGATTCGATCAGAAAATTACCCTGTGGTTCTTTCTTTCAGTAAGGGCCAACAGAAAAAGTTAGTATTATCCCACTGGCCAACTGAAACTAGAAGCTTATTTTTAAACATCAACCATGATAAATATTGAATAATTTGCTGTTTTGATGATAAACTAAGTACCTTATTTTTTTTTTTTTGCTGATCATTTTTTTAATTTTATTTTTTCTTATCAGTTACATTTTATTAACTCTGTATCCCAGCTGTGTCCCAATCCCTCATTCCCTCTCAGTCTTTCCCTCCCTCCCTCATCTCCACCATGCCCCTTGCCAAGTCCATTGATAGGGGGGACCTCTACCCATTCATCTGATCCTGTTTTATCAGGTATCTTCAGGACTGGCTGCAAAGCTCTCCTCTGTGGCCTAACAGGACTGCTCCTCCCTTGGGGGGTGGGGAGACCAAAGAGCCAGTCATTGAGTTCCTGTTAGAAATAGTTCTTGTTCCCCTCACTATGAGAAACCAATTGGTTACTGAGCTACCACAGGCTACATCTGAGCAGAGGTTCTAGGTTATATCCATACATGGTCCTTGGTTGAATGTCAGTCTCAGAAAAGACCCTGTGCCCAGATATATTTGGTCCTTGTGGAGCTCCTATCCTTTCCCCATCAGACTAACTCCCCTTCTTTCTTATGATTCCCTGTACTCTGCCAGAGGTTTGGTCATGAGTCTTTGCTTTGAAAACACTGCTAGTTAGAGTCTTTCAAATGCGCTCAGTAGACTCCTGTCATACATTCAATGCACATCCCATCTGTCTTTCTAAACGAGGATTGATCATCTTACCCCATGTCCACTCTCTTGATTATCTTTTTTAGGTTAAGTACCTTATTTTTGAAAACCTCTACAGAGTTCATTTTTGTAGTATTTATTTATATGTATTTTTTATTATTGATATCTTACTAAATGCATGATTAGATGAAGAGTTTGAAGAATAAAAGATGTAACGAAACAATGTTTAAAGTTTCTTATTACTTGCTAGTCTAAAACATTGTTATTTTCACCTAGTAGATCTCCATGAAAGGAGTAAAATTTGGAGGGTTCCCATGTATCATAATCCCCAAAACTAAACACTGTTATGTCTATTCATTATATTTAAGTGGTCAAATAACCAAAATGCTATGAACATTAAAAATAATTTTAACTATAAAATGTATATAGAGAGTTACAATAACAAATCAATTCCTATTTTATTTGCACAGACTGCTTATTCTTCATTATAAGAATCTAGGTGTAGGAACAGAGAAAAATGGTGGCTGAGTAAGGGCTTCAGGGATTGTCATGACAAAGCATAACAGACAGAGAGAGAGAAAAGGTGTGGTAAGACCAGCAGTATACTTGTGGCCTAGCATTAGCCCTTTAGAGTGTAACATGGGTACCTGGGTACCTTGTGTGCATGACTATAATGACTTGGACTCCTGCAGAACATCACTGAACATCAACTATACAATGAGATACCTTATCCCCTCCCTTCAGAGAAGCTGTAAATCAGACTGATGTTACCAGGCATTTTCCAGGTTATTTTGGAATAGCAGAACATCATGTATTTAGATAAAACCTAATCAATAGTAACAATCAACAGAGCACAGAAAATACCTCAAGTGGGGGAAATTACTTAGAAATTATGTTTCAAAAGATGTTGCTATTTAGAAAGACATACGGTATATACTCACTTATAAGTGGATACTAGACCTAAAAGATAGGATAAACATACTAAAATCTGTACACCTAAAGAAGCTAAACAAGAAGGAGGACCCAGGTTAAGATGATCAATCCTCACTTATAAGGACAAATGGGATGGACATTGGAAGTTGGAGAAAACAAGAAATAGGACAGGATCCTACCACAGAGGGCCTCTGAAAGTCTCTACCCAGCAGTGTATCAAAGCAGATACTGAGACTCATAACTAAACCTTGAGGGAGTTATTAAGACCTGGAGAAGACAGGAGCTCCACAAGGACCAAATATATCTGAGCACAAGGGCCTTTTCTGAGACTGTTCTCCAACCAAGGAAAATATATGGATATAACTTAGAACCCCTGTTCGGATATAGACCATGGCAGCTCAGTATCCAGGTGGGTTGTGGGCTATCCAGTAAAGGGAACAAGAACTGTCTCTGACATGAACTCAGTGGCTGGCTCTTTGACCTTCCCCCCTCCCCCCATCAACACACACACCCAGAGGGAGGAGCAGCCTTGCTAGGCCACAGAGGAGGACATTGCAGCCAGTCCTAATGAGACCTGATAAGCTAGGGTCAGATGGAAGGGGAGGAGGACCTCACCTATCAGTGGACCTAGAGAGGGGCAGGGAGGAGATGAGGGAGGGAGGGTGGGATTGGGAGGGAAAAAGGTAGGATGCTACAGCTGGGATACAAAGTAAATAAACTGTAATTAATATAACAAATAAAAATTAAATTTAAAAAAAGATGTTCTATTTAGACTTCTAGAAATGAAACAGTGGCAACACTCCATTAAAAAAAAAATTCTAAGCAAATGCATCCAGCTTAGGCTTTCTGAAAAATGACAAGCACACACACACACAAAAAAAATCCATAAAAGAAAGACAGGAACAAATACTTTATTCTTGATCAGAAATGAAGCCATATGTCAACAAACATCAACAGTTTACTGAATAAAGAGAAAGCAAGGGAGTCTTCTTTCACACTTATACTCCACCTAGTTCTGATACTCTTTTCTGAACAATATGGTATGGCAAAGAAGTAAAACATAAACAAATTGGAACTGATAGACTCAAACTGGCACTCTTTGCACATGGGATGATTTCACAGACAGCAAAACAAGACAAATGAAAATCTCCACATAAATCCTACTGGTAGTTAAAATCTAGAGAGAAGCTTTGGAGTCACCAAATAAAACATAGTACTATGGCTGGCTGTCAACAGTAAATAAATAAAACAAATCAAATGAGAATCTTACATATAAAAGGCACATATAGAAACATTCAAGCTATATCTCTTTATACCAGGCATAAAAATAATTAAACCACAAACACAAAAATTCCCACAATAAAAATGATAAAACAAATACAAACAGAAATTGAGAGTGCATTTTCATGTGTGGACAAAGTGATATTCTTAAAAGGCTCGTATCACACAAAGCTCTTTTTGAGTATACTGTAATCTAATACAATGTCTATCAAAATACCAAGAAAGTTCTCTACAAAATCTGGTTAAAAAGTTGGAATTTTTAAAATGTATTTATTCTTTATTAATTACAGTTTATATACATTGTATTCCAGCTGTAATCCCCTCCCTTACCTCCTCCCAATCCCACACTCCCTCCCTCATCTCCTCCCATGCCCCTCCCCAAGTCCACTGATGGGGGAGGTTCTGCTTCCCTTCCCTCTGACCCTAGCCTATCAGGTCTCATCAGGACCTGCTGTTTTGTCTTCCTCTGTTGCTTGGTAAGGCTGTTCCCCCATTAGGAGGAAGTGATAAAAGAGCAGGCCAGTCAGTTCATGTCACAGATAGACCATGTTCTCATTACAAGGGAAACCACTTGGACACTGAGCTGCCATGTGCTACATTTGTGCAGGGGTTCTAGGTTAACTCCATGCATGGTCTTTGGTTGGAGTATCAGTCTCAGAAAACACCCCTGTGCTCAGAATTTTTGGGTTCTGCATCTCTACTTATAGAGCTCCTGTCCCCCTCCAGGTCTCTCTACTTCTCCCTTCCTTCATAAGATTCCCTGCACTCTGCCCAAAGTTTGGCTATGAGTCTCAGCATCTGCCTTGATACATTTCTGGGTAGAGTCTTTCAGAGTCCCTTTGAGGTAGGCTCCTGTCTTGTTCCCTGTTTTCTTCCTCTTCTGATGTCCATCCTGTCTGCCTTTCTGAATGAGGATTGATTATCTTACCTAGGGTCATCCTTCTTGCGTAACTTCTTTAGGTGTACAGATTTTAGTACTTTTATCCTGTATTATTTGTCTAATATCCACTTATAAGTGAGTATATACCCTGTGTGTCTTTCCGCTTCTGGGATACCTCACACTGGATGATCTTTTCTAGTTCCCGCCATTTGCCTGCAAATTTCATGATTTCCTTGTTTTTAATTGCTAAGTAGTATTCCATTGCGTAAATGTACCACAATTTCTGTATCCATTCTTCAACTGAAGGACATCTAAGTTGTTTCCAGATTCTGGCTATTAAGAATAAAGCTGCTATGAACATGCTTGAGCAAATGTCCTCATTGTATACTTTAGCATATTTTGGATATATGCTTAGGAGTGGTATAGCTGGATCTTGAGGTAGTTATATTCCTAATTGTTTGAGAAAGCAGCAGACTGATTTCCAAAGTGGTTGTACAAGTTTATATTCCCACCAGCAATGGAGGAGGGTCTCCCTTTCTCTACATCCTCTCCAGAATGCACTGTCACTTGAGTTTTGATCTTAGCCAATCTGATGGGTGAAAGTGAAATCTCAGGATTGCTTTGATTTTTTAATTTCGTATGGAAAAACAACAATAACAACAACAACAAAAAACAGAATTGCTAAAACAATCCTGTACAACAACAGATCATCTGGAGGTATCTCCATCCCCGATCTCAAGCTGTACTACAGAGCAATAGTAATAAAAACCGCACGGTATTGGCATAGAAACAGAAAGGAGGATCAATGGAACCAAATAGAAGACCCAGAAATAAACCCACACACCTACGGATACTTGATTGTTGACAAAGAAGCCAAAACCATACAATAGAAACAAAGACAGCATCTTCAACAAATGGTGCTGGTCGAACTGGATGTCTACAGGTACAAAAATGCAATAGATCCACATTCTTCACCCTGCATAAAACGAAAGTCTAAGTGAATCAGAAGTTGAAGATTTATACAGAACTGCACAAACAC
This sequence comes from Psammomys obesus, assembly GCF_907164565.1. Taxonomy (NCBI): domain Eukaryota; kingdom Metazoa; phylum Chordata; class Mammalia; order Rodentia; family Muridae; genus Psammomys; species Psammomys obesus. Next base: position 11,267,078 of record NW_026596101.1, read on the forward strand.
ATATATACACACTGAAACATGAACAGGCGCACACTCATGCATGCATGCACAATTGCCTTCAAAATGAATCAAGCTTCGCAAATGAACAAAGATGGAGGTATTAAACTACTTGACTTCAAAAATATACCATGAGGTTTTAAAGCCAAAACATCTTGTATTGACATTAAAAACAATTAATTTATTGTAGGCCAATAAAATGCAATAGAGATTCTATTGGCAAACGTATTCACTGATAGCTGAATGGCTTTGACATGTTTAGTGAGAATATATGCTGGGAAAGGGCCAGTCCTTTCAGCAGATGGTAGTGAGAAATTAAATCTATCCATGATGAAATTTGAAAGTAGATCTTTATATAATATCAGCTATAAAAATCAACTCAAATATATTAATGGTTTGAATGTAAGAGCTGGAGCTAGGGAACATAGGGTCAATTTTAGTCACTTTTTCAAGACATAACAAAAATAGAAACAAGTAAAAATAGAAAGGTTATACAGAGCAAAAGTAACAGTTTACAGAATAGAGCAACCCCTGCAGTATGGGAGAAAATACTTAAACATGGCAGTTTTTGAAAAGAAATTATATTTAAACATCTAAGTAACTCTAAAAGCTCAGAAGGAATAAAAAGCCACCAAAATGGAAATCAGAACCAAAATCATGTATCATCTGAATGCTGTTAGACTGGCTAATACCTCAAACTCCCTGTTTGATAACCTGTTCCTATGAACATGTTGAAAACATAAGAAAGGTCAGAAAGGGGGATGAATATGATCAAGGTACATTACATATAGGCCCAAAAATATGTCATAATAGAAATCTATTTTTTTTCACATTAAGCATGTTAGTAATAAATAAAAATAGAACTCATTGTATAATACCATGTGAACTATAGATTATTATAGTTGTATAAAAAAACAGTATTTACTCTGCCCATCAGTTGTCCATCAGGCTCAGCATCTGCTTTGACAGTCTATACTGTAGAAGCTTTCAGAGGCCCTCTGTGGCAGGTTCCAAGGTTGTTTCCTGTTTTCTTCTGGCTTTGAGAGGCCCTCTGTAGCAGGTTCCGAATTTTATGTAAGAAGTGGGAAATAGTAAGAGCTGTAGGGGATGGAAACTCCACAAGGAGAACAACAGAACAAGAAAATTTGAACACAGGGAACTTCCCAGAGACTCATACTCCAACCAAGGACTATTCGTGGAGATAACCTAGAACCCCTGCACAGATGTAGCCCATGGCAGTTCAGTGTCCAAGTGGGTTACATAGTAATGGGAAGAGGGACTGCCTCTGACATAATCTGATTGGCCTCCCTCACCTCTCCCTGAGGGAGGAGCAGCCTTACCAGGCCACAGTAGAGGACAATGCAGCCATTTTTGATGAGAACTGATAGACTAAGACCAGAAAGGAGAAGAGAGCCTCCCCTATCAGTGGACTTGGGGAGTGGCATGCATGCAGAAAGGGAAGGGAGGGTGAGATCGGGAGGGGAGGAGGGAGGGGCCTATGGGGGGATACAAAATGAATAAAGTGTAATTAATAAAAAATTTAAAAAAACAGTATTTAGTTTTCTTAATCAGTGTAAAATGATGGACACAAGAATCCTATCTTGGTATTCTAACAGAAGAAATCAGTATGTAAAACAGAAATCTTTACTCCTGTGTCCATTGCAACATTGCCTACAACAGATAAGACAGAAACAACTCCAATGACCATCCAAACTCAATGGATTAAGTTTAGGCCACCCTGAGCTAAGGGATAAGATACTGACCCCCAGAAAACCAAAAGTACGTCTGGAAAGATGACTCAACGGGGAAATGCTCGCTGCACAAGAATGAAGACCAGAATTGTCGTCTCTGGATCCCAAGTAAAGTTTAGGCAGGTGTATGACCCGCCTGTAATCTAGTATGTGGGAAGCAGAGACAAAAGACCTTGAAAGAACAATTCTAAACTTCATTTGGTGAAAAAAAAAAAAAACAAACAAAAAAAAACAGAATAGCTAAAACAATAATAGACAATAAAAGAATTTCTGGTTGTATCATTGTACCTCACTTCAAGCTATAATACAGAGCAATAGTAATAAAAACTGCATGATACTAGCATAGAAATAGACTGGATGATCAATGGAATTGAAATGAAGACCCAGAAATAAACCCACACACCTACGGACAATTGATCTTTTACAAAAGAGCTAAAACCATACAATGGGAAAAAAAAAAACAAAAACAAAAAGGAAAAAACAGAATCTTCAACAAACAGTGCTGTTCTAACTGGGTGTCTACATGTAGAAAAGTACAAATAGACCTATACATATCACCCTGCACAAAATTCAAGTCCAACTGGATCAAAGACCTCAACATAACAGGAGATACACTAACTCTATTAGAAGAGAAAGTGTGGAAGAGCCTTGAACTCATTGGCCCAGGTGACAACTTCCTGAAAAGAATACCAACAGCACACAGGCTCTAAGATCAACGATCAATAAAAGAGACTTCTGAAAAACTTCTCTAAGGCCAAATATACTGTCAATAGAACGAATTAACAGTCTACAGATTGGGAAAAGATCTTCACCAGTCCTACATCTGGCAATGGGCTAATATCTAGAATATATAAAGAACTGAAGAAATTAAATACCAACAAAAAAATAACCCAATTAAAAAATGGGACACAGAACTAAAAAGAAAACTCTCAACAGAGAAATCTCAAATGGCCAAGAAGCACTTAAAAAAACAAACAAACAAACAAACAAAAAATAACTGTTCAATGTCCTTACCCATCAGGAAAATGCATATCAAAATGACGCTGAGATTCCATCTTACACCTGTCATAATGGCTAAGATAAAAAACCTCAAGAGACAGTATATGCTAGAGAGGATGTGGAGAAAGGGGAATATTCCTCCAATGCTGTTGGGAGTGCAAACTTTTACAACCACTTTGGAAATCAATCTGGCACTTTCTCAGAAAACTGAGAACAGTTCCACCTCAAGACGAAGCTGTACCACTCCTGGGCATTTACCCAAAAGTTACCCCACCAAATAGCAAGGGCACTTGCTCAACTATGTTCATAGTAGTTTTATAGATAACAGCCAGAAACCAGAAACTACCTTGATGTCCCTCAGCTGAAGGCCGGACAAAGAAACCACGGCACATTTCCATTTTGGAATACTACACAGATATTAAAAACAAAGAAATCATGAAATTTGCAAGTAAATGGATGGAACTAGAAAAGATTATCCTGAGTGAGGTAACCCAGACCCAGAAGCCACACATGGTATGTACTCATATATAAGTGGATTTTACTCACTTACTATAGGAAAAAATACAACAATGTACAGACCCAAAGGAGATAAGTAACAAGGAAGATCCAAGGGAGGATGCTTAATTCACTCAGAAGGCCAAATAGAACAGACAGAGGTAAGGGGGGGGGGGATCAAGGTAGGAGAGAAAACACAGAGAAAGATAAGGGTGAAGATCAGACCTGGGGAGAGCCAGTGTAGGAGAAAAAAAGGCCTGTAGAGAAAAGATGTGAGAGAGGGCATCTCTCATGATTAAGAAGTCTAAATCAAGGACCAGCTGGGGAATGGTTGTGGTAGATTTAGCAAAGGATAGTTACTTTCTTAGAAGTGGGCTCTGGCATGCTATCACAGGGTAATATGACTTTAGTTAATGCCATACTCTATATATTAAAAGTCTAGAAAAAAAGTGTTTTTAAAGTTTTTATCAAGAAGTAAATAACAAATATTTGAGATGATGAATGTGTTTAACCTGATGTAATCATTATGCAATTACTATAAGAAACAAACCATTATATGGTACCTGACTAATGGCATAATTCCTACATTGTGTATTAATTAAGAGTGATATAAAAATAAGTGCATATTGAAACTGCCCTGTAAAACTAGTCATTAAAAAGCCGCTTACCTTACTAACTCATTAATCTCTATAGATTTTACTATTGATTTACTTTCAGTTACTGCATATTATTCACCATGAGGCAGCAATTTTTCACTTATGTAACACTGAAATTATTCTGATATTTATTTGAAAATGTTTCCTGAAAATATATTTAATTGCCTTGATATAGCAAAAACATTCCTGAAAAATAAAAGCCAACAGGGTTTTGTTACATATATTACAATAAATTATATATCATAATGCACTTAATTATATAAACATTTGTGATATTCACAAGATTAATTTGTATCATGTGTAAATATACATATACATGAATTATTAAAATACCTATCTCTACCTGATTGAAGTTTTGCTATATTAATGTAAATAATATAGAGGTAAGAATCTTTATCATATGTACCCTCCTAATTTTTAAGACTTTGACTTCAATTATGTGTATTATGTTTATGTCTGTACACTTGTTTGTACACACAGATGCAGTGTCCATGCAAACTAGGAGAGAGCACCAGAACTCCTGGGGCTGATGTTGTATGTAGTTGTGAGCTACCCTGCTGGTTGCTGGAAATTGAAATTGGCTCTTCTGTAAATGTAGTATATACTCTTCACTGTTGAGCCACGGCTCCAGCCCACCTTCCTAATTTTTTTTTTAATTCAGTGCAATGTTACTTCAGAGGATGCATGCCTCAATATTAAAAAGGTAAGGAGTTACTTTACTGGAGAAAAGAAGAGATGGCTTCCTTCCATCTGTAAAACTATAGGAAAATTTAAATTAAAAACTAAGTAAGAATCATTAGGCATTTTACTTTTATTTTCATGGTCAGGAAGTAAAAGAGAAGAAAGGTAAGAGGAAGAGAAAGAGAAGAAGGAAGAGGCCTTGGTTACAGGACAGAAAATAAAATAGTAGTATGACAAACAACTTTTTTCTCCCCTTATATTATTTTCACCAGGAAGCTTAACATGGACTTATAAGATTTACTGTAAATCTTATTATTAAAAACAGCTAGATCAACAAGCAAGTGACACCATTTTATTACTGATTAGAGAAAGCAAGAATTATTTAAGAGAAATATGTTTTACTTTAAGGAATTGATTGGGGAAGCGATAGTTTATTTAACATGGAAAATTGAAGATAGCCCACAAATGGCTGAAGTTTTAATAAAAAAAAAAAAAAAAACCTAGGCTGTTATAAATCCTTCCTCCAGAACATAAGGTGGAAGAACTGGAGGTCATTATGTTAAATGAAATAAGCCAACCATAGAAACATCTGTATGACCTCACTCATATGTAGAATCTGAAAAAAAAATGAGAAAGAAAAAAGAAAAAAGAAAGAAAGAAAGAAAGAAAGAAAGAAAGAAAGAAAGAAAGAAAGAAAGAAAGAAAGAAAGAAAAGCTGTCATAAAATTTGAAAAATTGGTAGAGGTATGTTGGATACCTATGAGTAGAACAGCGGCTTGAAGAGAGGACTGGAGAATGGTGGATTCATTTATTTAAACTAATTTATTTACATAAAACCTGTTGATCTTATTGTTCAAATGGACAACAAAATGATAATGAATAATGGTAATATAAGATATATGTATGTGATTATATTTACTGCATATATTAAGTCAGCAGAAAAAAATTTTAATGATTTCATTATGAAAATGATAAATATTTGAAGATTTAGGTATATTTACCCTGATTTAAACATTACATGACGTATGAATGCATAAAAAGCATAAACACATGACATTTTCATTTGTCAATTAAAAACATCTTTGGAAGAACAAATTGGAAAATGTGTCAGAAAATGACTAATAACCGTGTTTAACTATTTTCCTAGGTGAATTCTTGAGACAAGACTCTCAGATCAATAAGAAAAACTTTACAGTGTGTATTTCTACTCAGCAGAGGAATGAGTGGCTGTCACTCAAATATTGCTGGAAGGTAAATGTACTTTTTCTTATTCCCTGGCACCAGTACCAGGAAAGGCAGTTTAGGAAAGGCATGGCTAGCTCAACATAAAGCTGCAGAAAAACTTCAACAAATAGAAACATGCTAGCTCTGAAAATCTTTCCACAGTGTACAAACTTTGGAAGAAAAAGTACTCATAAAACAGATTTTCTCCCACTTAGCAGGGACAAGAAAAATAAAAATGACTGGAATGCACAAAGTCTCAGAATCCAGTGACTTGAACCATAGCATTAGAAAGTGAAAAACTGCAATTGGTTTTTCTTTCTGTACTGTAGATGTCATTTCAATGGGGAAAGTTGTGAGAATCAGTACTACTCTTGGCCCTTTAAAATAAAAACTCATGTAGGTTTGGGATTACTTTTTCATGAAATAAAAAAAAAGTTAATAATTATTGACAACATAGAAAAAAAAGAAAGTTGGAGCTTTGTATAAAAGTTTAATGAAGCCATTGATAACGTAGGCTTTCTTCAATTAGCTGTGGGTTATGTATTGGATTTTCTGATGCAGGATTTTATATGTTTATTTTTCTTTTGTTAGGCTCATTGCCTTATAACTCAGACCATTAAATATCACAATAATGTTCAAAATTAGAAAGTCAGAAAATAGACTTTTCCTTCTGATTTCCTACCCTCCTGTTAGGAAATGTCTTTTTTTGAAAGACAATCTGATAATATTTTCCTAATCCTGGAAGGACCTAAAAAAGTCCCCAGGGCAATGAATGTTACCATAAAATTTCTGATAGGAAAGTAGAGACAGAAGTTAAAAGAATCAGTTTATTCTCTGAGGTTGGAGTTATTGCTGCTCCATTAGGTTATGAATCCAAAATCAAACAAACAAATTGGTTTTCCTGTAGGAAAAAAAAATTACTGTAGGATTTAATAATGAACCAATCCCATTTGTAACTCAATTATCGATTCTTCAAGGGTTTCTACATCTTACTAGAACAAGATGAGACCTTCATTTTCTATTGTTCTATTTAGTGAAAAGAAAAAAGAAAAAATCTTTTAGTCTGGAACCTGTTTGAATTTAATTACATTAATACAAAAAATCAAATTAAATAATAGAATAATGACAAGCAATAATAGAACTTGCTCTATTTATGCATTACCTTACAGTAATATTATTTGTCCATGCAATTGATATTTCTATTTGAAGTTGGAAAAAAGTTTCAATGGAGGATATATTAGCTACTGTTCTGTTACTGTAACAACAAACAATGAGCAAAAGCAACTTAGAAAAGGGAACCTTACTTCGACTTATGGCTCCAGAGGGCTAGAGTTTATAATTACAAGGAAGGATTGTCAGCAGGAGGGTAGAGTAGGAAGCTAAGAATTCCTAAACTGCAAGAATGGAGAAGAAAGTAACCTAGAGTGAAGAACATAATAAACTCCCAAAGCATGTTTCCAAGGCAGCACTTCTAAAGGTTCATGATATCTCACAAAAACCAACACCTACAGGTGTTGGAGACAAGCCCTGAGAAACTTCTGACCTTTTCTCATTCCCCCCACCCTGCTGCACCTTGTTGACCAACATCCTGTTTGAGAGTTGCAGAAATGTGCTAACTGTACCATGACTTCCCAAAATAACTGGAAAGTGTTCCAGGCCCTGGGCCAAGAAGATTTTTGTAACTTCCACCCTGCCCCTCTCTGAGTTCAGAAGCTCTAAAGTGGGCTTTTTCAACCTACCCCTCCCTGAGTGAAAAGGATTCTACACTGTGCTCCTCCCTTGCCCTGCCCCTATCTAAGGTTGGCCTTAAAAGCCTGCTCCGGTTCAATAAAATTTGACTCTTGACAAGTGCACATTTGCTTGAGTCCATTCTTCTCTCTCGCCCGTTTTTCTTTCAGGCCTGGTCCTCTTCGAAGACCCCACAAATTACTAGTCCCGCAGGCGGGTACAAGTGGCGCCCAACGTGGGGCCGAAGCAGGGACCACTGCCGGATGGAGGTTTGCATGGATGGATCCGGATCGCTCAGAAAACGCCGCGACAAACCGAAAGTAAGATTGGCTGCTCGAGACTCGTAAAGACGTATGTTCCTGCCACTCACAGGAAAAAGATACGTCGGGTAAGTCTTTCTCCATCCCATAAAAATGGGCCAACAGTTGCGCTCAGGGAGAGAGGAATTAGAGTTAAGAAAAAGGACTTAATTAAGTTCTTTGTTCTTGTGTCGGACATTTGTCCATGGTTTGTTATTGATGGGCCAGAGATATGCCAAAAAGTGAGATCAGGTTGGAGCCTGCCCTCTCGAGGACCTTAGAGAAAGAGGTCGAGATAAAGATAATAATTGTCCCCCCGTTATTACTGTTAATTCCCTAGCTTTCCCCATTTTTCCCAAAGAAGGCCCTGACCAATTAGACCCCTCAGAGGAGAGTGATTTGAAAGAAGAGGCTTCCAGGTACCATAACCCTGATTGGTTGCCTACACTTGGCAGTGCAAGCAAATGTTAAGAGATAGTACAGGAAAAAGAGCTGGTACCTTCTGTTTTATGTTCTACCAGAAAGTCTCTTAAAGAAGAGATAGACCTCATCTCATTACAAAGTGAGGATGAAAGAGAGTCAGGGGAAGAAACTGCTAAGTCTCATAGCCTACTTCCTTTGCTCTGCTTCCCTTCCGCCCAAAACAAAAAAGGCTCCTAAGTGGGCTGGGGCAAAGGACATGGATCGGAGCCGCAGCTGTAGCACAGTGAGCAGGAGGAACGGGGACTCTACTTGTCTCCTTCCCACTCCCTTACCGAGGGCCAGGCTTGCGGAGAACTGGGTGGATGAGAACGCCCAAACCCTCAGAGGCCTAAGACCTGCCTCTGCCAGCTGCAGAGTTTAGCAGGACTGCAATTTACTCCGCCCCCTCCCACCGGCTTCAGCCAGTGTCAGCTTCAGCCTGCTCTCGAACAGAAACCAGAAAGATGGAGCCACTTCTAGTTTTAAAGATTAAATTGTGTTCACTGATAAATTCTGAATTTTTCTAGTTCTGACTTAAAATCATGGTTTTGCTCTGTATATACATTTAAATGTTTAAAAAGCAGGTACCACGGTTGTTTTTTGTCTTTGTCTCTGTTTTGTTTTTGTGTGTGGCCGTAAGTGTCTAAGTGTTTCTGTGCAATGTTTGTGCGTGTAGTACCTTCTGTTCTCTGTTCTAAAAATTCCTCAGAGCTCGAGGTGCCTGTATCTGGGTAGCAAGACGTGATTGAGGTGGTCACAGCTGCCGAAGTTCAGGGGGACACCCCTAACTTCATCAGTATTTTCAATAAATTTGGCCAGCTGGTGGGTGTTTTTTTTTTTCTCAATGTCTCTGTGCAGTATTTGTACCTTCTGTTTTCTGTTCTGAAAGGCCTCACGAAACTTGTTTAAAATGTGTACCTATGTGTTTATTAGATCTATGAACGCATAGGTTACCACGTGGTGTATGAGGTACCTCAGTGCCTCACCACCATCTTGACTTTATCCTGTGGGTTATAATTTAACCGCCATCTTGGTATGGGTTAAAAATAATTCTCATTTCCTTCTAGGTTAAAAGAATGAGTTATTTTAAATTGGCATTGGTTTTGAAAATTAATTTGTTTACATTGGTAAATTCTGGTTTTAAAATCTGGTTTTGTTAGGATCATGGTTATGCCTTGTGACTTCTCTCCTACAAAAGGGGTACCTTGTTTTGATATTGCAAAAACGGGTTTTAAAAAATGTTTAAATGTTTAAGGATATAAAATGTTTAAAGTTTATCAGGCATTTGGGTATGACAATGATTTTGGGTATTTATTTTATCAATTTTACTAAATGAAACCCTGCCGTATTTTTTGTGCTAATTGAGAAAATCGCAGTTTTTAAAATGTATCTTGTGGAGAGCTGTTTGTTTGTTAAGCTGCTTTGTTTATAGAAAAAATTGGCAGTTTCAGAACTTTTTGTAATAATGTAACTTGTTTTTGCTTTGCTTTTAAAAAGCAAATCGTAGACACTGGGCTCCAGCAGGATCATGTTAGGATGGAAAGGATTTTAATGAGAGATTTTGTGTTGTCTGAAAAGCAAGAGAGAGAGAAAAAAGTAAGAATGTCTAGTTAAGTCAGAAAAAGGAAGCTAAGAACATGAAGGTATATAGGATGTTGCAGAAGGTTAGTGGATGTATTATTAAAAAGCCAGAGAGTTAATATGATTTGAGAAAGAACTGTAAAATAGGTTGTTCTTCATTTAAAAAGGTTGGAGATTCTTCAATGCAAAATGTTTGCTTGTAGTTTTTTGAAGGGAAAAAGGAACTGCAGTTCCATGTTAGTCCAGGGTTATGTAGGGTTATTTTCAAATCATTGTTAACCATTATATAAAATATATGCCTGGCTGCCAGCACCTAAATAAATAAATTAATGCAGTTTCTTTCTGGCCAATAGATTTGATATGGCCAAAATATTCTATTTTTGCTGAGGAATACAAGCTGAGTTTAGTTCTCTGTTTAATGCTAAATGAGACTTTTGTCCTTTATTTTTTTTGCTATTGTCTTAATGCAAAATAGTAGAATTAATAAGATTTGCTAGCCCCTTTGTAAACTATGTCTGATTAAAAATTTTGCTTTGATTTTAGTTTAAAAAGAGCAGATTTAAAGTTATGCTAAAGATTATAGTTAAATATAAGATTGAGCTTTACCTAGTCTCTTTGTTTAAGTTGTTGTTCTGTTTTTTTTTTAAAGGGTTAAATCTAAAATGGGTAACCATAAAATCTGACTATATAGATTTACTTAAAATTTGGTTATAAAACATGCATCAAAAAATATACCAAAATTAAAAATTATGGCATCCTGTTTTATAGGATGCAGTTTAGAGCAGATGATAAAGATAAACAAAGAGTAACTCAAATATGCTGGCCTTCAGGCTTGTCAGAAATCTAATAAATATGGCATTTTAACATATGTAAGCTTATTATGACAAAGTCCAACCTGTTGATGCATCTTTTCAAGTGTCTAGCACATCTGTGCAAATAACAGAGTTACCTGCAGTATTGGCTGTGTTTTAAAGTTTTAATAAACAGTCCTTAAACATTTTTTACAGATAGTACCTATGTAGCTTAGTCTTTGCCTAGGCTAGAAACTGCAAATTAAATTTAAACATCTTCTCCTGCTAAAATTATTTTTACAAATTCAAAATTTGATATAAAAAAAACTTTTCCTTTTACATTAGACATTTGCAAGCTCATTCTAACCTTCCAGGACCTTTAACTAAGGTAATTATAAAACTGACTTGTTTAAACAATGTCCTTCTTGTGTTGTCCTTTTGCCTACTTCCAATCTTGGGGTCAATCCCTGTGGCCTTGTACCTAATGTTATTTGGCAAGTGGATGTTACACATATTCCTAAATTTGGTAATTTAAAATATGTTCATGTTTTTGTTGACACTTATAGTAGGTTTATATTTTCCACACTCCAAACTGGTAAAGCTGGAAAAATGTTATTGCTCATACGCTGTCAGCAATTGCTATATTAAAACTTCCAACACAACATAAAACAGATAATAGCCCTGGCTATGTTGGAAATATGTTTTCAAAATTTTAAGAGTGGGCCCCCAGAGACATAAGCCTCAGGTTGTTAGGAGATGAGGCACAGGGAAGTTCAGGGGTTGCCATCCTGGCTACTCATAATTGGATGAGGGATTAGGTAGCTGACTTTCAGGTCTGGTCAGTCTTGGCCAGACACCTGAGGAATATCTGATCTTTAATTCACATTCAGAATCTCCTGTTAGTGGGGATGTGGCTACAGCCAAAGATGGAAGAGCAATTAGTTTCAACCTGTGTCTTCTCTGAGGAGTGAGCCTGAGAGAAGGTCAGGGGTTCTTCAGGAGAAGAATTGATTCCATTTGGGTTGATTGCTAGGTGATCTTATCTCTCAAGCATAGATCTCGTCTTTCTTCTTTGCAGAGTGGAGGTCTTTGCTTGCTCACTTCCTTATCTCTGCCCGAGCAGAGGACCAGGGTCCGGGGCAGTTACATTCTTCCGTACTCTGGAAAAGTACTGTGAGGCTTTAATTAACACTTTAATTAACAAGGGCCTGAAACTCGAAAATATGGACATTCAGCTGTGGAATGTTTCTGGCATATGGATACAGAAAGACAGTTTGCTACTCTCCTATGGAAAGATCCTTTGGACAACAAATGGCATGGTCCAGATCCTGTCCTGATACGGGGCAGAGAAGCAGTTTGCATCCATTCTAAAGAGAAAGATGCAGCCAGATGGTTGCCAGAACGATTAGTAAAGCATATAGATAATAATAATAACACTCATCAGTCCAGGGTAAAAGAATTACCCTGAGAACATATTCCTTTTATATCTCTTTACAGAAATGATGGGGAAAAAAAAAAAAAACTGTTTCCATGCACTGTGATCCTTTGCCTCCAGCTGATATATGTTCATGGTGGACTTAAGCAGCACAGGAATGGGATCCTTCCCTATCTCCTTCCTTTCCTTGGTCCCCTGTCTATCTTATTGATAATTCTTTCAATGGGACCTGTTCTTTTCAATACAATTATGGCTTTTATTAAACAGTAGATTGATGCCCTAAAGGTACAGCCCATCCAGGTGCACTATCAAAGGCTAGAGATGGTCAGCCAAGACTATGAATAGACCTAATGCTAATCATCTCAGTGAGCTGAACCGGTTAGCCAGTGACGGGCAAGAGAATCCACAGTGGTCTTCTATTCCCCCCCTTTTTTTTGCCACCTAAGACAGGAGCTCAGCCAATCACTGCCGATGTATCCAATGACGAGCTTAGCAAGGGTTGAAGACCCCAGATTCCCACCTAAGACAGGCACGGTTCCCTTGGGATTATGGCCTTGAAAAATAAAATAAAGGAGGACCTTCTGGCACCTTGCTGCCCCCTAAATGTTGGCATCTGGCTTGACCAGACTACTGCCTGGATGCAATAGTGCATTCCTGGCTGACCTGGAGCTTTTGATAAGATCATCTTCCTGAAATACCTTAAATTCTAATCTCCCTCAGGGCTTCCTAAGTAACTCTTCTGAGGAACTTTCCAAATTACCATTATTAACACATCATGGTGGGCCATCCTGTAATTTCTAGTCACTTAGTAACCCTGCCAAAGGCAATTACATTCCTTCTGCTTCTGCCCTTCAATGAAGAGGCCATACATCAAATTAACGTCACTGATTTTCAGGAATGCTGGGCGTGTTACTCACCACTGCCACCCTTCTACGAGGGCATAGCCTTACCCTTAGAAGTAATTACAACTAATAATTCTAATGCCTTACAGTGGCAGCACCCAGAGGGAGTCAGCCTTACAGTCACACAGGTGTCCGGAATTGGAACGTGCCTATTGGGACCTTCTATGCTTCCCCCCGGTGGCTTTACAAGAAATTTACAATATTACTCTTGTAAATTCAAGCTTTACATATATTGCTGCACCTAATGGCACTTATTTTGCCTGCTCCACTGGTCTTACTCCTAATCTTGTAAGCTCCACCTTTTTAGTCCATAGAGATTACTGCATCCTTGTACGGCTTTTCCAAGGCTGACTATACATTCTAAGGATGAGTTCCTTTGGTTTTGGGAAAAAGGGGTACGTACGTCCATCTCGAGTTAAATGTGAGCCCTTAACTGCCATTACTCTAACTGTAATTCTAGAGCTTGGAGCCGCTGGAGCTGGTACAGGCATGGCCTCCCTAATTACCTCCCAGCAACAATTTAATCAACTCTCCCTAGCAGTGGACAAAGACCTACAAGATTTGCAAAAAGGCTTACAGGACTTAAAAGATTCTATGGTGTCCTTATCTGAGGTAGTTTTACAAAACAGGCGCGGTCTAGATTTGGTTTTTCTCCAGGAAGGCGGACTCTGCGCTGCACTCAAGGAAGAATGCTGCTTTTACACTGACAAAACAGGTTTAGTACAAAGCAGTATCGATAAGGTTCGCTCCAATTTGGAGGAACGAAAATGGAACAGAGAGAAACAAGAGTCCTGGTATCAAAATTGGTTTCCCACATCCCCATGGCTAACCACTCTGCTTCCCAGTCTGCTAGGACCTTTTGTAGGTATCCTTTTGCTTCTCTCTTTTGGCCCCTGGGCCTTTAATCGATTGACAAGCTTTGTTAAGAATCAGGTGGATTCTGCAATCAAGCCAGTGGGAGTCCATTATCATTGCCTCGCCACGGAGGAGGAGTCTACCGTTGACCTGCCAAAGGACCAAAACAACCCCACATCTCAACCCTTAGACTTCACCTCCCTACAAAAATCAACCCGGGGGTGGAAATTCTGGTCCCGCCCCTCCAAATAATAACTCAGGTTTCCGTGACCCCTCATATACTATTTGGCTACTAAACATATTCCTTCCAGGATCCTTATGGAGCCTTGATGGTCTTATTGAGAGCAAGATGCCTTACATTTCCACAAAGTGAGTGGTCTGGTAAGTCAGAGACGAAATGGGTGGATAAGTCTCGGCCCGCCTAAGACAGGACAACCTCGCCGGGAGGAGGCTGATCCAATGACAGGTAAGGGTCCAGCACTGCCCTTCTAACAGGCTCAGACCCCGTTTGTGCCACTTGTACTATGGTCAATTTAAATGGTCTTGTCAAAACCAATGGCCTATGAGTGACAACGCTTGACCTACTCTGGGGAACGCTCGCCTCTCTGCTGACGGTTTGCTCCTTTGGATCCAAAATTTTACTCTTAAACAAAAATAATTGGCTGCCAAAATGAGCCCTTCTTTGGGACACCATTAGCAGGTCATGGTAACCTCCCTATCCCTGTTCTTGTATACCTAGAAGGGGGAGATGTTGGAGACAAGCCCTGAGAAACTTCTGACCTTTTCTCATTCCCCCCACCCTGCTGCACCTGGTTGACCAACATCCTGCTTCAGAGTTGCAGAAATGTGCTAACTGTACCATGACTTCCCAAAATAACTGCAAAGTGTTCCAGGCCCCGGGCCAAGAAGATTTTGTAACATCCACCCTGCCCCTCCCTGAGTTCAGAAGCTCTAAAGTGGGCTTTTCCAACCTACCCATTCCTGAGTAAAAAGGATTCTACACTGTGCTCCTCCCTCGCCCCGCCCCTATCTAAGGTTGGCCTTAAAAGCCTGCTCTGGTTCAATAAAATTTGACTCTTGACAAGTGCACATTTGCTTGAGTCCGTTCTTCTCTCTCGCCCGTTTTTCTTTCAGGCCTCGTCCTCTTCGAAGACCCCACGAATTACTAGTCCCGCAGGCGGGTACAAACAGGGGATCTAGTATTGAAATACTTAAGTCTATGGGGAACATTCCTAGTCAAACCATCACAGAGGAACATAAGAGTTTCATCAGGAAAAAAAAAAAGTCAGTGAACAGAAATTGTACAGAGTTGGGCTTGCTGACACACTTGGTGAGGATGTCACAACTGGCATGTGTAAGGGAAACAGAGTGAAAACAGGACAGAGCATGGATAAATAGAAGACACCTCAGATTTTGAAATTAATTTGATATAAACGTATATGTGTGAATTTTCATGACAAACATTTTATGCCACTAATGATATTTAAATACAAATTGTATGAAACATGTACATTACTTACAATTATTGGGCATAAATGTTGCTTTGCTTTATTTACTGAATAATGTGTATTTAATTGAAATAAAGTTATAGCACTTACCCCCACTTCCTTTTCTTCCTCCATCCTCTTCCAGGTACCCTTTGTCTCCATCATCAAATAGAAAGGCTCATTTTCTTTCATTACATATGTATGTGTGTGACTCTGTGTGTACATGCACACACCTGTGCGTGTACATCAATATAGCCTTCAGAGTCCAAAGTGGCTTTTCATGTGTATTGAAATATTAATATTTATTGGTAAATCTGCTCAGGATTTTAAATAAAAACATGGCTTAGAATTGTAGTGTAAAATATTTAATCAATTTTCTTTGAACTCTTCTTTATATTCTTTGCTGTTTCGTGTTGAATGTTGTAATTACATCCAAGGACTTGGAAGTCTGCTGTGAGATTCTACCCTCCAGGTATGACAGGGAAGCTAAGCTACCATCATGAAATATCAAGAATATAATTTCCTAAACAAAATGTGAACAATGACAACACCTACTGACATGACATCATGGATGGCAGAATTCTCTTAGGACTCCACCTCTAGATAAAGATCTGAGGGCAATTAAGGATGTACAGCTGGGATACAAAGTGAAGAAATTGAAATAAATAAATAGTGTATATGAAACACCAAAAATAGGATATCAATTGGGGAAGAATTAATATTCTCCAGAGATGAGCCCCTTAAGTGGATATTTATAATGCCAAGTAGTCATCCCTAAAATCTATTGTGTGTACACAAAACTACACAGACAAGAACATTTTATCTACATTTTGATACATTTACATACCTGTTTATGTATTTTTTAAAAGGTCATGGCTTTCAAGGGTGTTGGGGACATGGGAGTGGTTAGAGGAAGAAGGAAAAATTATACAATTATATTTTAATTAAAATATAATAAAACATTTAAAGAGTGTCCACTTGAGTTACTGTTCGCACTTTTTTTTCTCCTCTCCAAATCTTATTCCAATACTCATTTTTATTCTAATTTCTAAGAGATTTTCAGTAGTGTTTCTTCAAAGTCTTTGTGCACACAAGGCTTCTGGGTCTTTTTTATTGCCTCTTACTTCTCGTGAATGGAATGACCCTTTTCTGATGTTTTTCACAGCTGTAGAAATTTAGTAGTAGTGATCCTTTGTAGTGATAATTCCTTTGCAGTAGTTTTCTCTGAGTGTTCTCATCTCTAGTTTTCCTCTCTCTGGCTTCTTCATATTCTTATACTTGAATTTTTAGTTAGCTAAAGTATCCTGCCTGTCTCTTTTAATTCCTGTCTGCTCACACCAGCTGGGGAGTTGTCCCAGGCACTTTTGATCTTGCTCTTTCTAGTTAAAGGACTCTATTTATTCCTGCAACTCTCTGCTTTAGTTGTCTCCCTGTTGTGTGCAACTAATTGTTTCCCATATGTTATGTGTAGAGTTTAACATTTTAGATGCAGAGTAGCTTTGATAGAACCCTATTGCATCATTACCAGAAACAGAATACCAATATGTTTGACATATGTTGAGAATGTTAGAAGAAACACAATCAAATACATACTTTATAGAGGAAAAACACATGTCTCAAATTCATGTACAAGTATTATAAACATTGTAGAAGTCGATGATGAAGTGATAGAGGAATATTAGCTATTGTTTAATGATTCTTGGCTGTAAGTGATGGTACTGATTAACATTCTATACTTACAGGCAGCACAAAAACTCTCCTAAAAATTAAGTAATATAAAATGTTTCTTTGCCTATCACTTCTCTAAAATCAGAAAGAAGGAGAGGAGGACCTCCCCTATCAGTGGACTTGGGGAGGGGCATGCATGCAGAAAAGGAGGGGGAGGGTGGGACTGGAAGGGGAGGAGGGAGGGGCTTATGGAGGGATACAAAATGAATAAAGTGTAATTAATAAAAGTTAAATAAAAAATTAAAAAAATAAATAAAAAGCCAGATATGGCACCCTAAAAAAAAAAAAAAAAAAAAAAAAAAAAAAAAAAAAAAAAA
>NW_026596101.1:11284565-11303244 GCF_907164565.1 Psammomys obesus
AAAAAAAAAAAAAAAAAAAAAAAAAAAAAAAAAAAAACGTTTCTTTGCAATGTTAAGACCCATTTCAAGGCACAACTTAAAAAAAATAAAATAAAACTAGAAATCAATGAAAACAGTTTTGCAAAAAAAAAAAAAAAAAGGCATTTACTCATTGAGTATATTAAAATTAAAACAAAAGCTGGAAATTCAGTTCAGTGACAGAGCCTCTTCCCTTCCCCACCCCAAAAGGAGAAAAAAATGTCAGACACATGGATATACATGCGGCCCCAAATAATGCCTCTACAGTCAAACACCCTGAAAAATCCAGTTGTTCTTTCTTTAGGCCTGTTTAAATACTATTCCAAAACTTAGAAAGATGTACTAGATGTTTATTCTTGGATGACTAAGTAAAATATCGTGCTCACAAGACACCGTTTTAAAATGGAAATGTAGATACATGTACATATATTGAATAATATATAAAATGAATTTATTATTAGTTAATTCAATTTACATCTCTGTCAAAGGCCCCTTCCTTCTCTTCTCCCAGTCTCAGCTTCTCTCCTGCATCTCATGCCCACTATTTCTCAGAATAGTGAACCCCACTACCCATACACCCCAGCTTGTTTAGTCACATAAGGACTGAGTTCATTTTTCTCCCTTGTGCCCTGTAGGAAAGTTTCATCAGAAGGAGGTGATCAAAAAGCAGGCACCATCGTCTGTGTCAGAGATATTTCCCACTCTCCTAACCACTGGGCCCATGAAGCCTAAGATGCCCATCAGACTTATCTTCTTGGGGTCTGTGCATTGTAGTATGTCTATACTGTACTACATGACTAAAATCCACTTATAACTGAGTATATACCATGTGTGTCTTTCTGGATCTATGTTATATCACTCAGGATCATCTTTTCTAGTTCCATCCATCTGCCTGCAAACCTCATTACTGCCTTGTTTTTAAAGGCCAAGTAGTACTCCATTGTGTAAATGTACCACAGTTTTTTTATCCATTCTTCAGTTGAGGGACATCTGGGTTGTTTCCAGATTCTGGCTATTATGAATAAAGCTGCTATGAACATGTTTGAGCAAATGTTTTTGTTGTATGGTGGAGCATCTGCTGAATGTCTGTTCAAGAGGGGTATATCTGGGTCATGAGATATGGCTATTCCCAGTTTTCTCAGAAAGCTAAAGATTGATTTCCAAAGTGCTTGTACAAATTTGCATTCCCACCAGCAATGGAGGAGGGTTCCCCTTTCACCACAATTCCGCAAGTCTGTACTGTCACTTGAGTTTTTTGATCTTAGCCATTCTGACAGGAGTGATGGAATCTCAGAGTCATTTGCATTTACCTGATGACTAAGAATGTTGAGCCTTTCCTTCAGTGCTTCTCCAAAACTCTGAGATTCCTTTCTTGAGAATTCTCTGTTTAGCTCTGTATCCCATTTTCTAATTGGATTATTTGGTTTGTTGGTGTTTAATTTCTTGAGTCTTGATATATTCTGGATATTAGCCCTTTGTCAGATGTAGGATTGGTGAAGATATTTTCCCAATCTGTAGACTGTCGTTCAGTTCTATTGACAGTGTTCTTTGTTTTACAGAAGCTTTTCAGTTTTAAGGGTTCTATTTATTAATTTTAGATCTTAGAGCCTGAGCTGTTGGTGTTTTGTTCCTGAAGTTGTCTCCTGTGCCAATGAGTTTGAGGCTCATACACCCTTTTTCCTCTGGTAGATTTAGTGTGTCTGACTTTATGTTGAGGTTTTTGATCCACTTGGAATTTAGTTTTGTGCAGGGTGATATGAATCTATTTGCGTTTTTCTACATGTAGACAATTAAAACAGCACCATTTTTTTAAATGCTGTCTTTTTTTTCCATTGTATGGATTTGGCTCCTTTGTCAAAAATCAGTCTGCATAGGTGTGTGCATTCATTTCTGGGTCTTTGATTCAATTCCATTGATCAACCAATCAATTTCTAATGTTTTGTTTATGAATGTTTGTGCCCTCGTATTTGGGGCATTGATGCCTCAGAAGGCAGCTGAGCTGCAGCTTTACGAGCCTATCAGACACTGCAATCCTGAGACTCAGACTTCTGTGTTCTGCTACCTTGGATCCATGATCCATATAATTTTATTGTCCAGTTGGTCACCACAGGGAACCAGTAGAACCTCGGTTTGGAGGTTAGGACACTGTCCCAGGAATCCAGATGCTGCCCTCAGGGTTTGGGAGCAGGGTTTGTCTGGCTGCTGGAGCAGAGGGTTCCTGCAACTGGGGACTTGAACTCTCTTAAGTATGTGAAAAGGCCATGAGGCTCATAGTTTATGACTCCTGGACCAGGGAGATGACCAGGGGAATAGGGGAACTGGATCCAATCATTCACAACTCCCTAAATGTCCCCTCTGGTCTGGGAAGCATCATAGTCAGTGTTTTGGATCTAGCCGCCTGTTTACGCACCAGTTTTGCAGTCTCTGATCATCTTATATGGTACACACTCGTCGCTGCCATTTTGGACCTCAGTTAAAACAAATTTTTAAAATGAAAAAGAAAATTATCAAAATTTTATCAAACATTTTTCAAATATTCTAAATAATTTAGTATACCTCTATTTAGGCTGTGTCCTAATACTTAGAATAGAGTGTCATTGTTTCTTGTTTGTTGTTTTTTTCTTGTTAATTTTTGTTCTTTTGCTTTTTTCTAGATCTTAAATATTTCCAAAAGAGTAATCAATAAAAATTAAGACATTTACTTAACAGATTGAAACTAGACACATTATTTACCACTGCCATAATGTGAAAAACTTACAGTGAACAGTAAAGTCTAAAACTGTAATCAAAGTGTGAGCAAAACAAATGATGTCTAAAACACAAATTTCTGTCCTTCAGAATAACTGAAGAAGACTAAATAAATTCTCAGTGCACCACCCTTTGATTCAGATTATCTGTCAATCCACTCAAAGTTAATCAAGGTCATGGACTAGCGTATATTGTATAGTACACTATTTCTAAATGTATTTATTCTCTCATATTTACATCCCGACCACTGTTTTTCCACCCTCTGCGTTCCCCAGTTGCCCCCCCGCACATGCACACACACATATCCATATAACACATCTCCCTTTCCTGCAGACCTACTCCTCCTCGGTTTCCCTTCTGAAATAGCAGACCTCCTCGGGATAGCAACCCATGACATCATAACAAGTTACAGTAAGACTAGGCA
Organism: Psammomys obesus; assembly: GCF_907164565.1. NCBI lineage: Eukaryota > Metazoa > Chordata > Mammalia > Rodentia > Muridae > Psammomys > Psammomys obesus. Next base: position 11,287,756 of record NW_026596101.1, read on the forward strand.
CAAACCTTCATCTCAAGACCGAATGAGGTACCTCAACAGGAGGAAAAGCGTCTCAAGAGCAGAGAAATGTGTCAGAGACACCCCCATTCCCACTGTTCGAACCTGGAAAGAATTTGTTTCCCTTAGCACTCATTGGGCACAGTGGATTGTATATGCATTAAGGGTATTTGGAGGAATAAAATGCATTATCTCACTACTTTGCAGCAAAGTTGCCACACTAAAATATGGAAAGTCTAAAAACTACAACATGAAATATGGGATGGGAACTTGAGGCCTTCTCAGCAAGCTAAATAGAGTGCCTGAAATTGATTGTTAGACAGAGCTGTAAGAAATGAGAGGAAGGGTTCTCTCAAGAAAGCAGAAAATTCAGCAAAAAGAAGAAGAAAAGCATGCAGGGTATGAAAAGCCATTCCACACCAATATCAGTATTTCATGGCAGCTGGAAATACGGATTGGATTAAAGATAAAATAACTAATAGTGTAATTTTGCCTTACAGGTACTACTGTGTTAATAAACTACACAAACAGAAAACATTCTTTTATCAATCAATAGAAAAATATATTCTCTTTGCCTCAAACTGTTATTACACAACATAACGGAAGGAAATTTTCTAAAGAAACACCTGTTTTTTAAGAATAGAGCCCCAACTAATTCTATCAATGCAAAAAGACTATTTAGAGATAACTTGCTTTGCCACTACGGAAGCGTTTCTTGATAATCAGTGAATTTTTTTTAACATTATTTTATAATGTCCTAAAAATAAAGCCCAAAATCTCTATTTTATTTTAGGCAAGAGAATACAGTCACAAAAGACACCAATTCCATTCATGTACCAATGAAATCTTTAATTAAAATTACAAAAAAATTACTTCGAGCTAGGTGGGGAAAACATGTGAACTTATTTTTATTTTTTTATATTTTTTAGGTTTCAGTAAGACTAAGTACATCCTCTTTTGAGGATAGACAAAGCCCCTCAGTTAAGGAAAAGGGGTCCAAAGGCAGACAGTGTACTCAGAGACAGCCCTTGCTACTGCTTTAGGAGTCCCACAGGAAGACTCAGCTGTGTTATGTATGTGTAAAGGGCCTTGGTCCATCCTATGCATGCTCTCTGGTTGGCTGTTCAGTCTCTTTGTGCCCCTATGGACCAGGTTAGTTGATTCTGAAGGTGTTCTTGTGGAGGCCTTGATCCCTCTGGCTTCTGCAATCCTTTCTTTTCCTCTTCAACAGGCTTTCTCAAGTTCCACTTAAAGATTGGCTGTGGATCGCTGCACCAGTTTCCATCAGTTGCTGGGTGAAGCCTCTCTGATGACAGTTATGCTAAGCTCCTCTCTGCAAATACAGCAGAATATCATGAGCAGTGTCAGGGGTGGTCATGGGTCATGGGTAATGGGTCTCAAGCTGGGCCAGGCACTGATTGGCCATTCTCTTAAATTCTGCTTCATCTTTTACCCCTACGTATCTTGTAGGCAGGAAACATTGTGGGTCAAAGGTTTTGTGCCTGTCGTTGGTGTCCCAGTGTTTGTGTTGGAAGTATTGCCTGATTACAAGGGACGGCTATTTCAGGCTCCATATAGCTAAGATCACCCCCCTAGTTTCCTGAGTGCTTCTGTTATCCTAGGGTTCTAGCTTGTCTCTGAGATGTGCACCCCTAATACACTTGTCTCTTCAGTACCGTCTTCCTCCATCTTCCTCCCAGTCTAACATCCTGTTCCTGTTCCTAGCAACTCCCCCACCAATCTCCTCCCTCCTTCTATCCTCACTGTCTAACCTATTTTTACCTTGAAAAGAGATTAAAGAGTCCAGCCTTGGACCCTCTTTGTTACTTAGGTTCTTTGGGTCTGTCATTTGTAACATGATTATTCTATATTCTATGACAAATATCCATTTATAAGTGAGTACATTACATGTTTATCTTTCTGGGTCTGGATTATCTCACTCAGGATAATCTTTTCTAGTTCCATTCATTTGCCTTCAAATTTCATAATGCCATTGTTTTTAAAAGCTGAATAATTATCCAGTGTGTAAATGTACCACCTTTTCTTTATCCATTTTCAAGTGAGGGACATCTAGGTTGTTTCCAGTTGCTAAGAAAGCTTCTATGAACACAGTTGATCAAGTATCCTTGCTACCACTATGGAGATTCTTTTGGCTAGATGCCAGGGAGTGGTATATCTGGGTCTTATGGTAGATCTGTTCTAAAATTTTTGAGAAACTGCTAAATAGATTTCCAAAGTGGTTGTACAAGTTTGCAGTTCCTCCAGTAAGGAGGAATGTTCTTGCTCCACATCCTATCCAACATGAACTGTTGTTCTAATTTTTGATCTTAACCATTCTGATAGGTGTAAGATGGAATCTCAGAGTCATTCAGATTTGCATTTCCATGACAACCAAGAATGTTGAATATTTCTTTAAGTGCATCTTGGTCATTGGGTATCCTCGGTTGAGAATTCTCTGTTTAGATCAGTACCTCATTTTGTGTTTGGGTTATTTGATTTTGTTGATATCTAGTTTCTCAAGTCCTTTATAAATTTTGGATGTCAGCCCTCTGTAAAATGTGGAATTGATGAAAGTTTTTTTTTTCCATTCTGCATTCTGACATTTTGTCCAATTGAAGTTGTCTTTTGCTTTACAGACACTTTTCAGTTTTATGAAGTCTTTATTAATTGTTTACCATAGTTAGCATTCTGTTCAGGAAATTGTCTCCTGTACCAATGCATTTAAGGATATTCCCCACTTTCTCTGATCAAGTTTAGTGTATTTGGCTGTATGTTGATATCTTTGATCTACTTGGACTAGAGTTTTATGCAAGGTGATAGATATGGTTCTATTTGCATTCTTCTACATGTAGATATCAATGAGACCAGCAACATTTTTTGAAGGTGTTTTTGTTTTCCCATTATATAGTCTTAGCTTCTTTGTCAAAAAACAAGTGTGTGAAATTTTTCTGGTTCTCTGATTTGATTCCATTGTTCAACCTGTGTGTTTTTATGTCAATGCCATTTTTTTATTACTATTGCTCTGTAGTAAAGTTTGAAATTAGGGACAGAGATACCTCCAGAAGTTCTTTTTTTTTTGTCTTTGATATACAATATTTTATTTTTCATTGAAATATCTGTGATCTTGTTGAGCTCTTACAGAGTAATAAGCATATATCATAATTCACTAAATATATTTTCAATAAAATAAAATAATGGATCAAATTAGGAACTGAATAGTAACAGCGAGCAAAGATCAATCTCTTTTTTTTTTTTGAATTTTATTTTTTTCTTATTAGTTACATTTTATTAACTCTGTATCCCAGCCGTGTCCCGATCCCTCATTCCCTCCCAGTCCCTCCCTCCCTCCCTCCCTCATCTCCACCTTGCCCCTTTCCAAGTCCACTGATAGGGGGGACCTCCTCCCCATTCATCTGATCCTGTTTTATCAGGTATCTTCAGGACTGGCTGCAAAGCTCTCCTCTGTGGCCTAACAGGACTGCTCCTCCCTTGGGGGGTGGGGAGGCCAAAGAGCCAGTCATTGAGTTTCTGTTAGAAATAGTCCTTGTTCCCCTCACTATGGGAAACCAATTGGTTACTGAGCTACCACAGGCTACATCTGGGCTGAGGTTCTAGGTTATATCCATACATGGTCCTTGGTTGAATGTCAGTCTCAGAAAAGACCCTGTGCCCAGATATATTTGGTCCTTGTGGAGCTCCTATCCTTTCCCCATCAGACTAACTCCCCTTCTTTCTTATGATTCCCTGTACTCTGCCAAAGGTTTGGTCATGAGTCTTTGCTTTGAAAACACTGCTAGTTAGAGTCTTTCCGATGCTCTCAGTAGACTTCTGTCATACGTTCAATGCACATTTCATCTGTCTTTCTAAACGAGGATTGATAATCTTACCCCATGTCCGCTCTCTTGATTATCTTTTTAGGTGTATAGATTTCATTATGTTTATCATCTCTTATAGGTCTACATAAGTGAGTATATACCGTGTTTGTCTTTCTCCTTCTGGGATATTTCACTCAGGATGATCTTTTCTAGATCCCACCATTTGCCTGCAAATTTCATGATTTCCTCCTTTTTGATTGCTGAGTAGTATTCCATTGTGTAAAAATACCACAATTTCTGTACCCATTCCTCCGCTGATGGACATCTGGGTTGTTTCCAGGTTCTGGCTGTTACAAATAAAGCTGCTATAAACATGGTTGAGCAAATATCCCTTTTGTGTACTTGAGCAAACTTTGGGTATATATACCTAGCAGTGGTATAGCTGGGTCTTGAGGAAGCACTATTCCTAATTGTCTTAGAAAGCGCCAGATAGATTTCCAGAGTGGTTTTACCAGTTTACATTTCCACCAGCAGTGGAGGAGGGTTCCCCTTTCTCCACAACCTCTCCAACATGTGTTGTCCCTTGAGTTTTTCATCTTGGCCATTCTGATGGGTGTAAGGTGATATCTCAGGGTCGTTTTGATTTGCATTTCCCTGATGGCTAATGAGGATGAGCATTTCTTTAAGTGTTTCTCTGCCATTCGATATTCCTCTGTTGAGAATTCTCTGTTTAGCTCTGCTCCCCATTTTTTAATTGGATTACTTGGTTTGCTGCTTTTCAGCTTCTTTAGTTCTTTGTATATACTCGATATTAGTCCTCTGTCAGATAAAGGGTTAGTGAAGATTCTTTCCCAATCTGTAGGCAGTTGTTTTGTTTTGATGACAGTGTCCTTTGCTTTACAGAAGCTTTTCAGTTTCATGAGGTCTCATTTATTGATCAGAAGTTCTTTTATTGTACAGAATTGTTTTAGCTATCCTGGGTTTTTTGTTTTTCCATATGAAGTTGATTATTGTTCTTTCAAAGTCTGCAAAGAACTGTGTTGGAATTTTGATGGGAATAGTGTTGAATCTGTGGATTGCTTTTCGTGGGGTGTGCATTTTTCTGTTAATCCTACTGATCCATGAGCATGCAAGATCTTTGAATCTTCTGATATCTTCTTCAATTTCTTCCTTCTAACACTTAAAAGATTTTTGTCATATAGGTCTTTCACTTGCTTGCTTAGAGTCAGACCAAAATATTTTATATAATTTGCACATATTGTAAAGTGTGTTGTTTCTTTAATTTTTCTCAACTAATTTATAAAAGAGGGCTTTTGATATTTAATTTATTTCTCAGCCAGTTTTACAAAGGAGGGCTACAGATATTTTGAAGTTAATTCTGTATCTAGCCACTTTGCTAAGGGTGATTATCAGCTGTAGGACTTTACTGACAGATTTTTTGGATGTACTTATATACATACTATTATACCATCTGTGAACAGCATTACTTTGACTTCATTTTCATAGTGTATCCCCTTCATCTCCTTTCGTTGTCTTATTGCTCTAGCTAGAACTTCAGGTACTATATTGAATAGATATGGAGAGAGCGGTTGTCTTTGTCTTGTCCCTGATGTTAGTGGAATTGCTTTAAGTCTCTCCATTTAATTTGGTGTTTGGGTTGCTAGGTAGTGTTGTTATATTCCTCTTTGCATTTCTGATTTTGTTAATATAGATATTTTTCTCTCTGACTTTTATTTGGTTTGGGTAAGGATTTGTCTGTCTTGTTGGTTTTCTCAACTCTTTGTTTCATTGATTCTTTGTTTCTATTTTATTGATTTCAACCATGAGTTTAACTATTTTCTGCCATCTACTTCTCTTGTGAATGTTTGCTTCTTTACATTAAAACTTTCCCGTGTTTTTGTTAAGTCACTAGTATGAGATTTCACTAATTTATTTATAAAGGCATTTAGTGCTTTGAACTTTCCTCTGAGCATTGTTTTCATCGTTTCCCTTCTTTAAAGGTATGTATTTCCTCTTTAAAGATTTCTATTATCTTTATAAGATTGGAATTAAGGTCATTTTCATGTGCTTCAAGATGTGTTAGGATATCCAGAGCTTGTTGTAGTAGGATAGTTGTACTCAGGTGGTACCATATAGCCCTTGGCTCTTCCTAATTGTGTATTTACACTGGCCATTAGCCATCCGGGTTTTGTGCTTATTATAGGTTTAGATGCTGATTTCTGTGTTAATCTTTGTTGGATGCGTATTTATTGAATGTTTTTTGCTGTTGTTTTTGTTTTGTTTTGTTTTGTTTTCCTTTGATTTCTGTTTCCTCTCTGTCTTCTGGCGTGAGTGGGCTGGGGTTCTGGTGCTTACCATGTCTTGAGGTCCAGTAGGATGTTTCCCGTGCAGTTTCTGTGGGCTAGGTGGCTTCTGGGGCCTTGGGTTGTTGACCTTGCCTTTGGGGCCCCTTGTCCCAACATGGCCTGTGGTCCCTAGTGCCAGAGTGGACTCCAGAAAAACAGGCAAAGATGTAGGATGGAAAATAGAATCCAGGAGGTAGGGTGCAATTTAAAGCTGTTAGGTGTGTTTTAAGGGGGCTTGGAAGGCAAGGGTTTGGGGCATAGGAGACAGGGTGAGGTTTACTGCTGTTGGGTATGCTTTAGGGGGATTTGGCAAACAGGGTACTGAAGATGCAGGGTCTTATCTGGTTGTCTCTGGTGTTGTCAGGCCTCCAGAAATGCAGGATAGTTGTGGGCTGAAAAATTGTGCACAGGGGAAAAGATACAGTTTCTTGCTCTTGGGTGTGATTTGGCCAGCAGGGGCATAAGCTTATTTTTAAATCAATGACAGAACACACCTGCATCAAAGACGGGAAGAAGGAAAGACAAAAATTACAGACAGAGTAACAAGAAACATTTTTATTTCTTTTTATTTATATATTCAGACTAACTCCTCTTTTACCTTCTAATCAATAAACCAGAGCTGATTTACAGCACATTTGGAAAGGCAGACTGGTGTGCCAGCTTCCCATGAGGCACAATCTATTTTTAAACTAACTATAGAAATCCCTCCAAAAAGGGAAGAACCCTTGATAAGTCTGTTCTAATGAGACATCTTGTTATTTCCTTCAAAATGTGCATTCTGAAGCATTAGCTCTGATTATGGCAATACAAAAAGGCCAGTTCTTTGGAAAATGACTTTGTAAGGAAGAACTTATACAAATGTGACTAGTTCCTTTATGAGAAACTACAGAGAGCTGTTCTACTCTTCTTCTACACGAGGACACAGAGAAAAGGCCTCACCATGCATAAAGAAACAGGGATGCAAACCACACATGAAATCAGCTCGTGTTTTGACTTTGCACTTACCAATCTTCAGAGCTATGATAAATAAATCTATGTTCTTTATAAGCTAATCTGGTATTATTTTTACAGTAGACACAGACCAAAACAATTCACATTTATGTTTCTATTTTAAAGTCTGACGATGTTATTAAACCTCCTAATTACTGGTTTTTTTTTCTGCATTTCATATCCATTATCATCTTTCCTTCAAGGTTGCTTAAGTAAAACTGAGTCATATTTCTATATACTTACTTCACTTTTGAGATGGTATAAATTCCAAAGATATTGTGACATCCAACAGGTTAATGCCAGGAAGCATCAGAAAACCATCATTGCCAGAATACATTAAAAATTAAATTTGAAGGTAGTGTGCATACAGCCAGCTGTCAATACCCTTCATTAATAGTAATCCAGATAAAACCAAAACTAATTCTTTGTAAACAGCCTTTCGATTTTATGTCAGCCAACATATACTTTTGTTGAGGAGACAAGGTTCTTCTTTATGCACAGTGCATGTTTCTAATGCTGAAAGGGGTGACAGTTCTTCCATCTTCTGTAAGGAAGTTGTAGTAGGACGAAACTATATGAGTAGAGGAAGCCTTCAATGATATTTGATTTTCACAAGTTGATGTTGTTTACCTTCTACTCACAGCTGTCAGCAGGGTACTCCAAGTAACAGCCCTTAGTCTTATGTGACTGACGTCCCAATACAAAAAGAAATCTAGACACAGAGGATTTTCTTTTTCCTTTTAAACCATGTCTTACTGGACTCTTCACATATGAGAGCTGTTTCTACTGGCTTTCTCTGTCACTATAGAGGAAACACATGATTTATTCCCCTTGACCTTTGATTTCAAAGACATATTAATGTGATAATGACCCCCTCCTGTAGGCCAGTCATTATCTCCCTATTTGACAAGCTGGCATATAAGTTAGCTTCCTTACCTACAACTAGATTATTAGTTCCAGAGAAAGTTTTCCACAAAGCACACCATCCAGAGAAGACAACAGAAATGTTTTTATGGACTATTGGATTTGAGATTAAGGCGGTATTTGATTTGGACCAAAATTACACATTGGTTGAATTTTTTGAGTTTTTAATAACTGCATATTGTACTGAGTAGAACAGGATGGTAAAAGAAATTCAGGAAGGTGGAGAAGTCAGTTGTCCAAATTCAGAGGCTCATTGTCCCCATTACCAAAAAGTCATTTCACGTTGGTGTCTTAATGAATAGTGACATAGTAACTACCATTACTCCCAGTTACCATTCACTTCCTTAGTGAAAGGGAATAGTTATAGTGTCTGCCTCCCAAATCAATTTATTGGCTAACTGTGGAAATAGTATGCTGGGAATAAACTATTTCTAAAATCTATGTCTTTCCTTAGTTTCTGTAGAGAGATATTTGGTATATCACAGACACCCCAGGGCAGACAGCATGCACTGGAGCTGATGCCCCACACAAATCAGATTCTGTTTGTTTGTTTGTTTGTTTGTTTGTTTGTTTTGTAGTTTCTTTTACATGAGAGAAATTTTTAAAAGGGACAGTGGATGGGTAAAGGATAGGAGAGGAATTTGAAAAGGTTGGGGGCAGGAAAGAATATGATTTAAAATATACTGTATAAAATTCTCAAAGAATGAAGTTTCAAAACATAAAATAAAATAAGCAGAAGGCATTTCTACTTGCTCGTTATGACTTTCTAAAAGTCTAATATTTGATTAGCTATTTGCTTATAAAATGTCCCTCAGATATGAGGTCAGACAAACATAAGTCAGCTAACTAATCTCAAATTTCTGCCTCATGTTCTCAAATAAAATCCTTTGAAAGGACTCCCAAAGAAATCAATGTTTTAAAAGTGATCAATACTTTTTGTAACATTTAAAATTTTTTTTTTCCCAAATGTCTACTCAAGAGTTAATGTTTATTTTGTGAAAGTGTTTTAGGATCTAAACTGTGACTTACTGTTGTGAATAATTAACTATTTATATAAATAAAAATGCGGCTATGCTGGTTATAATGTAGTGTGTATTTAAGTTTCCTAGAACTTGTCATAATTCTCTTTAACTGTTGATTCTGGTCAACATCTGCCCCACAGGTCTTCCTAAATTCCCATCAATGCAAATCACTGGGAACCTGGGTTACCATGGCAATGACTGGAAGCCCCCATTGTTTCCCCTCTTCAGTCCTCTCAGCAGTTTTACTTTAGTGGGGAGGGCTAACCAGTAGGGGAGTGGAGACCAGCATACCTTTGCAGAGCTTTGGGTTGGGAATCCTGGCTTGGAACTATTCGGAAGGAAAGGTCTGTTTCCATGGCAACAGGCACAGTTCCTATTGTCTTAGTTTGTCACTCAACACAGCAATGTTTACCTTGGGAGGCCCGGCTGAGAATTTTGGGAAACATTTTGTTGTGGATTCGAGAGATTGGATGGTGGAGCTGCCATGGTTACCGGGGGTTTTTGTCTTAGGGGAAATTTGATGATAAAGTAATCGCTGTAATGCCAATATAAATTGTAAGTAACAAGCAGAGGAAACTGTGGTATCTAACTCTCTTCTAGGACAATGCTAACAAAGTTTGGCTCTGGGTATGCCTGTGGTTATCACTGTGGAGTGTGTGAACTGGAGAGGTAAGAAGAAGTAGCAGCAAAACAATTTTTTTTAAAAAGAAACAGGAAGAAAATAAAAACGAGAACTTATTTAAGTGAAATTATCCTGGCATAGACAAAAAAAGAAAGGGCGTAGTTTTTTAAACTATGCCTGGAGTTTGAAGAGTTATCATGTGTACATTGAAAGCAGAACAGGCGGGGTTGGATACAGGCCTGGCCAAGGAGTGGAGGGGGCAAGAAAGAATGAACATAGGGAGCTAACTGTCGCTTCTGCTATGCTTCTGCAGAGAGATCCCTGCAGCTGGCGACAGGGGACTGTGTATTTCACAAAAATGAGAAAAAGGGATTTTTTAACATCTTGCTAACCCAAACAACAAATATTTCAAAAGATTTGTGTTTAAACTGATTTAACTATCATACAATGTGGACATATATCAAACAATAAACAACTCATGACTATGCACACTTCTTATAATTTTCATTTACCACTGAAATAAAAAGAAATTTAAATAAAATACAATTAATAAAAATGGTTTAAAGGCAAGTATGAAATAATATTCATATATTCGATGAATTCCTCTTTCAGTCTACATACATGGATCACTGGATTTCAGCGAGATTCTATAACTTATTGATCAGAATGCGCTACACTCAAATTCATATATTAAGCCATGAGAACAGATAAGACTAACCTCAGAGATGTGCCTTTACTATAAAATTAGGAGGTGGAACTCTTGAATGGGTCTAATGTCCTCATAGGAGAAGAGTGAGAAAGCTTTGATATGCCCATCTTGGGGTAAGTGAGAATGTATAGCGGAATGTCTCTCTTCTTTTATGTGAAAACCCACATAAAAGTCACCATTTTGAAAGGAGAACTGAATTTACCAACCACCAACTCTATTACACAATGTGTGAGGGGTTTCCCAATCTGTACTAGAATGAGAAATAGCTTAATTACCCAAGCTGTAATATTTTGTTATAGCAATTGAACGGGCTAAGACAAATTAACAATTGTTTCTGTTTCTTACTGAGATGATACTATCCCACGGTTTTGACAAGAAAACTTCCTAAGTAGAGAAAAAAAAGTGGATTTGATTTACTCTTTATTTCTTTTATTCATGGCTCTCAAAGTCAATGCAAAACATTAAAAAAAAAATCTGGGCACATGGGTCTTCGCTGAGACTGATAGTCCAACCAAGTAGCATGCATGGAGATAACCCAGAACCCCTGCAAAGATGTAGCCCATGAGTGTTTGCTCCTAGTGGGTTCCATAGTAATGAGAACAGGAACTGTCTTTGACATGAACTGATTAGCCTGCTCTTTGATCACCTCCCTCTGAAGAGGGAGCAGCCTTACCAGGCCACAGAGGAAGACAATGCAGCCAGTCCTGATGAGACCTAACAAACTAGGATCAGAAGGAAGGAAAAGAAACCCTCACCTACCAGTGGACTTGGGGAGGGGCATGAGTGGAGGAGGAGGAGGAAGGGAGAGATTGGGAGGGGAGGAGGGAGGGAATCACAGGGGGGATACAAAGTGAATAAAGTGTAATTAATAAAAAAATAAAAAATAAAAAAAGAATTGTGCATAAGGTCACAACCAATATCATCATCTTTTCTCTAATTTTTTGGTCACCATTTTATCTGTATAGTATTTTTCCAATGCAAACCCCAAAATTGTTGACATTAATTTATATTGCAGCACATTATTTTAAGACATGAGAAACTGTAATATGAGCATGTAGCAGTAAACAGTGTTTTGATTTTGTGGTTTTTATTTTTATATTTTCCTGATATCAGATTAAACCCAATATATTACTTCCATTATTTCATGAAATAATGTTTTGTTAAACATTTTGAATAGGTTGTTACTGTTACCGTCCAAGGAACTTAGCAACTAGCTAGTGTACTTATTTAAAGTTACACATGGAGTTTTAGTATTAAGTTCTATTACAGGTAATCCTCAGTTTTTAACCCTCTCAAATTAGAATCATACGCATATATGCATACATATTCTCTTAGTGCCCCTGTGCCTTCGGGCCTGTGAAGTGTCAAGAAGTTTGCCAAGTGAAAGGGAAGGGGGGAAAGGTTTTAAGAGCCAGAAGATCAGGACGTCCAATATTAAATAGTGTCTTCTAGATAAGACCAAGATGTTACAACCATACAATTTCAGCAACGGGATTTCTAAACAAGGGCCCTGCAATGGCAATGCGATTTGACACGCTAGTGTGGAGGGGGGAATTTCACATGGTCCAACTCCTGGATGAAGAACCACATGCAATAAATGGCTTCTGAGAGCTGGAGAGTCACTTTTCTCTAGGGTTTAACCCTTTGGAAGTTTATCCAATCTGAGGTGGTCAGCTTAAACACATGCATAGGCCAGCAAAAATAAATGAACCCAATGCAATGTGTGTGCATATGTATGTAATAAAACTAAGAGGTCATGAACTTTAGAGGGATTGGGAGCGGTATGGGAGAAGCTACGTGGAGAGAAGGAAGGAAGGGAAGATGTAAATCAAGTATTCATACATGAAATTCTCAAAAAATTTAAAAGTTGGCTAATTTTTAAATGTCTATAAATAGTAAAAGCATCCTTCTCCCTGTGTGGGTTTTGATGTCTTTTAAGCTTAGCGTGGTTATAATGAATTCTTTCCATCATGGTTAACATTTAGTGAACAAATCATACTATGTATCACCTAGTAACAGGGTTTGAATATAAATTTTATAAATTATTGTATCAGATTATTATTTTGGATATATAAGAAATAAATAAATGTCCATATGTCCACAAATTGGACACAAAAGCCATGGTTAGTGAGACATAAAATAGGACTGAAAAACCTTTAGAAAAAATAAAACTGGTTTTGCTCATATGGCAGGGCAGATTGTTCAACCCACTAAAGCATTAAGTCTGTTCTCACTCTCTAGGGCCTTATTCAACTGGGCATGCTATAAATGGCATCCCTTAACTCCAACACTCAGATTAAGCAGAGTAAACTTACAAAAAAAAAAAAAAAAACAAAAAAAAACAAAACTAGAATTTTGTTTTTCTTCTATCTAGATTTTTGTTTCGTTGATATACAAATGTTCTATTTTCCTCAAGCTTTATTCCCAGAGTAAATACATTCAGAGTTTTGTTGTAAAATGGTAAATACATTTGTAGCCAAAATTTGTACAAGCACAGAGAACTGAGAAAAAAGATTTCCAAGGCAAATAAATAGCATGCATGTGAGTTCCCAGAAAGGGTATGCGTCTGCAAAGACTGATTGACTAGAATAGCAATGATGTGGAGAGATTAGAATGTTGCAGGTGCAGAGCCTAAGTATCTTACCTTGAGCAAGTTTTAGTCCCTTGAGTAGCCATTCCTTATGTATCTCTATGTCAAAAATGAAATTCTGTGACTAGTAGATATGAACTCTTTGAAACATATTAGCTACCTTCCACAAACCCAAATGCTGAGAATGTCATCATATAGCACCTGGGACCTTCTGGAGAGATTCTAGAATCTTCATGTTTCCACCAATGTAACTGAAAGTGTCTTGACTTATGGTTTTCTTTGTTCTGTTACTGTAAAACTTTGTGAGGCTGCTTCTACACCTGGAACACAGATTTTAGGGAAGCACAAATCGGCTTCTCCAGGCCATGGCAATTGAAATTTGTCTCTACAATAATTTTGTTTTCCTTTGAATTGGGAGCTGTAGTATTCTGCATCAACAAAGCTTTGTAGTTAAATGGAGTGCTTGTGTGTTGAAGCAAGAGTCTGCAAATAACCATGTTCATGTGCATGTATGTTTTATATGGGGAAACAGCTAATGCCGAGTTTCTAGAACTTAATCAGAAGAAGAAACAGAGATTTCTGGAGTGTTACTAAATAAGAAGAATTATAAAGCTATAAGAAAGCATATAAAAGAATGAATGAACATCAGAAGAACATGGTAAGTCTTATCTGACGATTTTAGTTAGGAGTGAACTTGTAACTTTTACTTACGAGCTTAAGATATTTATGACTAAATTTCATTATTAAGATTCAGGTGTTTATAATGTTTGAGGGTATAGCGTATATATTAAAAGAACAGCATCATATTTTAAACAAGTAGTGCTCAGTGTAAATATTATTTCATCAGATGTGGGGATGAGAAGAGAGCCATACGCAAGCATTATGGGCTTGGGCTGAGCCCAGAGTATTTCTAACTAGCTATCTAACTATCTATCTATCCCTAATTAAGGTTTTGGTGTCATTGGGATAACAGTTTTCATGGATGAAATTAAGTATTTTTAGAATGAAATAAAAAAGGAAGCAGGAAGAGCAGTATAGGAACCTCTTTACCTCTTCTCCTATAAAACACAAATAAAATACATTGCTTTTATTCAGAGATGCGAAACCAGATTCATGACGTTGGAACAAGCCAGTCAATGTGGTCCAGCCAGAAGTTGGGAGTAAAAGCTCAAACCCATTTATTTTTATTGAAACCCATTTTCCTGTTGTATCATATGATTCTGTCTAATTTAGGCTGGAGTGCCCAGACCAACGCTTTAGGAAATGACTTGGGTTCCAGAATATGAATGTGAAATGCATGACACTCTTGTAGGTATCTTGAAACCTCATCTGTTATCCCAGCCATCGGGAACATTAGAAGCCTAGGGTAATTTAATAACTGTGCTCAGTCAATCCTAAAACAATCTCTCTCCAAAAGCCAGGTACTCTTGTTCCCTGAACATGTCTAATTTTCAAAAATACCCATTTAGAGTAGTTTTTTTAATAAACATAATAGGGAGAACTAATAATAGCTTTTGTTTTGAAATTATATTGCAGGCTAAACAGAATGAATCGACGTATTCTACTAAATTAATAGCAACTAAGCAAATTATAATAATGACAAAAATACAGAGCAAAGGTACCAACAAAGCAAAGGACAAAGAGCCTTCCTGTCAGTCACAAAATTCCCAACCAAGTCCCCATGAAACATCTCAGTAACAAGATCCATTTTTCCTGACACAATCATGATTGCTTACATTCAATAACATGCTTTTAAATTGTGTGTGTGCATGTGCATGTATGTGTGTGTGTGTGTGTGTGTGTGTGTGTGTGTGTGTATGAGAGAAGGTCAGAGGACAACTTACTAAGTCAGTTTTCTTTTCCTTCCATTGTAAGTTCTAAAGCTAGGCTTGTAACATTTCTCCACTGAGCCATCTTGCCAACATCCTTTGGTATGATTTGTGTGAGATATGTTATCCTTATTTTTCACCACTCCTTTTGTCATATTTTAAGCCAAGAAATTTGAAAATTAACAGGATGTTTGGGGAGGGCCATTATATGTCCTGTTTGTTGTCACTTTATGGCATTACTACTTAGTACACTTGATGTCACACCTTGAGGAACCTTTCTAAATTAAGGATGTATGTGGTTGTCTGCCACACTTCAGAGAGGAAAAAGTACAAGTGATTTGTAATGAATGAAGAAGAAGCCAATTTAAAAAAAAAAGAGGCACTCAACGTGCCAAGTGTATATGCCAGCACTCCACTTCAAATAAACTACAAGGCCAGCATTTCAGTGATATTTGACAATGCCTAATTCAAAGGAACAGCACTGTGACATTGATACTTCAGCCAATGACAATGTTAGCAATATGTGAAATACAGTAGTTACATGTAGGCAAATATTACTTATAAAGTCATGAAGCAACATTCATGAAGTATTTTATATTTTATATTATATTATATTATATTATATTATATTATATTATATTATATT
>NW_026596101.1:11303254-11387292 GCF_907164565.1 Psammomys obesus
ATATTATATTATATTATATTATATTATATTATATTATATTATATTATGTTATGTTATATTATGTTATATTATATTATATATAGAGAGTGCACCCTTTAGAGTGTACTCATTTGTGGGATAATAAAAATCTAAAAATAATTTATTATTTGGGCATGGGAATAGCTTACTCAGGAAAGTACTTGTCATTGAAGCATGGAGACTTGAGTTCAAATCCCCAACACTAATCACTTAAAGAATGTAGGCATGGCAAGGCTAGCCTGTTCTACTAGCACTGTAGAGATGGACATAGAAGGGTGATGATAGTCTAATAATCTAACAACCAATAAGCTTCAATGTCAGAGACTGTGTCTCAAAGAATAAGGCAGAAAGCAATTGAGGAAGACAGCTGACACCAACCTTGGGCCTCCATACTTACATACAGCACTACTCCCCTGCACAGACATGCACACGAATGCAGACAAGCATTACATCAGCATTACTAAGCATCGTTTATTTAATATTACTTAGTATCTAAGAACAATTAGGACTCTGAAGAGTTGCTTTATTGGTTAAGAGGACTTACTGATCTTGCAGAGGACCAGATTTAGTTCCCAGCAACCACAAAGCCGGGCTGCAATTCCTGTTGCATGGTATCTGCTTCCCTCTTCTGGCTTTTGTGAGCGCTGCATGCATGTGGTATGCAGATATACTTGAATGTAAAACAATCAAACACATAAAAACATCTTTGCAAAACCTGAAATTCCTATTCAAGATGGAATTATGCATATTTTATACAAATGCCCTTTGAATATATAAATGCCTAGCAAATAGGAATGACATAAAAATATTATTATAAAGACCTGTACAAGACAAGTGGACAATTTATCCAGAAAAAAAGATAGAGAAAACTGTGATTTAAAACAGTATTTGTTGAACAAGCTGCAGCTGTGTATAACTAATACCTAATTGCTCATATCAAACACATTATCCATCAGGCAGAACGAAGGTGGGTAATTTGCTATGATCTACTGTGGTGACTTACATATCACTATATAAAAATACACTTAGCTCATGTTAAAGTTATAACAATCCCCAAGAAAGCCTCGGGGCACTCATAATTAATGGTGATTTAACCTAAGTTTCCTTTGTGGGTTTTAGAAAATACTCTAAAGTACATTAATCCAAGAAAATGTTTTTAAAAAACATTGATAGTAAAACAAGAATTTAAACATAAATTCCTCTAGAATGACCATAAAGATTTCAGTCAATTATGATATTCAACACTACAAAACGAAAGCAATGGTAATAATTTCAACCATGAAATACATATTATTTCACTGATGCGTTCTTTGTGCTTACATTAACATTGCAGTCTATCCTAAGTATCTTAATGTTCTGCATCTGATGGTTCTGAACAAAACCTGGCATCTACACTTTCCAGGCACAGAATTTTTATATATTATGACTATTTGGTAAACTATGTATAACAAGTTGTATGGGACTTACATTGAATTGGGCACATTAAGTAACCCAGGGAAGGGTTGGAAGATATGAAGGATGTGTATAGTTTATTTTACTGCTTCTGAATCGTCTGGCCATCTCCAGACTTGAGTATTTGAAGATGGTATAGGATCAATCCCCCATGGGCACCCAACATGACTGTCTATAAATACATGAGAATATAATGTACTGTGTGCTATAAGGGTGTGCTTTGCTCTCTTGTCTCTAAACAAGTAACTACCTGATGTGGTGATAAACTCCATTGCTTTTAAAGTGTGAAGCGGAAAAAAAGTCTTCTAATAGCTAAGTGTGCTTTACAGGTACGCTAGAAATTCTCTCAGGTTTATTAGACCTCTACTTTTGTCTTCACCCCTGTTCTGAGTTAGGATTGCAAACTGCTGTCCGTTTGTCCCGTGAATTTACACCACGTGTCACCAGTGAATGGAAAGCACGTTTCTTCTTCCTATTTGTGTCAAGTTTAGGCATTTGACTTATTTTACCAAGGAAGAGGTAGACCAAAGTGATGGTATCTCAATATAATCACACAGTTGAACAGGTAACTCATAACCCAGCCCTCTTTTTGCTTTCATTCCCAGGTGCAGTACAGAAGCCTCCAGTGGCGATGAACTAATATGATTTATTAAAATGATCCACGTGCTAGAGAAAAAGAATGTTACTGATAAATCGCAGAATGTTTGTTAAGCAGGAAAAGCTGACTGTTAACATACTCAAAGCAAGTTTCTCCATGCTAAAGTGATGACTCAGAAGTTGAGAGAGCTTGCTACTCTTGCAGAAGAGCAGAATTATGCCCCTAGGACCCACATTAGGGAGCTTACAGTCACTGTAACTTCAGTTCCAGGAGACCTGACACTCTCTTCTTCTAACATCTGTGAGCACCTGCATGGTCATGGGCATACTAACACACACACACACACACACACACACACACACACACACACACACACGCACCTTTAACAAAAGGTTTCTATAGCATTTTTATATACTACAAATATGTGACATTTACATCCCAATACTTTTTCTCTTATTTATCAGAGATCATTTACAAAGGAGGTCCAGGGCTTACGTTTTTACGGTCACAAACAGATTATGCATGTGTGCATCTTCTGGAGTCTGGGGAGTGCCCATGTACACATAACCTATGATATCTTCAGTGGCACCAACCCCCTCCTTTGGCACAGGCTCTCTTGTACTGGCCTGTAGCTCACCACTTTTCTAGTACTGATTGGCCAGCAGTGCTCATGGGTCCTGTCTCCACCTCCTCGGTGCTGGCACTAAAAGCACGCACCACCATGCGTATACTTTTCCATGGCCATCTATGGATCCAACTCAGGTCATCATTATTTGCAACAGTAGCTCTTTACTGACTGAACTATATCCTCACACAGAACTGACTTTCTTAGGGGAATGAATGTCGCCATACATTTGATCACTGTAGTTTGATGTCAATTGAATATCTGACTTAATGAGACTGACCTCACCTACTGTGTTAATGAGACACCTGAAAGTTTTCACATGTGTGAAACCGAATATCGTGACACAATTGTACGTATTCACTCACATATTTTTGAGAAAAGTCTAATTTCCACTTTCTTCTTGGCCTTTCCTAAGTTTTCTATCTCTAACCCAAGTGAGATTTCTGTTGGTTACAACATGGAGCTTGATTTAAATTCAAATGACATAGAAGCAGAAAAAATTATCTTCAAGTACAGTTTTGCTTGAACATCAACGTTCAACTATTTCTAATCTGAATAAAAGAATTTATTGCTTAAGAGAACAATTATAAAAGCATATGCAAAATAGACACTTAAATCTTCTATTCATATAATTTTCTTATGAAAGTGAATATCATTATGCCATAATTATAGTTTATCCAAACCCCAACATGAAATTAACATTTCAAAGATATAATAGAATTATAATATTTTCCTACAGGACATAATATTTTATAAATCAAAGTAAATTTATAAACTCCCAAACCTCACATTTAATTCTAGGCACTATTCTTCAATTTAAACTAAGGTAATGTTTCACTGAAAAAGTTTAATCACACATTTTCACTAAAACTAAACATAAAACAATTTCTGACAATAGAGGGAAAAATTGTTCTCTGATGTCATATTTGAAGTCAAATTCACTGCCTTGTGGAAAGTGAATTGTTCCGTAATCATAGTTGATTAGAATATTTAACTCAGCAATGTTTGCCCTATTGACTATAAGACACACATACACACTAAAATTCATATTCGATGTTATTAGACTTATAATTTCTTCTTTATGATTTGTGTTTTAAAATTGGGGCCCTATTTTTTAGCTCTAAATGTAATAATTATTTTATGTACTTGAAAAACCCTGAGTATAACAAAGAGGAAAGAAAGATTAGCCATGTTCCAAACATAAGGCATTTGCTCTTGTAGAACTGCATTGCTCTGTAGAATTTAATTTCTAGAATAATATTATTAAAAGTGTTGTGGGGCCTGTCTTCTCCTTATACTCAAGAATTTCCCATTAAGATAATTAAAAAAAAATCTCTCCATGATCTTCCATTATCTTTTACATAAGTGACAAATTCTAACAATGGTGTCTTAGTTCAAGTTGTTACAGCAAATTGCCATACACAGTGCCACTAAACAATGCTGCTAGACAGTACCAATAGACAGTGGCTGAAACAGAATCTTCTTGATACACTTTTGAAATCTAAAGTCAAGATTATGGTGAAAACATGGTAGGGCTCTGGAGAAGCTCCTTTTCTGGTTGACAGATGGCTGCCTCCTTGTATTCTTACAAGACAGACAGCTGGATCTTCAGGTAGCACTATTCCTAATTTTCTGAGAAAGCTCCAGCAAAGTGAAAACAAGCCCTCTAGTTTCTTTGAAAAAGAGCATAAATCTGATTCATGCTGCACCTAGCTCTCTGAGGCCCTACACTCTAAATTTACCATCACAATGGGGCTTAGAACTTCAAACTGCATTTAAAGGAACACATACATTCATTCTGTGGATAATTGCCTTCATAAATTTCATCTTCCCATGATCATACTGTCCCAGGCGTCTCCTTTTGAAGCTCACATTGATCTTAGCACTACCCTTGTTTTTCCTGCAGCCTACGAGACTAATCCAGCTTTAACACCTCTGGAGTGATTATGTCCTCTTCTTAGGATGTTCATTCTATCACACCCTATACACAACACCATCTGTGACACTCAGACACCTACCAATTGATTGTGTCATGGTCTCTGAGATCAAGACTTTTATGCTCCTTGCTTGACCCTGAGAATCCCCCTGTGTGTTGAAGAATGATACCGTTCTCATAGACTTGTTGCAAGAGGTAAATATATCTAAGTCTAAAAATTCTCTTCCGTATTAGCAGTCTCATTCTCCTACTATGGTTTCTTAAATAAGAGTTTTGCCTTTGGGTAATTTGTTTGTCGGCTTAAGATGCTTTATTAATTACTGATTATTACTATCATTACAAATTGGTAATATTTTTGCTTATTGCATATGGTTTTATTTTGGCTCCTCACTAGCTGATAACCTTTTCAAAGTCACAGACTTTCACACCAAAGAATTAAAAACAAATGACACAAAATAAGTTCTATTAATATAGCATCTACAATATCATCATTATGTACAGATTTTTCATGTATTTATTTACAGATTAGCATCTACTCCTTGAAATGGGAATTATTATCATCTTCCTTTGAAAGATAAGAAACTAAACATTCAGACTGTTAAGCAGCTTTCCCACCCTACAATGCTAATGAGGTATGAAAGCGTGATTTTGAACCCAGGGCCTGTGGCTTCAGTAGGATAACACTGGGAGACTTTAGGCTATTTACAGCTCTGCAGTAGCTGACTAGGCTGAAGAAACTAAGAAAGGAGTTCTCTCACATCAACAGGACCAAGCGCCTTCGGATTGCTGCACCTCTGGAAAACAAATGCATTTCCTCTGGGACTGAACTTTCGGAGTCAGAAAAATAAATGCAAACCATGGAGGATTAATACTTTCATTTCCCTATCCTGGTGGCATGGTGCTCTTCTTCAGCCATATGTTTAATGGCTTTCCTCCTCCTCCTTATCAACATCATCATCATCATCATCATCACCATCATCTTCATTGAGGAATCCCCGTATGTACCAGTGATTTTTATTCAGGAAGCAGATAAACTTGCTGGCCAGTGTGCCTTTCTCTTTAATTCTGGCATGTTACTTTCCCCCCTTCAATATTATAATACCACCTAAATGTCTACTATTAATAGTGACATATTTGTGTTCTTTTTTTCATTTTCTGCTTTTTGTGTTCTCTTGTTTTTTTTTTTTTTTGATGACATCAGAATTCTTGAATTCTCCAAATATCCCATTCTCTTACTATCCCATACAAACCACACTTTCATATCATATATTTCACCGTACTAGGAGTTTCTGGCAGGTTATGCTATGAAAGTACACAGAGACAAATTGATACAGCAAGCCTCCTTACCTTGATTCAGCTCTTCACTACTTCTGCTCAAATATGTCATATGGAGTTGGATAGTGGGCATCTCCTTTAACATTCAAAACCATTGTTCAGTCTCCTATTGCACACACAGCCTGAAAACTTCACCACCCTTGAAGAAGCCTAGAAAACGACTCCCCAATAAGTAGCTTCCCCATCCCAGATGGGGAACATAAGTTCAAAAGCATGTTAAAAATGTGAAATTCTAAAGCATTTGAGGAGTTGAGACAAACTTTCATTTATTTTACATTTCCTTACACACTTAAAGTACTATTTCCATAATCCCTTATTCTCCTAACAGAACCATCTGGTAAGGCAACAGTGCTCACTTATGTATATCTTCTGCTAAAGATGAACACGAGCATCTTGGTACCCTGCTGAGGTGATGATATCTAGAATTTATTACACTTCGAATAGATTGGTATTCTTTTCTGTTTCAGCAGCTACCTCTTTAAGACCTTATATTTCATCACTCATCATAGCATCATTACTTTTGATAACTATGAGTCAGTCTGTTGCTTCCTTCTGGCCAGTCTTCCCCTTTCCTTGTCTGACTTTACCATCATTTAAACAATTTGCTTATCTGCTTATCTGTAGGACTTAGAGTATAGCTGGAGCTCTTTCCCATAATGTTCTTCTTAAAATTTTTACATTTATTTGTTTTTATTCTCTCTCTCTTGTGAGTGTGTGTGTGTGTGTACATGAATACTTACACACAGCATGAAGTGCTTATGGGGGACTGAACTCGTTCTGTCAGGCTCTGCGGCAAGGAATTATACCAACTCAGCATCTCACTGTTTCTGTATTGATACATTTAATCTTCCTGCACAATGAAGGATACCATACCATATGTTCTAGTAATTACTATTCTAAAATTATTAGTGAGAGTTGGCTTAATTAGATTAATGCTTACATATTTCTTCTGGGTTACTACATCTTTTAGAATTGAATTTATGAGTTATATTTCTCTAGTTGTGTTTAACACTGGATAACATAATTAGTTGCTTTCCTCTCATCAAAACACTACTTTTAAAATACTTTTCTATTTCTGGATTTTCCCTCTTTTTCATATAACTCTTTGATGACTTGTGTTTCATTGAAAATAATAACAAAGAACTAGCTTTAGATTCATTATCGTCCATTTTCTTTGTTAACTGAAAAATTTACTGCATCGTCTATGCTGACATATTCTTGTATAACAACACCATTTCCTCTAATAACTTGAATAGAATGCTTAGACCATTAATTTTCAGTCTTTTTTTATTTTTAATAGAAATGCTTACATTCATTATGTTTAGACATATATTTATTGATATTAACTTTTAGCCACAAATATTTTGTAATTTTCATCATTATTTTCTTATTACCCTTTAAGACTTTTGAGTTTCTGAAAATGTATTTAGATAATATTCACCTTTACCCCAAGATATTCTCAGAGCAATTCTCTCTTCCTTGTCTACCTTATGTGCTCTTTTTTTTTTTTTTTATTAACTTGACAAAACCAATTTTTTGGTGTCTAAAACACTGTTGGATTCTTCAAGCAGAGTTTGATGGACTTACCAGAGTCTACACTCTTGTGGAGGATTCTCTTAAGGCCTAAATCCAGTCTACCATATGATCCAGCCAAACTCTCCTGGAAATAGATACCAAGAACTCCACATCCTTACTCTAGAGATACCTGTTTATATGTACTCACAATTAGGAATTAAAAATAGCGTAGATGTTTACAAACTGATGCCTGGATAAAGAAAATTTGCTATACTTACACAATTTATTCAACAGTTTAAAAAAAATGAAACTTTGCAGGAAAATGAATACAGCTGAAAACAGTCACTCTGGGTGACACCATCCAGGCCCAGGAAGACAAATATCACCAATTGTGTCTCATCTGCTGATGTTAGATTTGAATCTTCAGATATGAGAGTTTGAACTGGAATGCTTATGGCGGTCAGGAAATTACTAAAGGGCCAGTTAGAGGGATTTTCAAAGGAGGGGACATAGAATGCACTGCTGTCAAAGGGAATAATGAAAACACTTTGTTCTTAGTCAACACTTCAAGTTGCTTGTGTGTGTGTGTGTGTGTGTGTGTGTTCAACAGTCAACAATGTAGTTATTCAACAAGCAAATGTGTAGTATTTACTATATACAATGTACTCTGCTCATTGTTGGAAATAAAATGATAAGCAGAAATATGAAGTCCCTGTTCCCAATGAATGCTAGCCTAGTAGGGAAGCCAAATATGAACACATAACCACACATGTGAACACAGAATCTCTACAAGCGCAAACGCCACAAAGGAGAGGAATAGGCAATATACAAGAGTGAATTGGCCAAGATTCCAAAGAACGTTTCTTTGGAAAGGACCTAAAGCAGAAAATTCATTAACCAAGGGAAGGAAAGTGGGATGCCTTGAAGGTAGAAGGAAAATAACATCCTGAATCCCATGGACTTGCATGATGAAGTCAGAGAACAGGAGTGTACTGAGAGCAACAGGGTGAGGATCAACAGGATGTGAAATGACAGAGAGATGGTGGAAGTCTTTCAGACTCATCCTGCCTCTAAGCAAACACAGCGAAAAGCCTGGGAAGGCTTTAAAGGAGAGAGCAAACCGGCAGGGCAGTGTGACAGATACCAGTTATATATAGCTATTTAAATGTAAATGTAATGCATTGTAAAATTTAATTTTTCATCACACTAACCACATTACAAGAGCTGAACAGACACCTGTGGTTACTGACTACTCTCAGATGCAAAAAACTACAAAATATCCATTGCCACAAAACATTCTATTGTCAGAACTCCTCCCAGGGTGATTTCAGGACCCTACCGTAAAGACCCCCTGAGGTCTAGATATAAACACATTCTATGGTCCAAAATTGTTCTTAGGCAGCGTGTGTGCATGTTGATGCTTCAGAACCATAGTTCTAGAAGGTAACTGTCCATTAAATAGAATCTTACTGATAATTCACTACTTTGAGTGGGGTGACAATCATTATTAAATGGCCATACCAAGAAAAATGACTGAAGTAATGCCAATACTGCAGAGTAAAATACCAATTTGGACCTCAGCTTTATGAGAACTGAAGTCCCTTTGAAAACTGTGAAATACACACAGCACCTGCTTCATATGAAATGCTTTGTATTGGAAAGGGGGAAAAAGGGATAGCTTTTACAATTCTTTCCAAATACTATTTTCAGGAGTGTCCCTGCTGCTGGGCTGTTCCCTGCGTTATCTCTCTCTAATGTCTTGCTGTTGTGAGTAGGATTGCTACATTTCACACCAATAGAATTCAGGCTGTAATACACAAAGCTTAGTTTTTTTTTTTTTTTGGTTATTGTTGTTTTGTTTTGCTTTGTTTTTGTTTTTTTAGGGCTCCCAGAAGAACACTATAATATGTGAAATCTTATTCATTAGATTATTTTTAAAAAATAACTGATGAACTCACTAGTTTCCTGAAATTGTACCTCTGTTTTTTGTTTGTTTGCTTTTGTTTTTGGATTACGGTAGCCTGTTTATGTTTACCCTTACTATTATCACACAAATAAATCTACTTGTTGTTCTTACCCATTTCAGAAATATCCTCCCATCCTCCACCCGATTACACAGTTTCTTAGCATGACAAAATACCCGACAAAGCCCACACAAATTCCAGACTTGGGTAAACAAAGCATTACAACAGCACACCAGGATAAAATCATCCCTAAAACGCTAGAACCTGTTGAGCTTTCATGCTGAACTTAACAATAGTACCATAACAAACCTTTAAATGTAACAAGCACAACAACCTATTATGAACATTTATTATGCATTATGGATGAAATGTTGACAGCTACAACCACCCCTCCCATAGGCTATCACAGTTCTAAAAAGGAAAAGCTAAGACACTGGCATTATTATTATTATTATTATTATTATTATTATTATTAATTACACTTCATTCACTTTGATTCCCAGCTGTAGCCGCCTCCCTCATCTCCTCCCAGACCCATCTTCCCCTCTCTATGTCCCTTCACTAATCCACTTTTTTAAAAGGATAAAAAACTCACAAGAGTTAAGTAACCTCCTAAGGTCACAGCAATCACTCTAAGGCCATCTCATCTTTACTTCTAATAAGCAGAAAGAAACAATGAAGAGTTTTCCAAATACATAACAATAGCAGCCAAAGGGCCATCCCAAGAAGTTACAGGCAAATGTGGCTTAGATATTTCTACAGGGGTATTAATCTTTTTCCTGTATTTTAAAAGACGCTATGGTCTCTTGGGATATAAATTTGGTTATTTGCACTAAACAGATGTATCTGAGGCTATTTCCTGCTTTGACCTGAGATATCTTACTCATTTGTATTTATGTTGCGCCAAAAAAAGAAGAAAAAAATGCCATCTAAACTCATATGAACTTAAAAAGACAAGTACTGCCTGGAAAAGAAAACTGATTTGTACTCCATTTGTGTATTGGTTTTGTATGAATCTGGTACGGTCATTGTATACCTTAGGACAAAGTGCTTCCTCATGGGAAAAGGGGATAGTTTAATATTTTTCTGTATATTCTCAAAGATAACATTATTAAAAAAGAATCTCATCAACTCAATTTGACAAAAGAATCTTGTGATCATTTCAGGTTTAGGTCTTATTAACAGTACTTTTCATTCCTAAGGTTAAAAGAAAGGAAGGGCAGAAGAAGAAAAGAAAGGATAGACAGGAAAGCAGAGCTATTTTATCAGAGTAAATTAATACTTTGGAAACATGTTAGTTGATAAAATCTGTCCTGAGAGAAAAAGTCAAGTATCAGTTTTATTTGTCAGCATCCATCCAACGAGAAGTGACAGAAACTCACCTCAAAATATATAAAACATACAACAACCAAAAAAAAAAAAGTTTATTGATTCCCACAAATTAAAAGTTCAAGGGCAGATGCAGTTTGAGGCAAAGGTGCCTGTCAGTCACTCCAAGCAGACATGCTTTCAACTTCTAAAAAGTTATTTTGAAATTAAATTGCATTGGCAGAAAGTAGGTCTTGGGCTCATATTTGAATGAATCCTAAGAACAAGAGAGGATGCACCTACACTTTGAACTAGAGTGTAGAGTGGACCCAGTCTTAGCCACCTAGAAACCACATAAAATTACCAGAAAAAAAAGGGGCAGGTGAATATTTAGAAAACAGAAATGAAAGTCACACACCTCATCACATACAATATTAATAGTACTGAAATAATCTAAGTTGTAGAGGAGTTTTGCTTGTCTTACTAAAGGTAATAAATAATAGCAGTAAATCAGTGAACAGTCTACATGCCAGAGTCTAAATACTTTAACCGCATTTTCTATTTTATTGACCATGAATATGAAGAACTCGAGGCTCAGACAAGTCACACTATTTGCTGCAAGCACATAAACTAGTAAGAGACAGAGCTGGGACACACAGAAACCATATAGAATTCTTAACAAGTATGCATACTGTTAAGAGTTTCAACTATTGTACTTCTTTCCACAAGGACTCACATGAGACTGGTTTACAAAGAGAACGGGAAAAGAGAAACCACAAAGTACATACCTGAGCAGTGTGGTTATATCATTTCTATTCTTCCCCTTCCAATTCCTTGCTTGTTCCCCCTACTCTTTCCCAAATTCATGACCTCCTCATACATAGTATTGTAACATGCATAAAATCACGCATATACGCATGTGCTGATATGTAAATAAGCCTGATTAAGCTAGTTATTGCTGCACTTAGGTGTAGACTTTTAGGGTTGTATAGTAGTTTGAGGTTGTACCTGAGAAATATTGATTATCCCAGTCTCAGCAGACATTAAATACCTCTAGTCCTTTAATTAGGGATGAGATAATGTGAGGTATTATCTATTCCTGTTGAAATTTTAACAGGTACTGTTACTATAAAGGCATTGTTTAGGCAACCATTTTGATGAGATTTCATGGTTGCAGTTTGCCTATCATATACAGAAGACACAATCTCTCAGCAAATGTCTTGGTCCTCTGGCTGTTACAGTCTATATTTACCTCTTCTACAATGTTCCTTGAACCTTAAGTGTATGGGTCGTTTGCTGTATCAATTGGCACTGAGCATCCGCAACCAGTTCCCTGTACTTGACCTTCTAGGCACCAGGACAGTATTAAGGAATACTTGAAATTTGGAATTTCTACGCTGATAGCCAACAACCTGCAGACCTTTAACTTAAAGTTACCACAATGCTATGTCCCAAGACAATTCACTTTTCTCTAAGAGTTGGCCATCAGTGTCCCCGAGAGGAAAACTGCAGCCCTGGGCCTCTTTGACAACTCTCACCACACACAGTCATTCATACCCATTGTCTTACATATTTTCTGCTGGTTACTCTCATAGTTCTCTTAAGGTAATAAATAGCTTTGGCCTAAGCTTGTTTCTATATTTAAGAGAAGTTTTTTCTTACAAATCGGGTACAGTGGCACATTATGCCTATAATCCTAGCACTCGGCAGAGGTGGGGGGCAGAGGCAGGCAGACCTATGTGAGTTTGAGGCCAGCCTGGTCTACAAAATAAGTCGAGGAGAGCCAAGCTACAGAAAGAAACCCTGTCTCTAAACACAAAAATAAAAACAAAAAATATTTGTCCACAGTTTCTCTTTGTATAGTAAACTGTATCCTCTTCCCTGTTTTCTGCTTCCGATGTCTATCACATTTGCCCTTCTGAATGAGGATTGAGCATCTCCCTAGGTCTTCCTTGTTGTTTAGCTTTTTTAGGACTATAGATTTTAGTATATTTATTTACCATAGGGGGCCTTTTAAAGACTCTACTGATCGAACTATCAAAGTAGAGGCTGAGACTCATAGCCAAACTTTGGGCTGAGTACATGGAATTTCATGAAAGAAGGGGAAGCTAGGAAGATCAGGAGGAGACAGGAGCTCCAAAAGGAGACCAACAAACCCCCCCCCCCAAAAAAAAGAAAAAATAATTTAAAAAATGAGCCCTGAGAGCCCTGCAGAGACTGATACTCCAACCAAGGACCATGCATGGAGAGGACCTAAAACCCCTGCTCAGATATTGCCCACAGATTCAGTCTCCAAATGGGCTCCCTAGTAAGGGAGCAGGTGTTGTCTATGACATGAACTCAGAGAGGCAGGCTCTCTGATCACTTCCCCCTGTGGGGTGCAGCCTTGCCAGGCCACAGAGGAAGACAATGGAGCCAGTGCTGATGAGACCTGATAGGTCAGGGTCGATAGAGGGGAAGTAGAATCTTCCGTAGCAGTGGACTAGGGGAGGGGCATAGGAAGAGAAGAGGGAGGAAGGAATTGGGAGGAAACAAGGGAGGGGGGCACAGACGAGATACAAAATGAATACATTGTAATAAATAATAAATTAAAAATTAAAAAATTAAACTGCTTCTCGAAATTAAACTTGATTAGTAAAAAAGCTTTAAGCAATTATATTAATGCTGTCATTGCTGAGAACAAATGCTCACGGTAATAATATAAAGGAAGGATTTATTCAGCTCACACTCAGAGTGTTCAGCCCATGTTTGCTTGGCCCCTTGCAAGGCTGTATATGGTAGAAGAGGCTTTTCACCTTATGGTGGACAAGAAGCTGAGAGCAAAGAATGGATTGGGAAACAAGTAAAAGTTTCAAAGCCATGACCCTGTGGCCAAGTTCCTCCAGCAAGGGCTCACCTTCCAACGTCCCAGCCTCCCAAAATACCACCCAGTAACACTCCGGATACTTAATCATCAAAAAGATATTTTGAAGTTTACATTTCAGATTTTTTCTAAACTACAGTTAAAAACTTTCAACAGTCATTCAACAAGTAAAAAAATCTTCATTGTGTAGCCCTTTGCAGAAATATATCAGCCCCTGTTCTATAGTGATACATTTTCATTGAAAATATGACATTTCAAATCTGGAATTATTAGTATTTACAATTGTGTGTTTATCAAAATAGCTGTTCCAGTGCAATGGAGATTTGACCTACAAGGCAGGAATGTCCTCTCCTGCTTCTACTTCAGACCTTCTACTTCTCTAGATTTCATGTCTGTTTGTCCTTCTAAAACAAAGAATAAAGTCCCTGAGAACTTTCTATTTGCATTGTTTCGAACACTGTCAACTGGGAGCTGATATAACCTTCTTTATCCTTGACAAAGTTTCTTTAAAACTTTTTAAACTTTAACCTCTTATCACTTGTGTTTCATGAGTTTCTACCAACCATGGCTTGTTTCCTTCACACTAAATAACATACAAATTAGGCATGTTCTACTTTTAGTCATAGCACCACTTGAGGATTGAAGGACTTTGCATTCTCATGTGTTCTTTCGAGGATTGTCTAGGTACTCAGTATTTATATCTCTTTATTTCAGATCATTCTAATTTGTCCATTTTCTTTAAGCAGTTTTGGCTTGGGGTTGACCCACTAAATAAGAAAGAATTTCCTTTGCAATAAAGCACAATATTTTTCCCCTGACTCTGAATTAAATTTTAGGGATAACATTATTATACTTTAAATAGAGATAGACTACTCTAATTTAACCTGATTAGATGAGGACAGGACTTTATTATTATTATTATTATTATTCCCTTTACATAGTAGGCCTTCCCTCCTCTCTTCCTGGTCCCACACTCCCTTCCTCTTCCCTTTATTACCTCTCTGCTAGTTCTCAGATAAGGACAGCCACACACACACACACACACACACACACACACACACACACACACATACCACCCCAAACCCACATCAGCACATCAAGTACTATCCGGATAGATAGCATCTTCTTCCCCTGTGGCCTGGCAGGTTCCTTCACCAGGGAAAGTGATCAAAAAGCAGGCAACAGAGACCATGTCAGAAATAGTCTCTCTTGCTTTTCAAGAGGACAGGATGGCTAAGCTATCCATTGGCTATGAATGAGTAAGGGGCCTAGGTCTTTGGTTGGTACATCAGTCTCCATGAGATGTCCTGGGCCCTGGTTAGGTGGCTCTGTTGGTCTACTTGTGGAGCGTCTATCTCTACTGGGTTCTTCTGTTTTTATCCTCATTCTTCGCCAAGACTCCCTGTGCTCTGCAGAAAGTCTGAGTCTCAGCATCTGTTTGGATCCACTGCTAGATGGAGCCTCTCAGAGAACAGCTATACTAGGCTCCTGTCTGAAAGTATAGTGTCAGGGGTTGACTGTCTCCCATGGTTTGGGCCAGGCATTCCCTCAATCTCTGCTCTATCTTTATCCCTGCACATCTAACAGTCAAGGTAAATTTTGGGTCAAATTCTGTGGGTGGATTGGTTTTCTCCTCACTCCACTAAGAGTTCTCTCTAGTTAGAGGGCAGCCTTTTTAGTCTCCATGACCTCTTCTACTAGGAGTCTCAGCTAGAGTCATCCTCATATCCTCCCAGGAGCCTACCCTGCCTAGGTCTCCAGCTTGTCTCAGAAACGATGTTCCCAACTACTATTTCTATTCTCTGTACAAGCCCCCTATGTCTTCCTGCCCACTCACCCCACATCTGAGCTCCAATGGACAAGAATATTTTGATTGCAGAATTTAACCTCTGGGGCTCACAAGGAATACTTGATCAAATTTCCATCAGTTACTTGCTGGCATATCAGACAAAGATCTCTGATATGTACATTTCTCCAAGATATTACAACTGTGCTGTTTAAGTAAACTGCACATGTTTGGTTTTTTTTTTTTTTTTTTTTTTTTTTTTTTTTTTTTTTTTTTTTTTTCATGGTTAAGTGGAAGGTTTTTTTTTTTTTTTTTTTTAATAGATGTGAGAGAATAGTCAGAGGCATCTGAAAGAGTCCAGTAGACTGACTAGCAGATTGTACCTTGGCATGAATGAAAGAGAAAAAGAGAAGTGCGTAAAAGAAAGAGAGAAAGAGAGAGAGGTGTAAGGGGGGAGAGAGAAGAAAATGAAGAGGGAGAGAGAGAGAAATAGCAGGGTTAGCAGGGTTATAAGGAGATACAGCGGCTGGAGAGGAGGAAACCCCATGAGCTGGAGAGAATTTTGAGTTTAGTATAGGGGAGGAAGTGAGAAGGGCTAGGGTGCTAGAATGAGCTTTGTAATGTATAACAGGTACTTGTTTTTATTATATTTTTTCAAATTTTTTTATTCCTTTTTATTTTAATTCTTTATTAGTTACACTTTATTCACTTTGTATCCCCCCTGTGGTTCCCTCCCTCCTCCTGTCCCAATCCCTCTCTAACTCCACCTTCTGCATACATGCCCCTTCCCAAGTCCACTGATAGGGGAGGTCTTCTTTTCCTTCCTCTGATCCTAGTCAATTAGGTCTCATCAGGAGAGGCTGCATTGTCTTCTTCTGTGGCCTGGTAATGCTTCTTCCCCCTCAGGGGGAAGTGATCAAAGAGCAGGCCAATCAGTTCATGTCAGAGGCAGGGGTTCCTATTTCAATGGAACCCATTTGGATACTAAATGGCCATGGGCTACATCTGTGCAGGGGTCTTAGGTTATCTCCATGCATAGACCTTGTTTAGAATATCAGTCTCAGGAAAGACCCATGTGCTCAGATTTTTTGGTTCTGTTGCTCTCCTTATGGAGTTCCTGTCCTCTCCAGATCTCACTGTTTCCTACTTCTTTCATAAGATTCCCTGCACTCTGCCCAAAGGTTGCCCATAAGTCTCAGCATCTGTATTGATAGTCTGCAGGGCAGAGCCTTTCAGAAGTCCTCTGTGTCAGGCTCCTGACTTGTTCCCTCTTTTCTCCTTCTTCTGATGTCCATCCTCTTTGCCTTTCTGGATAAGAATTGAGCATTTTAGCAAGAGTCCTTTCTCTAGATTAGTTTCTTTTAGTGTACAGAATTTAGTAAGTTTATCCTATATTATATATCTATATGAGTGAGTATATACCGTGTGTGTCTTTCTGCTTCTGGAATAGCTCCCTCAGGATGATCTTTTCCAGATCCCCCCATTTATCTGTAAATTTCATGATTTCCTTGTTTTTTATTGCTGAGTAATATTCCATTGTGTAGATGTACCACAATTTCTGTATCCATTCTTCCACTGAGCGGCATCTGGGCTGTTTATAGCTTCTGGCTATTACAAATAAGGTTGCTACAGACATGGTTGAGCAAATGTCCTTATTGTGTACTTGAGCCTTTTTTGGGTATATGCCTAGGAGTGGTATAGCTGGATCTTGAGGAAACACTATTCCTAGTTGTCTGAGAAAGTACCAGACTGCTTTCCAGAGTTGTTGTATAAGTTTCCATTCCCACCAGCATTGGAGGAGGGTTCCCCTTTCTCCACAACCTCTGCAGCATGTGTTGTCACTTGAGTTTTTGATCTTGGCCATTCTGATGGGTGTAAGGTGAAATCTCAGGGTCATTGGCACAGGAGACAACTTCCTGAACAGAACACCAACAGCACAGGCTCTAAGAGCAACAATCAATAAATGGGACCTCATGAAACTGAAAAGCTTCTGTAAAGCAAAGGACACTGTTGTCAGAACAAAATGACTGCCTACAGATTGGCAAAGGATCTTCACCAACCCTATATTTGACAGAGGGCTAATATTCAGTATATATAAAGTTAAACAGCAATAAATCAAGTAAGCCAATTAAAAAATGGAGTGCAGACCTAAACAGAAAATTCTAAATAGAGGAATATCGAATGGCAGAGAAACACTTAAAGAAATGTTCAACGTCCTTAGTCATAAGGGAAATGCAAATCAAAACAACCCTAAGATTTCACCTTACACCCATCAGAATAGCTAAGATCAAAAACTCAAGTGACAACACATGCTGGAGAGGTTGTGGAGAAAGGGAAACCCTCCTCCACTACTGGTGGGAATGTAAACTTGTATATTTTAATTTTAATTATTACAATTTACTCACTTTGTATCCCAGCTGTAGCCCCCTCCCTTATCTCCTCCCAATCCCACTCTCCCTCCCTCTTCTCCCCCGTACCCCTCCCTTAGTCCGCTGATAGGAGAGTTCCTCCTCCCATGCTATCTGACACTAACTTATCAGGTCAAACCTTACTTTATTTTTATTTTTACAAATTCCATACTAAAAACATGAATTTGAAAATCTACAATAAATGCTAAACTACAGACAAAATAAATGTACAGCAGCTTCTTCCTAAATTTGGGGTTTAAAAGCATATAGAATTCCAAATAAACAGTAAATGGTAGCAAAAGTCAAAAGTAAGAAAAATTGGAAAGGAAATCAGGATGGTGATATGGGTGGGATAGTCTCTACTGTTTTGTGTAGTGATAAAGACCCAACATTCAAACTATTTTCCCCTGACTTTCACCTCTGCCAGGTGGTATAATGATAAGTACATTAATATTTACTTTCAATATTGGTCTTATTATCAATTATCTTTAATACATATCTAATCAGAACCTCTCAATTACCTTGTTGAGTTACTGATTGCTTTCCCTTTCTGGAACAACAGGTTAGGTCAAGAGTTAGATAAATATCTAAGCCATTAGCCAGCAGTTATAAACACCACAAAAATGTGCTAAACACATGTGTGCTTGATTCAAGTTGTTTCACTTATGTAAATTTCAGTTTCCTCAACTGCACAGTAGAATAATAATATCGAGTGTAGATGTAAATAATGAAAAGTTACAATCACCATAAAATTCAGTATGAAAGTTGTCCATGAAGTAACATAATATTATAAACATCCAATAAATATTAACAGCCTTGTTTCCAATACACATATTTTATTTGTTTGTTTACTATATTTGCATTTATAAACACTAGTAAGACTGAAGCTATTTTCCAAAGAAAAAATAATACAACAGAATATCTATGAACTGCAAAGAATTTGAGCTTTCTTAATCCTACGTGGTCCATACTTAAATACCAAAGTTTCAAAAGAAAAAAAAAATGGTTCAAATCATATAGATAGTGAATTAATCCATCCTGCTGCTCAGGTCATTCATTTATTACAAAGCAAATATTCACACTAAAGTTATTAGGCAGCTCAGTATGACATAATTGACTGTCAGCAACAATCTGACACTATAGTAGTTTCTTAAGAATAAATACTAGATACTAATTAAGTAGGAAATTAGTAATCTAGTTAAATTATTACCCCCTTTAGAGTATATTTATGTCTTAATTTAAAAACCTTTTATGTTAAGCACACTATTAAATAGTGCAGCCATATAGGTTGACATACTTCTTTAAAAGCAGAGAAAGGTCTAACAGATTTGCAGAAATCTTCAGCCCCAAGGAAAGGTAGCATCTGGAAGACAATGGAGAGGCCATTGTCTGTAGACATAAACAAGCCCATAAATGAGGTACTCAGTAAGAACACAAGGTAATTTTTCACCAGAGAATGTTTAAAAGAGGTGAGTGGTGCATATGGAAGAGAGGAGCAAAGAGATTCCCAATCATGAAAAACTTAAGACTTATTCTGGAGAGAATTTAGGGGAAGTCTATTAGAAAGAGAAAAAACAGACAAATGTGTAAAGAATCTGTACTTTTCGGCATAACTCCCTTGGGTCTTGCCTCTCCTTCCTTTCCACTTTACCCCAAGCACAATTCCACAGCATCTTTTCTCATTTATGATACCAATCTCCCCCACATTATTGTATACTGAAGTCCGTTTCACTGCTTCATAAGAATGTAGTGCATATGTTGCCAATAAAATAATGATATTAAAATAGTTGGATCAACTTTTATAAAAATTTCTCTTTTCAAATACATTTAGGGGCAAAATTACCAGGCCAGAATTTTGTAAACATTCACCTTTAATTGTCAAAGTCCTTAGGTCACCCAGGTTTCAAAGAAATAGAATGGAAACTATTGAGACTACAGGGCCTCTTGGGAATAGACTTAATCCATATGGCATTAAGAGATCAAGATCCAGCCATACCACTCCTAGGCATATATCCAAAAGAGGCTCAAGTACACAATAAGGACATTTGCTCAACCATGTTTGTAGCAGCTTTATTTTTAATGGCCAGAAGCTGGAAACAGCCCAGATGCCCCTCAACTGAAGAATGGATGCAGAAATTGTGGTACATTTACACAATGGAATATTACTCTGCAATGAAAAATAAGGAAATCATGGAATTTGCAGGTAAATTGTGGGACCTGGAAAGGATCATCCTGAGTGAGCTGTCTCTGAAGCAGAAAGACACACATGATATATACTCACTCATATAGACATGTAATATAGGATAAACCTACTAAAATCTGTACATCTAAAGAAACTAATCAAGAGAGAGGACCCTAACTAAAATGCTCAATCCCCATCCTGAAAGGCAAAAAGGAAGGACTTCAGAAGAAGAAGAAAACAGGAAACAAGCTAGAATCCCACCACGAAGGGCCACTGAAAGGCTTTTCCCTGCAGACTATCAAAGCAGATGCTGAGACTTATGGCCAAATTTTGGGCAATGTGCATGGAATCTTATGTAAGAAGTGGAAAATAGTAAGATCTGGAGAGGACAGGAACTCCACAAGGAGAGCAACAGAACCAGAAATTTGAACACAGGGGTCTTCCCAGAGACTCATACTCCAAGCAAGTACCATGCATGGAGATAACCTAGAACCCCTGCACAGATGTAGCCCATGGCAGTTCAGTGTCCAAGTGGGTTACATAGTAATGGGAAGAGGGACTGCCTCTGACATAATCTGATTGGCCTACTCTTTGATCACCTCTCCCTGAGAGGGTGCAGGTTTACTAGGCCACAGAAGATGACAATGCAGCCACTCCTGATGATATCTGATAGGATATCAGGAAGGAGTGGAGAACCTCCCTATCAGTGGACTTGGAGAGGGGCATGAGTGAAAAAAGGGGTGGGAGGGTGGAATAGGGAGAGGAGGAGGGAAGGGTTTATGGGGGGATACGAAATAAATAAAGTGTAATTAAAAAAAAAGAGAGAGAGAGATGGACATGAGCTGTTTGTGGCCATTGTTGGTATGCCATGATTTGAATCTGAAATTTCTCTTATACTTTCATGTGTAAAAATTTAGCCTTCAGCTGGGGAGAATGTTCCAGAAGATGAGAGAAACTTCAAAGAGACTAAGGAAAGCACATTCATGCAATCTCTCTCTCTCTCTCTCTCTCTCTCTCTCTCTCTAACAGTTCCATCCTACTGCAATATTATTGTTCTGTCTCTTCTCAGGCAAAGAAGTAATGAGTCAGTCAACCGTGGACTTGACATGTCTGAAACCACAAGTCAGAATGACTATTGTCTTTTTTCTGAGATGTACATCAAATTTTCTGCCACAGTAACATAATATTCTACCCAAAATACTGCCATTTTTATTTATACAACTAAAGTACTATTCTCCAACCTAAGTAAGTGAAACCCTACAGCACCTTCTCTTTCATGCCTACATTCTCTTGTTCAGTGTTGAGTTCCTGAGTCACTCTTTATAGGTTATGCATCGGAAACTTTTATTTCCTTTTTGTGATCAGTCATTACTTCATTGCATGAATAGTCCAGAAGTCATTCATCCAATTAAGGGTTGGTACCCTTTTATACATTTCACACTTCAGATGCCTATGATGTGACTGTGTTGAATATTCTTATTTGGTTATTCAGTAAGTTATTCAGTAAGTGCAAGATCTTTTTTTTTTTTTTCATGTGAACACCTAAGAATGGGAGTCCTACGTTGTTGGCTGTACATTTAATTTTATAGGGAATACCAAAACATTTGTATAATTTAAAACGTTTTTCAATACGATTTCTAAAATTTTTAAACATTTACTTATTGAAAGAAAAGTGTGTACCACAGGGGATGTCTTGATGGAATCCTTATACTCTGCGGGTTCTGGTGACTAAGCTCATACCATCAAGCTGGTCAGCAAGCTCCTTTCCCGTGGAGCCAGCTTGCTGCATTCCTTTAGCATCAGTGAACATCCTAATTACTGCATAATTTCGACAGCACCCAGCATTTTACTCCTTATTTTTTCTTCTTCCATTTTTAATATGTCATAATTCAAATTTTTATTTCTCTAATAGTTAAAGACATTGAAAAATTTCCATATTTCAATTTATTGTTTTTTTTTCTTGAATTTCATTTTGAGAAGGATGTATTCAAAAGCGCTGCCTGTTTTTAATTGGTTGCTTGCCTTTATTAATTTCTCTTATAGGCATTCTCTACTTTCTCTGTATAAACATCCTTGTCAAATTTTTATCTACATACTTTGTTCCATTCTGTGGTTCACTGACATTCTTAAGGTTCTTTTGATAACAGATGTGTTCTTTTTAGTATTGATAAAGTCATTATCTACAGTTTTTATAACGGCTTATGCTTTTTGTGTTTTGTCTATATACTTTTCTGTAGTTTAAGTGAAAATGTTGGTTCCTAAAAGATTCATGGGTTATATTTCACAAGTAGAGCTTGGACTGGTCTTGAAATCACTCCATTTTATTGTGGGAATAATATCCCAAATTAATCTGAAATCATTTGTTCAATAAAAACTTATCTTTCTGAGCTCAGGGATTTAAATTAGCACCTTGCTCAAAAACAAACTGGTGGGACAAAGTGGAGCAGAAGATACATGGATGATAGATTTCTGATTTTGTTGATCAAATTATTATTCCTATTTTAGGTTTTGGTGGTGGTGGTGGTGGCGGTGGTGGCTTTTCTTCTTGAGACAGGGTTTCTCTGTGTAGCCCTGCCTGTCCTGGAACTCACTCTATAGACAAAGCTAGGCTCAAACTCACAGAAATCTGCCTGTGTCTGCTTCCAAAGTCCTGGGAGTAAAGGTATGCACCACCACCGCCTGACT
The DNA here is from genome assembly GCF_907164565.1 of Psammomys obesus. Lineage (NCBI taxonomy): Eukaryota > Metazoa > Chordata > Mammalia > Rodentia > Muridae > Psammomys > Psammomys obesus. The sequence goes on from NW_026596101.1 coordinate 11,325,930, forward strand.
AGTTTTATTTATTATAGTTAGACAGTAATCCTTAGACTGAGATAATGTATATTTCTTCAAATGATTCATTTTAAAATATACAATTTTTCATATTATAATAATTGTGTGTAATTTAAAAGCAGGACTATAGAGCTGGGGAGATGGCTTAGTGGGTAGGAACCCATGCTGCATAAGCTTGATGATCTGAGTTCAAATATCTTGCACCTATAAACATGTAAGTCAGGGTTGTGCACTTTCATAATACCAGTATCACTATGTGAAGGGAATAGAGACAGTGGTTTCCTGGAGCTTACTGGCTAACCTAGCAACAAGACTATAGATACTATCTCAGGGAATAATACAAAGAGTGATAGAACAGGAAACCTAGTGGCTTCCTCTGAGATCTATACAAGTATTCAGGCTTGAACCCACTCTAATACACCCATCATATAAACACGCACGCACGCACGCATGCCCACACACACACACACACACACACACACACACACACCACTGAGATTTTGACTGTCGCGAAGCACCATTGAGAAACCTCTGTATGTTTTTAAAATGTATCATTGTTCTTTTGCTTTCAATAATTTATTTTGTATGTGCCAGAGTAATGTGTTCATATGTGTATGTGTACCCGTGTGACAGGTGCCCACAGAGGTTTCAAGAGGGCACTGGATCCTCTGGACCTGTAGCTGTGGATAGTAGTGAGCCACCATGTAAGTGCTGGGAACTGAATTTCTGTGAGAGCAGACAGTAGTCTCTTAATCACTGAGACTTCTCCCCATAGACCTGCTTTTAGGGATTTTTTTTTTTATGAGAAATTTCTTTGTGTTTTCTTTGTGTCTGTACTACTTGGGTTGTATAAGATTCTTAATTTTCTGCCTTGAAATTCAATTTATTTTTTCAGTTTATTGACGACCTTCTCAATTGTCCCCTCCTACTGAATTCATGTTTTCCTCTGTTTCTAAGATTCAAATCAAATAGTTTCAAATACATATTCTGTGTTCATTGTACGCATCCTTTCCCAGTTTACAAACTTTCAGAGCGCCTCACGTTCATCTCGATATCTTCCTTTCAGTTATCTGCCTTATGAATAAAATAATTTATTCTCGCAGACCTAATAACCCAACGATACATCTCCTGATTTCCACACTTTGAAGGCCAGTGCCCTAACTACTCCCAGCCCAAGACCTGAAACACTGCCACCTTAATGACAAGTATTTATTTTATTTTATTGTTATTACTATTGTTGCTGTTGTTGTTTGTAAATTTTCACTTTGTATCCCACTTGTAGCTCCCTCCTTCATCTTCTCCCTCCCTCCCTTTTCCTCCCCTATCCTTCTTTCCTAGTACACTGATAGGGGAAAACCTCTTCTTGTACTGTCTGACCCTAGCCTATCAGTCCTATGAGTACTGCCTGGATCCTCTTCCTCTGTGGGCTGGCTAGTATGCCCCACCAAAGAGAAGTGACCAAGGAGCTGGCAACCTAGTTTATATGAGAGACTGTCTCTCATATAGTCTTGCTAGGGAACCCACATGGAGACTGAGCTGTCTATGGGCTACATCTGAGCAGAGGGTCTAGGTCCTCTCTATGTATCATCTTAGAGTGATGCAGTCTGCAGTCCCCCCTGGGCCTTGTTTTATTTTTATTATTATTTTTTGTGCGTTTGTTTATTTGGCTTTGCTGGTTTCCTCATGTGTCTCCTGTCCCCTCTGGGTCCTTTGATAACCCACTTCTTCCATAAGACTCCCTATGCTCTGTCCAAAGTTTGTGTGTGAGTCTCTGCATCTACTTTGATCCCTTGTTGATTGGGTCTTTTAGAGGACATCTGTGCTAAATTCTAGTCCTGTTGTTCCCCCTCTTTTGCTGCTTCCAGTGTCTATCCTGTTCTGGGTACCAGAGGCTCCGCTTTATTTTATTTTATTTATTTTTTTTAATTTTATTTTTTTCTTATCAGTTACATTTTATTAACTCTGTACCCCAGCCATGTCCCGATCCCTCATTCCCTCCCAGTCCCTCCCTTCCTCCCTCATCTCCACTGTGCCCCTTGCCAAGTCCACTGATAGGGGGGACCTCCTCCCCATTCATCTGATCCTGTTTTATCAGGTATCTTCAGGACTGGCTGCAAAGCTCTCCTCTGTGGCCTAACAGGACTGCTCCTCCCTTGGGGGGGTGGGGAGGCCAAAGAGCCAGTCATTGAGTTCCTGTTAGAAATAGTCCTTGTTCCCCTCACTATGGGAAACCAATTGGTTACTGAGCTACCACAGGCTATATCTGAGCAGAGGTTCTAGGTTACATTCATACATGGTCCTTGGTTGTATGTCAGTCTCAGAAAAGACCCTGTGCCCAGATATATTTGGTCCTTGTGGAGCTCCTATCCTTTCCTCATCAGACTAACTCCCCTTCTTTCTTATGATTCCCTGTACTCTGCCAAAGGTTTGGTCATGAGTCTTTGCTTTGAAAACACTGCTAGTTAGAGTCTTTCAAATGCACTCAGTAGACTCCTGTCAATGTTCAATGTGCATCCCATCTGTCTTTCAAAACGAGGATTGATAATCTTAACCCATGTCCACTCTCTTGACTATCTTTTTTAGGTGTATAGATTTCATTATGTTTATCATCTCTTATAGGTCTATATAAGTGAGTATATACCATTTTTGTCTTTCTCCTTCTGGGATATTTCACTCAGGATGATCTTTTCTAGATCCCACCATTTGCCTGCAAATTTCATGATTTCCTCCTTTTTGATTGCTGAGTAGTATTCCATTGTGTAAAAATACCACAATTTCTGTACCCATTCCTCCGTTGATGGACATCTGGGTTGTTTCCAGGTTCTGGCTATTACAAGTAAAGCTGCTATAAACATGGTTGAGCAAATATCCCTTTTGTGTACTTGAGCAAACTTCGGGTATATACCTAGCAGTGGTATAGCTGGGTCTTGAGGAAGCACTATTCCTAATTGTCTTAGAAAGCGCCAGATAGATTTCCAGAGTGGTTGTACCAGTTTACTTTCCCACCAGCAGTGGAGGAGGGTTCCCCTTTCTCCACAACCTCTCCAACATGTGTTGTCCCTTGAGTTTTTCATCTTGGCCATTCTGATGGGTGTAAGGTGATATCTCAGGGTCGTTTTGATTTGCATTTCCCTGATGGCTAATGAGGATGAGCATTTCTTTAAGTGTTTCTCTGCCATTCAATATTCCTCTGTCGAGAATTCTCTGTTTAGCTCTGTTCCCCATTTTTTAATTGGATTACTTGGTTTGCTGCTTTTCAGCTTCTTTAGTTCTTTGTATATACTCGATATTAGTCCTCTGTCAGATATAGGGTTAGTGAAGATTATTTCTCAATCTGTAGGCAGTCATTTTGTTTTGATGACAGTGTCCTTTGCTTTACAGAAGCTTTTCAGTTTCATGAGGTCCTATTTATTGATTGTTGCTCTTAGAGCCTGTGCTGTTGGTGTTCTGTTCAGGAAGTTGTCTCCGGTGCCAATGAGTTCTAGCTGTTCCCCACTTTTTCTTCTAACAGATTTAGAGAATCTGGTTTTATGTTGAGGTCTTTGATCCACTTGGACTTTAGTTTTGTGCAGGGTGATAAATATAGATCTATTTTCTGCATGTGGTCATCCAGTTGGACCAGCACCATTTGTTGAAGATGCTGTCTTTTTTCCATTGAATGGTTTTGGCTTCTTTGTCAAAAATCGAGTATTCATATTTTATTTTTTTAATATCATTCCTAACTCTTTAGTTTTTCACTTTCTGTTAAATTATCCATTTTGTCAGTAGTTTATAAACATGTTAATTGAAGTTATTAAAAGTCACGAATGACAGGACCAGCAAGATGGCGTATCATGTAAGTGCAACTTGAGTTGAGTCCCTGGAATGCATGTGAATGTGGGAGGAGAGAACTAGCTCTTCAAAGTTGTCCTCTGACTTCTACACACGAGCTATGAAAGCATACTTGTGCTCACATATACACAGACGCAAATACGTTTTTTAAACATCTAAAAGTTATAAATTATAGCTTGATTACATTTATATTCACTTTTATTTAATGTCAATTTTGTTCATGTTTCTGACCTGTTGCTCTTGTTGCTATTACTAGTTTATTGCTTAGTGTTACATATAATTTGATAGAACTGAAATCTTATGTAGATATTTGGAAGCTTTTCTTGATGCAATTTCTCTCCTCGCCACCCCCGCAGCCAAAAAAAATGAATATTACTTCAACCATCAAGTTAGGGCATATCACCTTCACCAGACAGAAAATAATATTTTGTTAAACTAAGCATTATGCACTACAGCTGGCCTGATTCCCATTCTCAGTGACATTTTACTATATAAGACCTTCAGACCCCAAGAGAAAGTCTAGGATATTAAACAAACTTACAATTCCATCTTTCCCTCAAACACATTAAATGCCAATGTTTGGCTTCACTTTCTATCCTCTCAGTTATTTCGTTAGTAGTTTTGCTTGAAATTCAGTTGAATAAGGGTGTCTGAGAGCTGACACTCTTATTAACTGATACATTCCAGTGCTTCAGTTGAGATACATCAATTTTAAACTGGTAATCATGGAATCATTTGATTATGTTAAAGTTAAATTTAAAATAAAACTCTAAAGTTGATTATGTTAAGGTAATTATGGAAAGTTAAAGTCACAAGTTTAAAGTACAGTGAATAAAGCTGATTACTTTGATTACAGTCAACTGTCTATTAAAAAAAAAATCTCCAGATCAACACAGCAAAGGCTAAAAGGACTAGCCTGAGATTTAAACCTACATCCATCAAAAGCCTCATCTTACAGTCCACATGTAACAAATCTAAGTGCTTCATAAAATAAAAGCATGCATGTTTCCAAGGAAACAAGAAGGCAACCCAAAATAAATGATACAGAAATCTGTACTGTTTTAGGGAAAGTAAACAACCAAGAGAAACTGACCCACAAATGACTCTGATGTTTTAAAATCTGAAAGCAAGATTTAGAACTTTATTATAACTATTTGTTATGAGAATTGAAATGAATAAAGGGTGAAAGCACTTCAGCTGATAGAAAGATAGAATGAAACCTAATAAAAATTTAAAACAGAATTACTCTATCCTAAGTGCAGAATTCACTGGATGCACTATGTAACAGACAATATGACAGATGAAAATGTCAGTCAACTTAAGGATAGATCAATATAAATTACACAGCTCAAGAACAGAGATGAAATTTCATAAAAATTGCAGAAGACTGTGGACCTTTGGAACAACCAAACAAAGCAAAACAAAAGTCTAAAGACGCAGGAGACTTTCAAAGTGAGATAAAGAGATTAAGGCCAGATTGTATTTAGAGAAATAATGTTAAAATTGTACTAAACTTAAAGAATTTAGATGATCAGGAAATATCAGACAAGATAAAACTAGTGAAACTACACATAGATACATGAAAACCGTACTACCAAAACACAAAGAAGTCATCAAATGAATAAACAGGTGACTTCTAAAACAATTCAAAAGACTAAGTTTTATTTTTTTCACCAACACCCATCAAAACCAGTGGCCCTGGAATTATACTGTACATATTAAATATATCTTTAAAGTTCTCACAAAAACAGCAAAAAGCTTGAGACTCACTGTGTTTATCCAGCAAAGAAATGATTTGAAATTGGAGGGGAAGTGAAATATGTCATTTTCAAACCAAGGAATCCTCCCCCCAAACAATTAACAAATCATCCCAAATAAAAGATTAAATTTAAGGGTCATTCATCTCAGGGTGAAAATAAGCCATACTACAGGAAAAAGAAAATAACACATGATTTTAAATTAAAGACTGTGAAATATGAAACAAAATTAAAAATTTTGGGCAGAGTGCAGGGAATCTTATGAAAGAAGGGGAAGATAGAAAGACCTGGAGGGGACAGGGGTTCCACAAGGAGAGAAAAAAATTCTGGCCATAGAGATCTTTTCTGCGACTGATACTCCAACCAAGGACCATGCATGGAGATAACCTAGAACCTCTGCACAGATGTAGCTCATGACTGCTCAGTGTTCAAGTGGTTCCCTAGTGATGGGTTCAGGGGCTGTATCTGACATGGACTCAGTGGCCTGCTCTTTGATCACCTCCCCCTGAGAGGGGGTGCAGCCTTACCAGGCCAAAGAGGAAGACAATGCTGCCAGTCCTGATGAGACCTGATAGGCTAGGGCCAATTGAAAGGGGAGGAGAACCTCCCCTATCAGTGGACTTGGGAAGGGGCATAAGGGGAGAAGAGGAAGGGAGGGTGGAGTTAAAAGGGTACCAGGGAATGGGCTACAGTTGGGATACAAAATGAATAAACTCCATAAATATAAATAGATAGATAGATAGATAGATAGATAGATAGATAGATAGATAGATAGATAGATAAATTTTAACTGGGACTGGGAAGATAGTTCATAAGTTAAGAGGGTTTATTGTTCTTGCATGGACCCAGTTTTTATTCCTAGGATCCGCAAACCCACATGGTAGCCTTTAGTTCCTGCTCAGTTGGATGCAAAGCACCATCTGGTCTCTCTCATCACCTACACTTACATGCACCTACCTGTGTAGGTGTATCTGTGTACATCTGTGTAGATGTGTACACATACACACACACACACACACACACACACACACACACACACAACTGATAGTGCTTGGCACAAATCTCAGCACCATAACTTGGTTCTGAGTCCTTATTGTTGAGTGTTCAATAGTTGTTTTAGATGCAATTTCTACATAAATCCATGAATTTGCTAGATAATGTTTAAAGAAGCTGTACTTTGCTTCTATTCCCCAGGTAGCAGGAATATTAGATGTTCAAGGATCTTGGGTGAGACCTAATTATGAAGTATCAGTTCAGAATAACCGTGTCACCCACAATATGCCTTTCCCAAGGACAGTCTACATTCAGCAAGATGTCTCTATTGACGTTCAAGAGCCCAGGTCACTAATCCCAAGCTAGGGTATCTCTGAGGGTCATTGTAGCTCCTCCACAGCCTGTAATAGAGACACTTGGTTGCATTTTTAACTAAAAAAATTATATATCCTATTTTAATAATATTCTTTCCCCTCTCTCAACTCCTCCAATGTCTTTCTCATTCTCTCCCTCTCTCCTTTCCTTTCTCTTGTTTCTCTCAAGGGAATTTAAATCAAAAATACTGATAAACAAAAATTTCCTACCTCACTTTCAAAATTAAACAAACAAAACAAAACATGGAGTATGTTTTGGGTTACCAGCTCCTCCTGAGCATGGGTCCTGATTTGGAGTATAGTTGATATACCCAGTGACTATCCATGGGAGAAAATGATTTTTCATTTACCAGAAGACATCATTGGCCAATAGCTTTTTGGCTAGAAGCAGGATTTTGTGTCTGCTTCCCTTTCTCCCTGCTAGGATTTTCTCTGGTCTGTACATGTTCAAGTCTTATGACCATTGCCATAGTCTTTGTGAGTTCATATGTGTATCAGTCTTGTGTCTGGAAGACACTGTTGCCTTGGTGTCATCCACCACAATCTCCTAGCGCTCAGAGTTCCAAAGTCTCCCATTCTCTGCTCACTGTTCAGTTGTGGGTATCTGTGGTAATTAGCATCCACTGAAAGAAGAAGCTTCTCTGATGAAGGCTGAGTCATTCACTGATCTACAGGTACAACAATATGTCATTATGTAGCTATTTTATTGCTGTGCTCCTTTAGGAAAATAATAGCAGTAGGTTTTTTCCTTGGGCATTATAAACTGTCCAGTCTCACATCACCTCAGCAGTGATGGGTATAGATTCCATCTCATGGAGACAGCCTTAAATTCAGTAAAAAGTAATCGGTTACTTCCGTAGCATTTGGGCCACTATTGCATCGTATTATCTTGCTGGCAGGTCATGTTTGTTAAGTAGCAGGGTTTGTAGGTGGATGATCTACTTAATTAAATATACTGTAGAAGCTTGCCAAAAATATATACATGTATGAAATGAATTTAAAAAGAGTCACCATGTAATGGAGAAGCCAATGCACCAACTAAACATTTGTTGACTTTTACTCTATCTACCTCACAACACAGCTTTTTCAGGGTAGGAATTTATTCCATTAGTCTCATGGAGGTGCTCCAAAAGTCTCTCTAGAAATTCTCTTCCCCCCAGTCTGCTTTCTGGGTAACAGCAGCTAGGAGCAAGTCCTTAGAAATTTAAAAGAAAAAGGAAAGGAGGAAGAGAAGAGGCAGAAGAAGAAACACCATAAGCTCCAAGTGAAGCTAAATTCTTTTAGTGTGATGGTTAAATAAAACAAACATATTCAAACACATCCACTTGTCTGTTAAAAATCAAATGATAGTGTTGGATGCTTCTTTCTGTCAAGACCCAATCAAGTCTACGATTTATGTATGGGTCTAAATGTACTGACCATATGTGGTGCAAAATACAAAAATAACAGAACATGATTCAAATTTGGGAAAACATTCTCCTACACTAAAAAATACACAGAGAAACAAGTATTGAGTTATTCTCTCAAGTTCAGAGCAAATAAACGGACCAAATCTTTGGAGACAGTGATGGATTTATGCTAGGGAAAGTATTTCAAATTGTTTTCTGAGACTGAACACTTTTTTTTTTAAATTTTTAATTTATTTTATTTTATTAATTACACTTTATTCACTTTGTATCCCCCCATAAGCCCCTCACTCCTCCCCTCCTGATGCCACCCTCCTACCCCATTCTTCACACATGCCCCTCCCCAAGTCCACTGATAGGGGAGGTCCTTCTCTCCTTCCTTCTGATCTTAGTCTATCAGATATCATCAGCAGTGGCTGCATTGTCATCTTCTATGGCCTGGTAAGGCTGCTCCCCCCTCAGGGGGAGGTGATCAAAGAGCAGGCCAATCAGATTATGTCAGAGGCAGTCCCTCTTCCCATTACTATGTAACCCACTTGGACCCTAAACTGCCATGGGCTACATCTGTGCAGGTGTTCTAGGTTATCTACAAGCATGGTACTTGGTTGGAGCATGAGTCTCTAGGAAGACCCCTGTGTTCAAATTTCTGGTTCTGTTGCTCTCCTTCTGGAGTTCCTGTCCTCTCTAGATCTTACTATTTCCCACTTCTTACATAAAATTCCATGCACTCTGCCCAACAGTTGGCCATAAGTCTCAGCATCTGCTTTGATAGTCTACAGGGAAGAGCCTTTCAGAGGCCCTCCGTGGTGGGTTTCTAGCTTGTTTCCTGTTTTCTTATTCTTCTGATGTCCTTCCTCTTTGCCTTTCGGGATGGGGATTGAGCATTTTAGTTAGGGTCCTCTCTCTTGATTAATTTCTTTAGATGTATAGATTTTAGTAGGTTTATATATTACATGTCTATAAGAGTGAGTATATACCTTGTGTGTCTTTCTGCTTCAGGGACAGCTCACTCAGGATGATCCTTTCCAGGTCCCACCATTTACCTGCAAATTTCATAATTTCCTTATTTTTCATTGCTGAGTAATATTCCATTGTGTAGATTTACCATAATTTCTGCATACGTTCTTCAGTTGAGGGGCATCTGGGCTGTTTACAGCTTCTGGCTATTACAAAAAAAGCTGCTACAAACATGGTTGAGCAAATGTCCTTATTGTGTACTTGAGCTTCTTCTGAATATATGCCTAGGAGTGGTGTGGCTGGATCTTGAGGAAGCACTATTCCTAGTTGTCTAAGAAAGCGCCAGATTGATTTCCAGAGTGGTTGTACAAGTTTACATTCCCACCAGCAGTGGAGGAAGGTTCCCCTTTCTCCACAGCCTCTCCAGCATGTGTTGTCACTCAAGTTTTTCATCTTGGCCATTCTGATGGGTGTAAGGTGAAATCTCAGGGTTGTTTTGATTTGCATTTCCCTAATGGCTAATGAGGTTGAGCATTTCTTTAAGTTTTTCTCTGCCATTCTATATTCCTCTACAGAGAATTCTCTGTTTAGTTCTGTTCCCCATTTTTTAATTGGATTACTTGGTTTGCTGCTTTTCAGCTTCTTTAGTTCTTTATATATACTGGATATTAGCCCTCTGTCAGAAAAAGGGTTGGTGAAGATTCTTTCCCAATCTGGAGGTAGTCTTTCTGTTTTGAGGATGGTGTCCTTTGAGTTACAGAAGCTTTTTTTTTTTTTTTTTTTTTTTTACTAAAACAAAACAAAAAAAGCAATACTCAGTCATTCTTAAATTCTGGGTATTAATAAAGGTATAAAATTGAGGTTCTGCTTTATTTTATATTCACCAGTGAAAAGTCAGAAGCTGGGAGAAGCCAGATTGAATCAGTCAGCTAGAAAGGAGTTTGAGCCAGAATGGCTGAGTTGAACCATCCAGCCAGAGTTCCGAAAGAACTACAGTGTGAGCATATCAAGCAGTAAGTATCATAGGCTGAAAGCATTCTAGGCCTAGATTAGATTGTGTGGAGGTTAGAAGCTTCCAGAACTAGGCCAAGGTTAGCAGTTGGAGGCATTTGTATCTGGTGACATTTACCATTAGAAAAAATATTGTCCAGTAAAACTTAATAATTTCCAGTTATTTCTACAGTTCAGTGTGGACTGTTGCACAAGTGCCTCATTTATGCTCTATAATCATTCACACTTTCTTATTATCATATAATATTTTAGAAGTGTTGGAACTAAATAGAGGCAAAAAGGGCATGACCAATTAAGATTGTCTGAGTACTGAGATAAATACTGTGAATGACATTTGACCTTCCTAGGAGCCCTTTCTTCCTAGAAGCATGAAATTTTCTTACAAGGACTCCCAACTTCCCTTTCCCTACCCAATCCAATCTGTATGCGGCTATGACTTATTCTACCACTTAACTAAAAAGAGTGGGTAAGTGAGCTTATCTCAGGCTTTACTAATAGAATGCAAAACTAGATATCTGGGGATGTGAGAGGCAGCGACTGAGAAAGTTGTACTATTTTATTTTGAGGACTTTTGCTTTTTCTTTCGTATAACTGGATAATAAATGGATCTGTGAATAACCATCTTGACCAAATCATGTAACCCAAACTGAGACTAAACATAGTACAAACAAAAACACAGGAAAGGTGAACGACTAAAAGGCAGGAAAGCATTTTAGCCAGTTGGATAAGAACTATTTAAAAAAATTTTAGCTTGTGTGAAAACCAAGCTTGCTTGATTTTCTCTGTGCTATATGAGCTGTGTTAATACAAACAATAGCAGCATGAACTTGTGATTTCCATCTTATATTTTTATGACAAATTGAAAAACTTTTATTGTTATTTATAAGCCATCTGGCATAGCCAAAAAGGTAAATAGTATCAATCCAATTGACAAATAATTAATGCTAGTGAATAAAGCCTATATGTCAGACGTTGGATTCAAACAGAAGTCTTAATACTGTTTGCTGGTTTTGCCTTACATGGCATTGTCTTTAGCCGTCCTATCACGCTTCTATTTCTAAGTTGCATTTATTCATTAGTTAAATATGGGGATACATTCTGAGAAATGTGTCATTAGGTAATTTCATCGCTGTAAATGTCATAGAGTATAGTTACAAAAACAAGGATCATCTGCCCTCTTTTGTATCTAGACTAACCTGTACACCCATGTCTCTTAGGTTGCAAACTTGTAACCTTGTATGAATACAAACTTGTAAAGTTGTATGAATTTTAATTGGAAAGATTTATGCATATGAACAAGTTGAGATGGGAAAGAAACACAATAAAGATAGAAGCCAATATGGATCTTTCGGCTCCATCATCTCATGAGATGCTCATTGTATACAAGTGGGCACTGATTTGTGTATGTACATTATGACTGCCCTAATGAGGATTATCTATAATTTGATGTTAATTGGGAAAGAAAAAACTATGGGCATATGCAGGACTTTATTAACCCTCAAAATTGGAAATAAATTGAATAATGATGCTGATTAGAGAGTAGGACTTGCATTGATAAGGGATGGCATCATATACTCTATATCATACAGACACATGACATAGGAGCCACATATGTGAAACTCTTGGGTCCCTAATTATAAACTAAAATGTATTCAGATGAAAAGATTAATGGGCATTGTAAAAATCATCATTCCTTTGTTATATGCATACATAACTTAAGACTTCCATTCTTGTCATTGGGTCTGTGTCTGAGAACTTGGGACATATAAATTATGATAACTTAGTTGGTTCTTGCCCTCTGAATTTAGAGAACAGAGTAAAAAATGAAACTTGAAAGTGAATACACAGGAATATTAAATTCAATCCTTACAGTCCACTAAAGAAAGATGCTTTCTTACAAAGAGTTCAAAGCCAAGGGACACCCTCTGAGGAAAAGTGTCACCTTCTGCCTGCTGTGCTTAAACAGAGATGGACAGTATTCTCTCACAAGGCATGAGAATATACAAAGACCTTGAACAGATGAGGTGTCAAAGCAGTCTAATTTGGATTAATAGAAGGTTAAGCCTACACAAGTCCTGATGAGAGGAAACATGACTGAAGGCATAGCTGAGCCCATGTTTTCCAAAACTTAAAGATTGACTGTGAATTACTTTTTGGAAAATTTCCCCACTGTTTCCAAACACATAATCCACATTTTTTTTCTCCTGTGAATTACCTTCTTGTGGTTTAAAAAAAAATGCATAGAAAGACAGGTTCTTATTTTAGAGAGTATAGCTTAACAGTTAACATTTTACCTTTCCAGTATCTCGACTAAATTTCCCTTGTTTCAATAAGCTATTTTAAGAAAATACCTTCATGCACTAAACTGTCTGAGAACTATGTGCTGTGGTTATAGGAAAGACTTCTAAAGCAGTCTCTTTTAAGGATGAAGAAGCCAAATCTCCTTAATGATCCACACAAGGTCACCTGGCTAAAGTGGCAGAAATGACTAGTTATTCTCAGATAGAGCCTTCTGTCAACAAAATCACAATTTGTTTTTCTGACCATTACGTTGTCAATCCACCAGTCCTCCTTATTGAGTCTTCTCACATCTGTGGTAAGTTGTGATACAACCCTACCAACTGATCACAGAAACGAAGCCCAGCAGGTGAGATTCCAGAAGAGCTTTTTTTCACTATATCCCTGAAATATCTGTACCTGAAGATACAAATATATGTGAAACAACCAGTTAGAAATTACTAAATTATACTACAGACATCCAAACATTTTTCCATCCTCATGCAACAATGATTTGTAAATTCACACATGATTTTTTTTTACACAGAGACTAGCTTACATATTCATTTTAAAAAGGGATCATGCATACATGACAACAGAGAGATAATATTTGTGATTTAATAGTGAAAGGATTTGGTATTAAAGAAATCAGTGACTTTTTCTTTACTTTTAAATAAGTTCATGTTTCACAATGAATTACCTAGAAATAATCAAGCTGATGACTTAAATTGGTTGTAATAAATTTCTGATTTTTCCCTTGCTTTTAACGTTTTTTCAAATTAAATTTAGAATTTGATTCTCTCTTGCCATTTGCCTGTCATCTTTTACCATATTTGGATGTTGAAATGGGCTAATTATATTTAGGAACTATAAATGTAGTCATATTTTTTCTATCATAAATTCATTATGCTATTAAAAGATTGCTTTTGAATAAAGTATCCTGTAAGATGTAATATAACATAAAAGGAAAACAACAGCTTATCTCTGTTATGAATAAATCAACACTTTATTATAGCAACTGTAGTAATAACTTGAAAATTAAATGACATATACAAAATTAATCATGTTATTACTTTCAGTGTTTATACTTATTAACTTTTATGTACCTGAAACTCAGAGAGACCTCTGTGAGTTCTCACAGCCTCAGGTAACACAGAAGCTCTCACTGATGAGGCTAAAGATATTGTTGTCCTTGCACTTTTAGTTATTTTCCTTCTATTTAGTTACTTTAAGATGTTTTAATTTTAAAATATAATTATTTCACTTTCTACCCATTCAAGCCATGCTGAAAATTATATTTCTTGGTAAGTAAGATTGCTTCCCACATACTTACTTGGCTTCAAATCACTTCATTTGCCCAGGAGTATCTCATAACGAGTTTGTTGTCCTGGGCTTTGTCATTGTCTGCTCTTAAATGTTGATCAACAAACTAAATATGAAAATGTATTACCAAAATAAAAGGTGTCTTGCAGATAGACAATGACATATTAATATATATATATAATACATATATAAATAGTAAATTTTAGCTGTAAGAAGAATAATATCTAGATAGATGCTTGGTAGATTATAGAGAGATGATATATGGTTATTATAGTTTGATGTATATAGTTGGTGTATAGATGATATATATAGATTATAGATAATAGCTAAATGACAGAAAGATAAGTATAGAGAGGTAGAGAATAGAAGATAGATAGATAGATAGATAGATAGATAGATACATAGATAGATAGATAGATAGATAGATAGATAGATAGATAGATAGATAGATAGATGAGAGATGATGATATATGACACATTAAATGATGCAGAGACAACAGATGACAAAATAGTTGCTAGGAAGGTAGATATATGATAGATGACTGATCTATAACTTGAGAAAAGGATGACAATGTAGATAATATATGTAGATAATAATAGAAAATAATATGTAAATAAAAAGATGTCTGTAGTTAGATAAATGATAAATAAAAGTATAGATGATAGATAAACTGAAGATAGATAAAATAAATGATAGATATGTTAAAGATAACTAGATAACAGATAGACCAAACATTTTTTACCCAAAGGATGTCTTTTGCAAATGCAATAGTCAGTACAATTCCTAGTAGAATTCATTGTAAAAAAAATCTATTAACCTTAATCTCTCATATTTAAATGAGATTAAATCTGTCACCTCAGTTCCTACATTCATCTTGACTTTCTCTCTCTCTCTCTCTTTTACTGCAGTGACTTTCTGATATTTTAGGGCTTCTTGCTGAAGCTCTTTAATTTTAGGGTCTTCTAGAACTACTTTCTATTCAATAGCATTTCAGACCCTATACAAATATGACATTGAAACAACAGATGTTATTAACTTAAGATAGGTCACACATGTGTCTTATTTATCATCACTGTTTATTATGTTTGCATGTCAGTCTTCACATCACAGGGGGATCTGAGAAAAGAGACGTGAAAGCATTCTAACCACCCAGTTTGATCTTTACTTATTATGTAAGTAAATATTATTCAGTGTATTTTATACTCTTTTATGCTGTGTGGTTGAAGTTCCATTCTGATTTCCTCTAATGTGCTTTATAATATTATTGTAGCACATTATTCTTGAGAGGTTTATTGTTAATCTTTATGTTTTTAAGTGTCACTTGAGAAGAATAAAACTACACATTAAACCAAATGCTTGAGTAAAATTGGTAAACCCTTATTATTTATAAATTAACAGTTTTTAGAACAAATACTATGAATTATGTAGGCATTAAAAGAGAACTGTATTTTTTCCACTGCTATTGTAGAGTCATGTCCTAACATCTAATTTAGAAATTATTTCCATTCTTTTGGGTACCATATCACCACTGTAGAGAAGGGAAAATTGGTAGCAAAATACACTGTGGAGAACAGCTGTCATCATAGCTCTGCTCCATTTCCATTACTAACTCAATGCTCTGTGCCTCACCCAATGACGTTTTGCACCTGTGGGCTTTGGCAGAGATGATTCTCTGTCAACATAAAAACACTGTTTTGACCAAGTATATGGCAAGAAGCAATTTAAGAGAAAGGGTTTACTTTGTCTCAAGATTCAGTCCAATGGAGCAACAGAAGCAGCTGTTAGTTGAGGCTTCAGGATCAGGACACTACTTACTCACATTTGAGTAGACCAGGAGGTCAGGCTGTCTACCTCAATATACAGCCAGTGAATTGGCTGAACTGGTGGACTGCTGGCTGCGCAAGCCTGGTGACCTGAGTCTGATCACCAAATTCCATATAAAGGTGAAGGAAGAGAGGCAACCCTACAATGTTGTTCTCTGTCGTCTATAAATACTGTGATATGCCCACATCCCCTCACATAATATGCACACATTAATAATAAGTCCCAACCCTACTCCTTAATATCTTTCAACAAACCAAGGTCAAGCTAAGTAGCATTGTAGCATGCAGTAGAAAGAAGTTTGTGATCCTCCATCCCTAAAGACGTATGGAACAGTTGCATCTGGGAAAAATGAGAGTTAAATTAATTTTTCTGGCATATATTTTTATTGATTATTTGGGAATTTCACATAACGCACCCTGTTCACGCTCTCTTCCCAGTCTTCCTAGTTCCATTCTTCCTACCCTTGTGACCTCTCTCAAAGAAAAAAATATATATACCAGGTCTAATTTGTGTTGAACATGATCAAACTCACATTGGTCGGCCCCTTTACAAAAACTAAGTCCTTTCCCACCCTTGTGGGGTTCTGCTGGATAAGGTCAGTTGTCTCCAGATAGCCAATTATTTGTGTTCCGTCTATGATGATAGACTCCCTTTTCTTTAACAGGGTTTAAAAAAAAGAAGTCTCCCCAGATCTGGGTGGCCCCAGATCTTATAATGAGCTAGGGAGTGTCACATAGCCCTCAGGGTAGACCCTTTCATGATAAGGAAACTGCTTTAGCAATCCTTTAGGAATTCCTAGAAACTCCCTATCCTGCTAAAAATCTTAGTTCAGCAGTGACCTTCAGTTGTACTTAGATATCTCCCCTCCTCATAGGATAACTAAGTACTGTATTTTCTTTGCTGTGATAGGACCATTAAGTATCCCTGTCCTCCACACCCCAGCGAATCAAACACTTTCGCCGAAATCCCTCCCTCTGTCCTGGGTTTATATTGCCCTTGATTTCACACTTCATGAGTGTCTGAGATTCCTCAGCCAGCTGGGAGCCTCACCAGGCCCGCGTCTTGCCAGGCATGGGCTCTGGCTCTCATCTCCGCCGTGCTTAGCACAACAGCTTAACCAAGAGCTGAAACTCTTTGGTATAGCCATAGGCTTTGGCACAGTGGACACCTCATGCTAAAAGAGCTAAACTGTAACACTTTGTGGAAAACCTTCTCCAAACCCTGGCTTACCCCACTCGGACCTCACCTTAAAGTGCTCTAGCTTCCCCTGAGAAAAACGGAACCCTTGTTCTCCTGGAAGCCGAGCTCCAGGACTCCCCGAGGTTGATCCAGGCTCCTTCTGAATGGAGAAAGACACATCCCCACCCCTGTCAGAAGCCATCAACTGTGTGAACAGCTACCTTTCAACATTCCTATCGCAATTTTTAAGAGTTTGGTTTCCTGTCTAGACTGTTTGCTTTTTT
This sequence comes from Psammomys obesus, assembly GCF_907164565.1. Taxonomy (NCBI): domain Eukaryota; kingdom Metazoa; phylum Chordata; class Mammalia; order Rodentia; family Muridae; genus Psammomys; species Psammomys obesus. Next base: position 11,343,147 of record NW_026596101.1, read on the forward strand.
AGGGAGCAGGGTGTGAAATTATCACAGAAACCTTCTATGTTTCTCATTCACAACTGTGAGTCTGCAGTCGTCAATAACGCCACAAAAGAAGCTTTCTTGCTCTTTATAGTCTCTGGCAGCACAGATCATGAATTTCTACATGGTTTGGGGTGACAGTATAGACCATGGACATCCACATGGCCTCTAGTGGCTACATGGACCACAGACCTCAACATGATCTCCAATGGTAGCACAGACCACGAATGTCAGTTTAATTTAAAGGTATGGCTTCTCGATGGATGACCAGTCTCCAGTGGATATCCGTATTCCCAGAAGTATATGGTCAGCAGAAATTGGAGTCAGTGGGTTATAAAAATAAAACAAAAAAGAGGCATGAAGTTGGTAGGAATTGAGGGATGTGAATATATCTGGGAGGAGTGGGTTTGAATAGGATCAAAATTCACTGTTCTGTGAAACCTTTAAGAAGAAGCATCTTTTGGGATAGATAGATTGAGCCTTTCCTTTCCCCTATCCTTGGATTTTTGAGAAAATTCTAATTTCTTGGGCCTCAATTCTTTTTCGAAATTTCAATATCTGAAGAAGACTCACTAGTATCACACTTAGAATGCCTGAGACCCTATCAGAATAGGTTCAAGGGAATCCTAAGACTAAGGAATTTTAATGTTCAGGGGGAGTCCTAGCTCTATGACCTCAAACATGGCCAAAAGGATCACAATGATGTTGGAAGGGAGCCTCAAACTATGAGCTACATCTCTGCTACCCACCATCCTTTGGATTTCAAACTGCTGAGACCCTAAGAAAGTAACACGGGAAAGCATACTTGGACTCCTGATTCCTAGATACCATGACATAAAAAAAAAAAAAAAGTATTATTGTAAATTGCTAAGTTTCGGTAATTCTTTTACACAGTAATAGAAGAAAAAATGGAAAACCAATAGAATGCTTAGACAATAATAAAAATGTGGAAGACAAAATAACTAGATAACTATATGAAGAAAAAGTATGCAAGATTTCACCAAAATATATAAGCAACTTAAAATAATTTGTAAGAAACATTGCAATTATCAAGCACAGATTCTCATGGAATATTAATTTAAGCTGAGAAATAAAAATATCCAAGTGAATTATATATATATAATTGTATATATATAAAATTATATATATATAATTGTATATATATAAAAGTAGTCTATGGAGTATGGAGTTCAAGTTTAAAACCAAAGAAAAATCTTAAAGAGAAATAATCTAAACTGCAAAGAAATTTAATGGAAAAAAATGTTAAGATAAAGTCAGAAATAAAATCATAAATAAATAAATCTTAAAAAGTAAAATAAATAAAATGAAATCATTGATAAAAATAATAAAGTTGGTAAGATCTAGGCAGAATGGACAAAGACACAGAAAACATAAATAACCTGAATTTTTCTGAGCATGGTGGCTCATGCTTATGATATCAACTCTTGGGGGGGGGTAGAAACAGAATAGTCAGGGGTTCACAGCTTCTAGCGCCTTCAAACCCATCCAGAGCTATATGACACCATGTCTCAAAATATTCCCAATTAAATTCAATCACAGTTTCAAAGATTATTAACAAACAGGAAATATTATTTGTTTAATACAACTCATATTAAATGACCAGTAGTAAATTGTATAAAATCCTGACACTAAAAGCTAAAAATATGTTAAGAAAAAAATAAAAGATAAACTAATGAAGCACCAGTAGCATGGTATTAATTAGAAGATATTAATATGTGTTTTCATCAAAACCAAGCAAATGACCTAAATTTCAATTCAAACCAGAGCAGGATTGTTAAAGAAACAGACAAACTTTTTCTAAATTTATAAAAACATGGCAGAAATATGCCTTATCAGAAGCGATGTTAAAATAAAGGTACAATGTCATGTATAGAGCTACAGTAAAGAGTGGTATAGATAGACCACAGAAAGAAGACAGAGGTATGGAGATGGATAGACAGACAGATAGATAAACAGACATACAGATAGACAGATGGACAAATGTGTGCAGGGATGGATTGAGATTTTTGGGTATATAGATCAACAGAACATAACAAAGATGAAAAATGTTTTAATAACTGCTTCAAGAAATAATCAGTAAGAGAAATAAGGGGGAACATTTTTATATCTACTACTACGGGAAAACTTAATACAAAGTTCATGAAAGAATGTTGACCCAGTGATAAATATGGAATCATATAGACTTCTGAGAATAGTTTTATAAAATCTTAACATGTTGAAAATACTCACAAATGAGGTATTTCGGGAGTTGCTCAAAACTTAAAAGAAAGTGGAAGCATCTGTTACATACTTGGAGAAAATATGTGCAGCTCGTATGTCCATAGTCTCATTTTACATGTATCCTATACAGTGGAATTATTTGCTGTCCATCAATGCTAAGCAGAAAAACAAGAATACTGTGAATTTCTGAATAAGCACTTCACCATAAAAGGTGCATAACTGAGAAGCAAACACATGCTGTGTTTTCCAGTGTCACCTGCTACCAGTCAAAGACAATTAAACCCAGGGAGATTCAAATTTATAGCCACTGCAATGGTTAAAACTAATTTTATTACACGTATTTATTATTTATTTATTTTTTTTTAGGTTTTGGGAGGGGCTTTTGCCACAGCCCATGTTCCTTCCTTGTTATTTCCTTCTCTCATGTGAGTCTGTGGTATCAAGCTGAGGCTTAACAGGACATACCTTTAAATATAAAATAAGCAGCAATCATAAATGCTGGCAAGCAAATGCAGTAGCTAAAATATGCATACATTCTAGTGAGAACATAGGTTACTATACCAACTTTGGGCGCCTGTTTGACAGCTTCTTATAAAAGCAAGAATCATTAACTTCCTGGAGACAGTGCTTCTGTACAAATAATATGTGTAAGAGAATGACTTAGAAATGTTCTGGAAGCCTCATTTTAATAGCTGTTAAATAGAAATAACTCAAGTGCCTTCCTTAGGAAACTATGCCTTTAATAGATTCATGCAATGAAACATTAGTTCTAAATAAAGACGTAAAATCTAGCTGGCTGTGTCAGACCTTGGAAGGCTGAGACAGCAAGGCCTCCAGTTTGATATCAGCTGGAGTTACATGAAGAGACTCCATTTCAAACACTACAAAATATCTGGAACAAAGCATTCACATATACAGACACGTGAATCCATCCCAATGTTGTTGTAAGTAATTAGGTGGTAAAGACATTCATGAGTGCAGAAACTGTACAACAATCTATTACGACAGAAATCAGAAAGTGTAGACAAAAAGAAAGAATGAAAAAAAAAAAGGTAAGAGAATTTGAATTCAGTTTTAACTTGAGATAGCTGCACAAAACTGCTCAAAAGGTACCCATCATGCATCACTAACTCACAACAATTGTGTTTGCATGCCCTGGGCCCAAATATAGCCAACCTTATAAAGAGTCAGGCAAGGAAGGGGGAAGGGATACCAGGGCCCTACTCCTTACAGAAGAACTGTTGGTGGTTGGATAGATTCTGGGAGAGGGGCAATCACTGTCTTTAATTGTTTATCCATTGCTGACCCCACCAGGTTCCAAGGGATAGATCCAATCCCACAGTCCGTCTACACATTTGAAATCTGTGGTTTGGAAAACACGTTAATTCTATTTCAATTGTAAAATGTGAGTGGGAGCCTTGCACACATTTTCTAGGATCATGCTATTATGTTTTATAACCCTGTCATTAATTTCAGTTACTCTTCTAAATTAGTCTCTCGCTTACAAAAGTATTTTTGGTACTGAAGCAATGAAATCCTTTGTCTGAAACAAAATGTATTGAGACACTATCAGATAGAAAGACATGTCATCACTGTGTCCCATTAAATATTGTTATATGGAGAGATGGTTTTATAGACTCAATTATACATGTCTTTAGTGTTAATTCTGACAGCCATAACAATACAGATAACTCCATTTCTCATTTAAGTGCTGTGACACTATTAGGCAGGTGATATGTTATCTCATGTCATCCTCACAACTTTCCTTTGCTCACAAGAAAAGTAAACTACAGCGGGATTGTAAAATCTGCTCATCATCACATGGTTGGTATGGATGAACCTCCTGTAAATGGAAGTCTAAATACACGGCTAGTTCTCAATCACTATGCAAAATTGTCTCAGTGGAACATTTGATATTCTGTCTATAAAACAAACAATGGATGCAGAAATTGTTATGAAGGATAACTAGAGCATTTTCCATGTGTATATTATATATACATAATAATAATTACACAAAATTATCACTATTGTTATGCACATATCACAGAAGTTTTGATAGGGATTTAACCTTATGCCACATCTGCAAGATTACTGTCTTAATATCTGATGTAGATAATTGAGAAAGGAAGATACTCTTGGTGAGACCTAGCAAGCTGGGATCCCCAGGGGTTATCTACCTATACAACATCTGACTATCAGGAAGTTCCTTTCCTTGATTCATGTGTCACTATTTCTCCAAACTGAATAATCCCCTCCAGGTAAGATGAGGAGGAGGGAAGCTTATAAAACCCAGAAAGCTAAGGAAATTTACAAAGTTCACAGGCTCAGAAAATCCCAAGACTCATGAGGATCCTCCTCAAAGTTAAGCAGTGAACATCTGGGTAGGGAAAGAGCCTGTTCCTTAGAGCTGCCTGCAAGCTAAGCAAAAAATACCAGAGATGCAGTGTGGGTGAAGTATCACACATACTAGGGGAAGCTTCTCGGTGAATTAGTTGCCTTTAAATCACCCACATTTCTGTAAGAAACCCCAGTAAACCCATTGCTGGTCTTAGGCAGAATAACTTGTTGCTTGCTTGTGCTTTAGACTGTCATTGGTCTTCCATCTAGGATGAATAACATTCATTCATGTCTCCACAGAAGAAAAAAATCACAGAAAAAACTGGAGGCCTTTCATCATGGTACAGAACACACTCATCCATCCTGGAACTGAAGATGACAAATGCCCAGGGGAAGGGAGGACAGTTGTAATCCATGTCTGCTTGGATAAACAGTAAGAAGAGAGGTGGAAAGAAGACATAATGCTGCTTCCCTCTTTCTGGCCCTCAGATCCCCCTCAAGACTCTGCAGTCTCAAGCTAAACAAGGCAGACTGATACCTTGTGGAATCATGCTAACTAATTTGCTCACAGATTCTTCTCATAATCAAATAGATACAATCAAAACTGGATGTAAAATTGTGGAGTGCATACTCCAGAGCTACATATCTTTCTAACAGTGTAGTCCCCATGGATCAAGCACTCAAACACATGGATCTATGAGGAAAAAAACCTATGCACACCACCACGGTTGCTTTCTGGAGTTTGAGGACAAAGCCACCTGCTCCTTAAGCTCAACAAAAGAATTCAGTGAGTATCCCCAAACCCCAGTTAAAAAAAAAAGGCTACAGGAAAAGCAAAGAAAGATTTAAACAATGTGATACATTTCAAAAGGAAATGGACAAAAGGGTTCAGTGACCAAAGTATGTCTTCAGACAAGTCCATGAACCTTAGGTTTAACCCCAGGGAGAAGTGAAAAGCGGGGCAAGAGGTACCCATTAGTAGGCAGTTCTTGTGACAGAGTCTTCTGAGGGGAAGACTGAGGAGGGGCTCACTGAGGGGAAGCTCCACCAGTACAGAAAATTGCTTTCATGTAGCAGTGGAGGTTGGCTGTAATATCCCAATCCTTGAACCATATCTGGGGTAAAAACTGAAGACCTGTATGAACATTTCAAAGGACAGGAGAAGGACATTTAAAACCTAAGATTATGAGTAACACCTCATTCGTGTGTGTGTTTGTATGTGTGTGTGTGTGTGTGAGAGAGAGAGAGAGAGAGAGAGAGAGAGAGAGAGAGAGAAAGTCTCTGTAGCCCTAGTTGACTTGAAACTCACATTTTAACCCAGGATGACTTTGAACTCCTACCAGTCCATCTTCCTTAAGACTCCTAAGTGCTGGAAATGGAAAAGTACCACTCCATGTTAAAATATAATTCCCAGACTGTATTGTTTTGAGAAGTACCTTGAGCTGCTTCATATTTAAGGCAATCCTTCTGCCTCAGACTCTTGAGTGCCCAGATTTCAGGCACGCTTCACCATGTCTGGCTCAGGTAGCTCTCATCTTTGTGCATTTAGTCTTGAAATAGGATGAGTTAGGTTGGGAATCACATGATTTTAAATGAGTTCTCCTAGTATAACCAACATGTAGAAATGCTTATGGAGGTAAGCAAGTTACCTAAATCATAAAATAATGATGCAAAATGAAGACAGGGTTCAGGCTTTCCTCCCCCAGTCCACTGTCTTTACTTGGTTTCTGGCATTGTAAGCCCACTTGAGGAGTCAATACTTTTTAGCAAGGCAAGTTTTGTATATGCCTGTTACAAAAAGCCAGAGGGAAGAAGTGCATTTAAAAAGTAGAATAGGGAAATCATGAAATTTACTGTTAAATGGTGGGAACTGGAAAAGATCATCCTGAGTGAGCTATCCCAGAGGCAGAAACACACACACATGGTATATACTCACTCATATAGACATATAATATAGGATAAACCTACTAAAATCTGTACACTTAAAGAAACTAACCAAGAAGGAAGACTGGCTAAAATGTTCGATTCCCATTCAGAAAGATAAAGAGGATGGAGATCAGAAGAAGGAGAAAACAGGGAACAAGTCAGGAGCCTGCCACAGAGGGCCTCTGAAAGGCTCTACCCTGAAGGGTATCAAAACAGATACTGAGACTTATGGCCAACTTTTGGGCAGAGTGCAGGGAATTTCGTGAAAGAAGTAGGAAATAATAAGACCTGAGGAGGATAAGAGCTCCACAAGGAGAGCAACAGAACCAAAAAATCTGGGCACAGGGGTCTTTTCTGAGATTGACACTCCAACCAAAGACCATTGATGGAGATAAACTACAACCTCTGCACAGATGTAGCCCATGGCAGTTCAGTGTCCAAGTGGGTTCCATAATAATGGGAACATGGCCTGTCTCTGACATGAACTGACTGGCCTGCTGTTTGATCACCTCACCCTGACAGGGGAGCAGCCTTACCAGGCCATAGAGGAAGACAGTGCAGCCACTCCTGATGAGACCTAATAGACTATGATCAGAAGGAAGGAGAGGAAGACCTCCGCTATCAGTGGACTGGGGGAGGGTCATGTATGGAGAAAGGGGAGGGAGGGTGGAATTGGGAAGGGAGGAGGGGAGAGGGAGCCACACAGGGAATACAAAGTTAATAAAGTGTAATTAATAAAAATAGAAAAAAGTAGAACAGGGATTGGCACATAAAAATTATTAATAAATAAAACTATCATTAAGCAATAAATAAAATCTTCCAGATTACAAAAGTACAATCCTATTTTTTACTTAACTGATTATGGCTATCAAATAAAATATTTTGAGATTGTGGATTTATAGTAGAATTCATCTATGAAATGTATATTATACAAAGATACATAGATATAAATGTATCTGGTGAAAATTGACATGTATCCCCTGACAGCCTTTTTCTCACAGATGTTTTTCAAGTGAGTTATGGATAGAACATCCATTTTCCCATCTACAATAGGCCCTTGTCTTACCTTCTCCGAGAAAGAAGCAAGCACACAGTGAAGACATCAAGTTAACATGGAAAAAAGCAACAACAGGATAGATGATCACCACGTGAGAGTTATACAGGACAAAGGAACCTCTATGTAGTAGAATAAAACCAATGTTATGATGCAGACGAGAGTACCCTGTGCTCTCCAGTGGCCTCAGGAATGAGTTCTGCCTGTCATGTTCCCGAGGCACTGAGAACCTCCCCTTTAGTCCCTAGTGACTATGAGACTCAGATACAGCCACTTTAAGCAGCAGCATTAATGGTCAAGGATCTGTTAGCACTACCAGCCCCACAACTGTTACTGTCAGGACTATGTTCTAGGACCCCTTAAACACCGAACAGATTCTTGAACCCTACTGGAAGAGACTCATGTTCTGGCGTGTTGACACAAACACACAGCTCAAGAGAATAAAAGATGGTTCATTCCATAAAGAGATATGAGTAGTCCAAAGCACTAGAATGTTGATATAAGTTAACTCAAATTCTGAGTTCCAATATGGTTAACAGTTTCAGGAAAATTTTATAGTGAGAGAACAATAGTCAAAAGTCAGATACATTGGTAGGAAATTTTAGACTCAATAAATCAAAGCTGGAAATCTCAGCTGTAGATCCATGATGCGATCTGATGCATTCTTTGTTTTTTTTTTTTTTTTTTTTTTTTGTGTGTGTGTGTGTGTGTGTGTGTGTGTGTGTGTGTGTGGTGGGGAGGTTGGCGGAAGCTTCTTTGTTTCTTTTTTCTTTCTTTTTTTATTTTTATTTTTTTGTACATTCCAAAGGATTTACGTAAAGGTCAACAGATATCATCTTACACACAGAGAGATATATAAATGGCTATTACGAGAACTGTAGATATTCCAAGATAATTTGGTTCTGGCTTTGTAACAGTCAAAATCCTCTGCAATCCTTGAAATTCCAGGTGCCTACCCTTGCAGAAGGTTCAGTGGAAAGTGAAACTTCCAGAAATTTCATTCACATGCCTGAGTCATTGCCAGATGTAGTGTGGGTCCCAGTGCACCCCTAAGAATGTATAAGTTCTTGTGTCTTTGAGACCATAAGGTTGAACCCAACTTAGTATTAGCCTAGATGGTTCAGAGAGTGTTTTCACCAAGTCAACCCAAGTTCAGGCCATAAATTAGTGCATAAGACCACACAAGTCAAAGTATTCATGCAAACATTTTCCATAGAACTTAGTGGCCTGTGAAATTGAATACAAGAATCTCCAAGCCTGTTGGCAGGAGAAGGTTCTTCTAATACCTACATGTCAGGGGAAGACAGGTGCTCCAACTCTATCTGTCTTCTATTCCAGCCAACACCAGTGGCTGCTTGTGGTCATTTTGGACCAGGAGACAACTTCAACAATAGACAGTATTGATGGTGCAGGATATTTTTCTACTCTACTATTGTACTTGTCTTGAGAGCTGTGAACTCACATCATATTTTGCTTAATATAAATGTGACTTAGTAGCCTTCAGTATGTTCACTCATGGTAAATTTCCACGATTTTGCAGCATATGACCATGTGTTGGTACCTCAAGAAAAGGTATCCAGGCTTATCCATACTTCAGGATGAGGTGCTTTGATTTTTATTTCTAAGCAAGACACCAACAGAGTACAGGAGAAATATCTGGCCTTGGATTTCACTCTAGTATTGAAAATACTCAAACAAAAAAACACAAAGCAAATCTGGTTTTATGCTGTTTTATGCTGAAATACTACAAGTGACTACAGGGTGAGAGTAAGCAAGAAGTCTGTTTAGATTCTCTAGGGAAAAAAAAAAGGAATAATTCAATTTGGTGATGCTAAAAAACAACAGTACTTAACTGGCCAGATAATGTCATGGAAAAAACAACAGCACTCTCAGGAAAATGTGATGTCACTTAGTTCTCAGGTTATGGTGCTGGTTAGTCTATCTGGATAGAGAATGTAGTGAGATAGTCTATAAGAAGAACACCATGAGCATAAAGGAAGCAAAGAGAAACTTAACATGCAAATGAAAACCTTAAGTGGTGTATGTATGTGCTTGCACATGTGTCCCTTCACATTTGTGTAATTGCTGAACAACACGTTTTGTCTAATAGTCACATCCTGTAACAAGAGCAGTTGGGTATAACGAGGTAGATGTGTACATTCTAAGAAATGGGGTAGAGGGTAATTTGAGGTAAATTACGCTATTGCTTGCTCTCTTTAAAGTATAGAAATGAAACAAGTAATTGCTTTTTTTAAAAGATTTGTTTGTTTATTTGTTTGTTTATTTATTTGTTATGTATACAGTACTCTTCCTGCATGTGTGCCAGCACACCAGAAGAGGGCACCAGATCTCATTATAGATGGTTACGAGCCACCATGTGGTTGCTAGGAATTGAACTCAGAACCTATGGAAGAGCTGACAGTTCTCTTAACCAATAAGCTATCTCCCCAGTCCAACAAGCCATTTCTTTATCAGTAGTCTGTGTGTCTACTGTACAAAACTTTCTGAAAGCCTATGAAAACTACCTACAAAAGACAAAGTATCTGTTCTACTTGTAATTGTCCAAAAGAGGTGAATCAAACTTTGTCTAACCATATGAAAAGTAAATTTATCTGTAGAGAAAATTCTACAGATAAATATTGCCAATTGTAAATTGAAAACATCTGAAATAATGCAGATTTACCCTGTGCTTGAGGATCAGAAATCCTAACAACATTCACATTAAGCCGTCATTTCCTTTCAAATTGATATGAAGATTCAAAATTAAATCAGTAGAAGTCACGGAAGAGGCATCCAGGGTGTTCTCACCTTGGGGCATCCAGCCTCTTTGCACACCTCAGCTGCACAGGAAAAAAGGAAGCTTAGCCAGGCCACGTGGGTGCAATGCAGGATCTCTGTCAGAGGTGAGTGTGTGAGAAACAGCCTTCCTAGGAGAAAGCTGCAGTGAAACAGCTCATTAAATTGGGGGGAACAAAAGTTATTTAAACCTTCAGGTAGTGGATAGAGGCTTTCAGGGTGAGTGTACATCACTGGCCAGGCCCAAGGAGCTAGAAACACGTTATGCTTTATGCCTTATGTATATATTGTCTTCTCACATGAAGAGGAATTCCGGGTCCTTGCTAGACATGGCCTTATAATGAGAGAGGAAGTTTAACATGTAGCTTCAAGGGTGGCAGATGTGGGTGCCATAAGGCCTGGTCACACAGGACCCTATCATCATACTGCAGGGTTTTTGTCTTTGATTTGGTTTTGAGAACTGTCTATAAAAATCAAAAGAGCTCATTAAAGCAATGAAGGACAGCATTAACTGGCTGACACATACACACACATTCAAAAAAAGAATGTCAGTGTTGAACCCCTTACACTAAAACCAGGTTTCAATAGTTACTAACAAGCTATAGCACTTTATAAATAAGAATATAAATAGAAATCCTGATCAATAGAACTAAAAACGGAGAGTCCAGATATAGGTACATACTTGTAAAGTCCATTGATTTTCTACAAAAATGACAAGGACATTCTGAAAACCTTGCTTAAATAATGATATTAAAACTATTGAATTAACTACTTTTATTCTTTCAAACTTCTTGAAATTAAGATAAAATATAACAGTTTTCTACAAGGCATTTTCTTTTTTAATTTTTATTTTATTTGTTTATTTACTTTACATTCCAAAGGTGCCCCCTCCCTCCTCTCTTCCAGTCCCTCTGCCTTACCTATTTCCCTCTCCCTTTACCCCCCAGAAAAGGGGTGCCCTCCTCCCCGCATATCAACTCTCCCCAGCACATCAAGTCACATCAGGACTGAGCATATCCTCATCCATTGAGGCTAGACAAGGCAGCCCTGCCAGGGGAAGTGATCCAAAAGCAGACAATAGAACCCATGTTAGAAACATGCCACCCCCACTCGTCAGGTGACCTACATGAACATATGTGCAGGAGGCCTAGGTATGTATGGTGCACGTTACTTGATCTCAGTCTCTGTAAGCACCCATGTATCTGGGTTAGCTGTCTCTGTTGGTCTTCTTGTGAGACTCCTGTCCCCACCAGGTCCATCCATCTTTCCACCAACATTTACACAGAACGACCAGAGCTCCGCCCCCTGCTTGCCAGCATCCATCTCTTGGCTGCAAGTCTCATCATCTCCACTGCTGGGTGGAGCCTCTCAGATGACAGTTATGTTAGGCTCCTGCTGCATGCATAATAAATCATCATTAATAGTGTTAGGGACTGGCTCTCTACAATGGGGTGGGCTCAGGTTGGGCCAATAATTGGTTGAATATTCCCTCAATCTCTGTTCCATAATTATCCCTGCACTTCCTGTAGGCAGGGAAATTTTTGGATCAAAGCTTTTGTTGGTGGGTTGTTGTTATCCCTCCACTAGTCCTGCCTGATTAGGAAGTGGTCACTTCAGTCTTCATGTGCCCCTTTGTTAGGAGCATAAGCTGGACTCACACCCATGTCCTCCCAGGAGCCTACCCTGCTGTAGGCCTCCAGCTTGACAAAGAAATGCTCCCCCTCAGTTTCACGTATTATTCCCATCTCTCTCACCTTCCACCCCTGTTCTCCCCACATCTGATTCCCATCCTTGCTTCCTTCCCCATTTCATCTCTTCTTCTTAGTTCTCTCTTCATCCACTCCTGCTGTCTATTGTATTTCCCTTTCTGAGTGTCATTCCTGCACCCTCCCTTGGGGCCTTCCTTGTTATTTAGCTTCTTTGGGTTTGTGGATTGCAGTATGGTCATCTTGTACTATAAGTCTAATATACTCTTATGAGTGAGTACATACCATGAGCATCTTTCTGCTTCTGGGTTACCTCACTCAGGATGATCTTTTCTAGTTAAATTCATTTGCCTGCAAATTTCATGTTTTTCCTCTTTTTAATGGCTGAGTAGTGTAAATGTACCACAATTTCTTTATTCATTCTTCAGTTGAGGGACATCTAGGTTGTTCCCAGTTTCTGGCTATTATGAATAAAACCACTATAATCATAGTTGAGCAAATGTCCTTGTTGCATGGTGAAGAATCTTTCAGCTATATGCCCCAGGGTGGTATAGCTGGGTTTTGAGGTAGAACTATTCCCAATTTTCTGAAAAAGCTCCAGACTGATTTCCTAAATGGTTGTTCAAGTTTGCACCCTCACCAGCAATGGAGGAGTATTTCCCTTTCTCTATAACCTATCCAGCATGTGTTGTCACTTGAGTTTTTGATCTTAGACATTCTGATGGGTGTAAGATGGAATCTAAGAGTCATTTTGCTTTGCTTTTCTCTGATGACTAAGGACATTAGCACTTCTTTAAGTGCTTCTCAGCCATTTGAGATTCCTCTGTCATGAATTCTCACCTTAGCTCTACGCCTTATTTTTAACTTGGATTATTTTATCTTTTAATATTTAATTTCTTAAGTTTTTTTTGTATGTTTTGGATGTTAGCCCTTTGTCTGATATAGGGTTGGCAAGGATCTTTTCCCAATATGTAGTCTGTAGTTTTGTTTTAGTGACAGTGTCCTTTGACTTACAGAAGCTTTTCAGTTTCATGAGATCCCTGTTGTTAATTGTTGCTCTTAGAGCCTGTGCTGTTGGTGCTCTGTTCAGAAGTTTTCCCCTATGCCAATGGGTTTTAGTCTTTTTCCTACTTTGTCTTGTAATAGATTTAGTTTATAGTTTTATGTCAAGGTCTTTAATCCAATTGGACATGAGTTTTGTGCAGGGTGATAAATACTGTACTATTTGCATTTTTCTACAAGCAGACATCCAGTTAGACAAACACCATTTTCATGCATATTTTTATATTACTTCTCTCTTCTCTCCCAATGAATTTCGTGTGTAATTCTTCTCTCCAAGAGTCCACTCTCATGTCTTTAAGAGTTCCTTTTATTTTTCATTGTCCCCTTTCTGCTTTCATGATTTAAAAGCAAATAAAAATAAATCTTAATCCTAAACCTACAAGATAGAAGAATGCTAATTTAGACTAGACCACAAAATATGTTTAAAATAAAAAAAATTCAGTAAGATTACATCTTTCATAAATTAAACATTAAACTTCATAAAAAGATACAGTTACTAAATTGGACTTTAACAAAATTGAGAACTTTTTCTCTACCACATATTTTTGTAAAGGGAAAGATAAGTCAGTGAATAGAAGAGAATATTTGTGAAACATGATGGTCAAAAATAACAATCTGCAATAAAAAATGACTTTAATCTTAATAGTAAAGCAGAAAGGAATTTCTAAATATGATAAACTGTGTTGAATTAAAAGACCGAACACTATATACAACTGTGTATGTATTTATAATTTTTAGTCAGTAAGAAACACTAACGTACTAAGCAATAGACTATATAATACTCACAATGGGGAAAAATAAAATAGCAGTAACAAGTGTTGTCAAGATGATGGTGTAGTTTAGCACTTCACACGTTGATGCAGTGGATGCTATTTTGAGAAGGGTTTGACAGTTCCTTAAAATGTTAGATGTCTCTTTTCCATGTACTAAGAAACATCACTCCTGGAATGAGCTCAATAGAAAAGAGGTCATATTAATGCACTCATTTATAGTTATGCATATTTTATAGTAGTATTGTTCATAATAATTTTGAAATGAAAAAGGAACTTTGTATCAAATGATAAATGCACAGACTGGTACATGTATATGTAAATATGATGCCAGTTATAAATTTGATTCTCAGGGCTTAGGAAGTGGAGGGAGGGAAAAGGTTGAGACAAATCAGCACTACAAAATGAAATACTATTGAGGCATGTAGATAATAAATGAATAAGTAGCAGACTGTGTTAGATCCTGAGATATATGGTAAGGTGTCAAAAATGTAGCTTTTGAAGAGGATAAACCCAGTTTTAGAACTTTCACAGTGTTAGTCACTGCTTGTTGAGCCCCACTCAAATTCCTTAACGTGTCAGAACTCGAATTATTCCTCTGTTCTGAATTCCTCTGCTCTGAGATGCAACAAGGCAAAACAGATTTTTACCAACAGTCTTCCCCAAATCATTAAATACATAGAAAAAATACTTTGGCAATAAATGCTTTTATTTATTTCACAACTATTCTTCTGCATACTTTCTTTGAGGTGCATTCCCATCCTTATGCCACATTATCTGAAATGTTTTCACTTTGAAACATAGCCGTGTCTGTCCCATCAGCAAACTCAAAAAAGGGGGCAGAAATATTACCACTGAATAGAGTAAATATATTCAGCATGAAAAAAAAACCCTGAATTATAGACAGCACTATGGACAGGTAATAATAACATTTTAGATAAATACATTCATAGAGAAATATAATAGTTATATTGTTTATTGTTTTAAGATGTGTAGAGTATCTGTCTCTGTCTTTCTGTGTGCGTGTGTGTGTGTGTGTGTGTGTGTGTGTGTGTGTGTGTGCACGCGCGCGCGCTGTACGTGTGTGCATGTCTGAGGAGAACAGAGAAAATCTAGCCAGGCGTTAGCTAGGTGGGATAAGTGCCAGCAACACCGTCTTTAGGTCCTCTGCAGGGACACTAAACATTCTTAATCACTGAGTCATCTCTACTGGGACCTACATTATTTTCCTTAATATCAAAGTTCCTACTTGAAAACCGAGCCCAGAACACTACTGTAGAAAGATCATTCTTTTTCCTAGACAGCCTTTTTGGAGAAAAGATGCATCAAAGAAACTACTCATCCTTGGAAGCTTGAAACCATACCAACCTCACACCTAATTCAATGACTAAATTGTCTTTCTGAAAAATAGGACTCAAGTTCCATTCTATTTCACTTAAATCTCTTTGATTACAAATCAAACACAAGCTTCCTTTATCCAAACTTAGAGAAAAAAAAATCCACATCAAAGAAATGCAAACACTGAAACATTCCCCTCAAAAGGCCAAACTAGAGATATTGTGAAGAGTAGAACAGGAGAGGAAATTGGTTACCTTGCCTTCTCTGACATACATTTTATATTTTGCCTTCATATCCTTACTGCCAGTTCAACTCAATTCAACTAGAACCAAAGTAGATGCTGAAATTTAAACTTACTGACTATATTTCTGTTAATCTATATAAACCAGTATTGATACTTAAACATTTTCATTTTCCTGTATAATAAATGCATAAAAAGTGAAGATTCTATTATATTCCTGAGCTGCAAGATTCAGTATTACAAAAATACAAGTTTCTTCAAGTTTGTCTACACTTCTAATGTGGTTTCTAAATATCCTAGTATATTTTTGTTAATAAACTTTGTCACCGAGTCTGAGTTACTATGGTGTTGCATGGGGAAGAACCAAGGAAATCTTGTACAGAAAGGATGAAGGATGTACAATTCTAGATGGAAATTCTGAGCATAGCTAAGACACAGTACTAATACCAGATGTAAATAAGCCAACAACACAAAACAGCTTTCATAGTAAGCTTCGTATACATCTGACCACTTGATTAATGAGAAAGACAATGTTCAATGAAGTATAACGCATTAATCTTTAAAAAAAAATATATAGTCCTGAGGGCTGGAGACATGATTCAGCAGCTGAGAGCACTTGCTGGTCTTGCAGAAGATCTAGGTTTGGATTCCAGTACACGCGTGGAGGCTCCCATCCATATGTAACTGCAGATTCAGGGGATGTCATGACCTCTTCTGGTTACTACCAGCACTAGCCACACATATGTTGTGACAGACATACATGCAGGCAAAATCTAAATTATTTTTTAAAAGTAGTTCCCAAGAACCTAGAACCCCGCTCGGACGTAGCCCATGGCAGCTCAGCATCCAAGCGTGTTTCCTAGTAAGGGGAACAGGAACTGTCTCTGACATGAACTCAGTAGCGGGCTCTCTGACCTCCCCCCCCCGCACCCCAGAGAGGAACAGCCTTGCTAGGTCACAGAGGAGGACATTGCAGCCAGTCCTGATGAGACCTGATAAACTAGGGTCAGACGGAAGGGGAGGAGGACCTCCCCTATCAGTGGACTTAGAGAAGGGCAGGGAGGAGATGAGGGAGGGAGGGTAGGATAGAGAGGGAATGAAGAAAGGGGCTACAGCTGGGAAACAAAGTAAATAACCTGTAATTAATGTAAAAAATAAAAAGTATAAAAAATACAGTTCCCAGGGGCAGAGAAACGTATCAGCATTTAACAGTGACTGAGCTCTTAGAAAAGACAGCACATGAGGTTTTCCCCAAACTATGTATAACTGTGGCCCAAATGGATCTGATGAATCCTTTTGGCTTCTCCATCATCTGAACACATGTGGCACACACATGTAAGCATATGTAGAAATGAAAATAAATAAATCTGTGCTCGGTATTTTTATGTTAACTTGGCACAAGCTGATATTATCTGAGAGGAGACATCCTCTGTTAAGACAATGTCCCCATATGATTCAGCTGGGGGAAAGCCTGTAAAGTAAGCCTGTAAGGTATTTTCTTAATTAAAGATTGATGGGAAGGCTCACACCATTGTGGGTGGGGCCAGCCCTGAGCTGCATTCTATATAAAAGTAGGCTAAGCGGCTAAGCAACCCAAGGCGAGCAAGCCAGTAAGCAGCACCCTTCCATGGCCTCACTATCAGCTCCCACCTCCAGATTCCTGCCCTGCTTGAGTTCCTACCCTCACTGCTTTTGGTAAAGAACTGTTATATGGAACTCTGAGTGAAATAAATCCTTTTCTCCTCAGGTTGCTTTGGTCATAGTGTTTCATCACAGCGATATTAACATAAGACAAAATCTTTGTAAAAAGAGTTCTGAATCTGATAGTTTCCTCCAGAAAGACTACACTTCCAGTATCCTTCGTGGACTAAGGAAGTCATTTCCACCATATCATATCCCATATTCCCCAGTAGGCATTTTGGCCATCTGCAAACATGGGTGACAAAGATGTCCCTTTGCTGTGAATAAATGCGGTCCTGCCTAAAGTCAAACTGAATCACTCTTCCCTCCTTCTGTCTTTCTACAGCTGCCTAATAATCTAAGAGAGTCCGCAGGCATTCAGAGAGAGAGAAAAACACTACACTGTCTTTCTTCTAAAATGTACATGAACTAATGGTAGAACTGAACGCAAAGGTTAAGATGGCGTAAGAACGCATCTGCACACGGCGGCTCACAACATCCACTGGCCAGGACTCACGGGCATTTGCAGATGTCCGGGAACCTGTAGAGATCTGACCTAGGCATACATGTAGCATACATGTAGCTTGGGGGAATCCTAACACTGAGCGTGAGAGCTGTCCCTGACTCTGTTGTTTACTTGTCGAACCCTTTTCCTCATGCCGGGTTGCCTTGTCCAGCCTTGATGTCATGGTATGTGCCTGTTCTTATTGTAGCTTGGTATGCCCTGTTTGGTCGATGTCCCTGGGAAACCCACTCTTTTCAGTGGGGAAGGCTGTGAGGGAGTGATTGATCCTGGGGAGAGGAAATGTGGGGGGAAGGCTCAGGGAGGGGGAAAAGGGGGACCTTCATTTGGGATGAATACATGAGAAAACGATTTTTAAAAAGAAGAAAAAGAAAGAAGAGATCTGCATTGTGTCAAAATATCAAAATTAATAATAAATAGGCCATGCATTTGAAAGATATAAAGGAGAAATAAAGGTGAGGGTTTGGAGGGAGGAGAAAAAAGGGGTGACATAATTATATTATAATCTCAAAAATAAAAATGCTAAAATAACTGAAAAAAAAATCCCTAAGAAGTCAAAGAACATGCTGTGTGAAAAAATTAAAAGTTTCAGTCTATGGAGTATGTGGTAATTCAGGACAACCTTAGTTTATTAACCATCCTGTAACATGGGTGGGTGTTTGCATTATTTCCAGATTTGGATGATTTAAAATAACAAGGCTGCTAATAACACTGGATCAATACCTTAAGCCACACACAGACACACACACACACACACATATAAACAACAATAGAACAAGAATCCTTATATATGAAGAGATACCGTGATAGATGATGTTTAAGTGAGGAAACCATTGCAGACCGTGTTTGCCTTTGGTATGAGGAATCTTTAATGAACATGAAGATTCTATTAATTGCAACTCAGGTTTGAAGTGCTATCTACAAGGAGTTTCCAATGAGTGGAAGAGAAAAATAAACACCTAATACAAAATTAAAAGTAAAATGCCCCTTTCCCTGTCTCTCTGTCTCTCTCTCTTGCTTAAGGCAAGTGAAGGAAAGATAGGAAGGAAAATAAACAAAACGTTGGAATTAAAGGTCTGTGGAGAAGTGCTCACTCTGTGATTTAGATATGTGTAATTGTGTGGCAAGTAAAAGAGTGTAAGTAATTGGCAGAGAGAACTTGGAGAGCAGACATGGGGCTTCAGGCTTTCATTACTTATTTATTGCATTTACTCATTTATTCAACAAATGCATAATGAATGCCACTACAGTGTGTGCAAAGGGCATTGGGAGGCGCTAGAACAAAAAAATAAATCCATGTCTAGAGTAAAGCACAACAGACCGTGTTGTCATAAGGAGTTCTTTGGAGAAACACAAATGGTGGTGAGCTTCATTATAAATAAGTATTTATGCAGAGAGGAATTAGAAATGGAGAAAATATTTGTGCCTACAGAATAATGATGTCAATAATCATAAACGTGAAAATAAATAAAGAGCTCTGAAGTTAGCTCCGTGCTATTTGTAAGAAGAGCCTTGGGGATGGCAAGTGAGTGCTGCCAGTGAATTAACAAGGAAATGGTTCGTGTTCTCCACAGACCCTGCCTTAGCTTTGAAAGTTGCATATTGAGAATGATATTGAGTCATACACACTGAATTCACATTGCAGTCCTTCTTAAGGAGAAATTAATATCTGCTTTCACTTTTCTGGTGTGAACCTGGGCATAAATCCTAATAAGAATATAATTTTTGTAAACATTTACTTTTTTATTCATCAACTGAAGACAGCAATTGTGCTTGTGTTATCTGCTTCCTCATTTTTAGTCAGTAAAATAACACAAATTAAATGCAAAGATACTTTAGGCTTTCAATACAGTACATTGTATGATAAGTCCAGCTTATGCTCTGCCACATTAAAAAGATTTTAAAATGTTGTTAATTACTCCAGTTAATTTTCAAAATTTTATTTTCAGTACTATGGTTTGAACTTAGGTCTTTCAACATGCCAGGCAAGTACTGGACCACTGAGCTACTTCCCCAACCCTCATTTACTTTAATTTTTTCATTTTTATTTTTTAAAGAAAGGATATACGTTTCCAGGCTTCCTTGAGCTCATTCTGTAACCCAGATTGGCCTTGAATTTGTAATCTCTTTAACTCAGCTTCCAGAGGAAAATGAATTATAAGCAGTGACACTGGGCCAGAATAATTTCAATCATATTTTGCTAATTTTAATTTTTTTCTGAGACACTTTTGAAATAGAGATATCTACACCATCACATGATGAGGTGACTTTCAGATCAGTAGTAATAAGAGAATGTGCACAGAATTCCAAATGGCTCAAAATTAGAAAATTAATTTTAAGAGAAAAATTGTTCTGAAATAAGGAAACAGAATTTTTCTGAATTTAGTGAATGAATCTTAATAGAATTCTGATTATCATGTGATTCGATAATGCCAAATAAACCCTTGCAGTGTGTACTATGGAGATTCAGTAGCATGGAATGCAAATAGATCCATATCTATCACCTTGCACAAAACTCAAGTCCAAGTGGATCAAAGACCCCAGTGTAAATCCAGACACACTAAATCTGATAGAAGAGAAAGTGGGGAATATCTTTGAATGCAATGGTACAGGAGTCAACTTCCTAAACAGACCACCAGCACCTAGGCACTACAATCAACAATTAATAAATGAGACCTCATGCGTCTGAAAATCTTCTGTAAGACAAAGGACACTGTCAAATGGACAAAACAGCAGTCTACACAATGGGTAAGATCTTTACCAACTCCACATCTGACAGAGGGATACTATCCAAAATGTATACATAATTCAAGAAACTAGATATCAACAAACCCAATAACCCAATTAAAAAAATCAGGTACAGATCAAAACAGAGAATTCTCAACAGAAGATTCTCTAGTGGCCTAGAAGCACTTAAACAAATGTTTAACAAACTGTGAAAATGATCCTGAACGTACAGGATAACCATACTACAATCCAAAGACCTAAAGAAGCTAAATAATAAGGAGGACCCAAAAGGGAGTGCCAGAATGTCACTCAGAAGGGGAATGGAATAGATGGCAGAAGTGGATGAAGACAAGGAACTGGACAGGAGAGGGAATGGGGAGAATATGGCTACCTGAATCAACTGAGCAAGGTTCCAATGAACTCACAGAGACTGAAGAGCAAGAAAAGGTCCTGTTTAAATCTGGAGAATCTGGAGGCCATCTTTCTGTGTGTGTGTGTGTGTGTGTGTGTGTGTGTGTGTGTGTGTGCATTCATGTATTACACATTTCAGCTTAGCATTTTTTTACAGGACACGTGAGTTTGTGAACAAGTGAATCTCTAATTCTTGTGTCTGACTTTGGGGGCCCTTTTTCTTCTCCCAGGTTGCCTTGTCCTGCCTTGATGTGATGATATGATGATTTTTGTTATATCTTATTATGCCTTCTTTTATCATGTTTGATTGTTACCTTCTAGAAACCTGTTTTTCTAAGAAGAGACAGAAAGGGAGTGGTTCCACAGGGAATGGGAGGAGTGGAGAGACTGGGGAGAGGAGAGAGGGAACAAAAAGAAAAATAAATGAAAAAGAAAAAGAAGAGAGAAATGCTAGATTTTCATGTAGAAGCAACAACAACTGGCAACACTGTCGCAATCAGCATCTTTTCCCTGACCCTGCAAAAAAGCCCACCTCTTACCCCAGCTGAGGGAAAGTTTATTCTTTGCCTCTAAGAGAAAAGCAAGCATTAAATGTTAAAGTATTTTTTCATTATCTTTTTAAAAAATTTTATTAATTACAGTTTACTCACTTTTTATCTCCCCTGTAGCTCCCTCTCTCCTCTCCTCCCAATCCCACTCTCCCTCCCCCTTCTCCACCCATGCTCCTTCCCCCAGTCCACTGATAGGAGAGGACTTCCTCTCCCTTCCTCCTGATCCTAGTCTATCAGGTCTCATCAGGAGTGGCTGCATTGCCTTCCTCTGTGGCCTAGTAAGGCTGCTCTCCCCTCAGGGGAAGGTGATCAAAGAGTAGGCCACTCAGTGCAGGTCAGAGAGAGGCCCTTTCCCATTACTATGGAGGCCACTTGGACACTGAGCTGCCATGGGAAGGAGGACTCTGACTAAGATGCTCAATCCCCATTCAGAAAGGCAAAGAGGATGGACATCAGAAGAAAACAGGGAACAGGACAGGAATTCTACCATAGAGGGCCTCTACCCTACCAGGTATCAAAGCAGAAACTCAGACTTATAGCCAAACTTTGGGCAGAGTGCAGGGAATCTTACGTTAAAATATTTTTAAAGAAATGTTGGGAATCTTATGAAAGAAAGGGGAGATAGAAAGACATGGAGGGGACAGGAGCTCCACAGGAGAGCAACAGAATCAAAAAATTCTCAGCCCAGGGTTCTTTTCTGAGACTGATACTCCAACCAAGGACCATGCATGGAGATAACCTAGAACCCCTGCACAGATATAGTCCATGGCAACTCAGTCTCCAAGTGGGTTCCCTAGTAAGAGGAACAGGGACTATCTCTGACATGAACTCAATGGCTGGTTCTTTGATTGCCTCCCCCTGAGAGGGAAACAGCCTTACCAAGCTACAAAGGAGGACTGTGCAGCCAGTCCTGATGAGACCTGATAGGCTAGGGTCAGATGGAAGGGGAGGAGGACCTCCTCTATTAGTGAACTTGGAGAGGGGCAAGAGAGGAGATGAGGGAGGGAGGGTGGGATTGGGAAGAAATGAGGGAGGGATACAAATGAGCTGGGATACAAAGTGAATAATCTGTAATTAATATATAAAATTTTAAAAAATGTTAAAAGTATTTTAACTGAGCCTATTCCCACTCACCCTAACTTCTAAGCTATCCAATCCCCAACTCTGCACCTTAAAACAGCAGGAGGGAAGAATTTTTATATTTCTGCGTATAAGGGTGCTAGATTACTTCAATTTGATAACATCGTCTTGGATTGATGTGCCTGATGACTTCTTTGAATTCATGCATAAATGGCCAAACCCATTCAAACACACACACACACAAATACTCTTATACATACAGGTTTACATATATAGTATGCTCAGAATGTCATTCTTATAGAAAAAAAAAAGAAACTCATATTCAGTACTTGCCTGATGGATAAGAGACTTTAATGGTCACAAACATCCAAATTTAGAGATTTTAAAAAGTGAACTTAAATAGTCATTAACCAATAATTTGCACTGATCTTCAACCATAACAGAATCTAGAAAGGGAAAAATAATGTAATTTCCAACATTTCTTTATCATAGCACTTAAAATCTCCCATTTTCCAATAAAGTAAATGAGCCTGACAAAGAGCCAAGAACTGACAGCTTATGTACAAAGATAACAAGTAAAAAGAAGCATCAGCATCTCTTTTGATACATTGCTGGATAGAGTCTTTCAAAGGCCCTCTGTGGTAGGCTCCTGTCCTGTTTCCTGTTTTCTCCTTCTTCCAATGACCAACCCATTTGTCTTTCTGAGTGAGGATTATTACCTTACCCAGGGTTCTCCTTCTTTCTTAGCTTCTTTATGTGTACAAATTTTAGTATGTTTATCCTATATTATATGTCTAATATCCACTTATAAGTGAGCATATACCATGTCTGTCTTTCCACTTCTAGGATACCTCACTCATGATGAACTTTTCTAGATCCCACCATTTGCCTGCAAATTTCATGATTTACTTGTTTTTAATTACTGAGTAGTATTCCATTGTGTAAACTCATAACCAAACTTTGGGCAGAGTTCAGGGAATCTTATGAAAGACAGGGGACAGGAGCTTCACAAGAAGAGCAACAGAACCAAAAATTCTGGGTTCAGGGGTCTTTTCGGAGACTGATACTCCAACCAAGAACCATGCATGGAGATAACCTAGAACTTACCTGCTCAGATGTATCCCATGGCAGCTCAGTATCCAAGTGGATGTACTAGTAAGAGGAACAAGGTCTGTCTATGACATGAACTCAGTGGCTGGCACTTTGATAACTTGCCCCTGAAGGGGGAGCAGCCTTGCCAGGCCACAGATGAAGACAATGCAGCCAGTCCTGACAAACTTGATAGGCTAGGGTCAGATGGATGGGTAGGAGGACCTGCTATATCAGTGGATTTGGAGAGGAGCATGGGAAATGAGGGAGGGTGAGATTGGGAAGGAATGAGGGAGAGGGGTACAGTTGGGATACAAACTGAATAAACTATAATTAATATAAAAAATAAATTTTTTAAAAAAGAAGCACTCAGTGGAGGGGGGATGCTTAGGAAAAACTTTAGACACAGAATTTGAGGCAAGTATTTTTGCCATGTTCAGTATTAAAAGAACGTTATCAAAACACGGAATAAAGGCATGGAAATTGTAGCGTAACGGACAAGCTACATTAAGAAGAAGAAAGAGTTTATGAAAAAAAAGAAATGCAATAAAATTCTAGAGATATATTTATAGTAACTCAAGTTAATACTTTACAAGAAGGGATCAGTAATAGATTTGAACAGAAAGAACAAAAAAATTCAATGAAGGTAGATTAGTTGAAACTATCCATCTGAGTACAAAAGAGAAAAAAGTTGAAGATAATAAACAAAGCCCAAAAGACTTGTAGATACTATCAAAACACAGTAATAAAGATGGCAAAGGTAGGAACAGGAACCAGAAAAAAGTACTTGGAGAAATAAGGCCTCAGGCTTCCCAGCTTTGATTGACCTGGTAATATTTTATCTGGCAGGTTCTCTAAAAAATAAAAGATAAATCAGCTCAGAAAGCACCATATGTAAGTCTGTTATAATCAGCCATCAAAAAAAAAAAATCAAACGAAAGAACAAAACTTAAACAAAAATAAAAGAGATTAATTTGTCTTGTGATGCATATTCCCTCTAAGATCAGCAGCAAACATTTCAATAGAAAACATCAGAAACAAAGGCAGTAATGATTCAGCATATCAAAGAGGAGGTGTAAATGAACCTTGGTCATTAACTTGCATTGTTTTACTAGCTTACTTTGAAAACTGTTACATATGATTATAAATCCATACTGATAATGATAAATGATAATGATAAAAAATAGTAGCAATGTCATGAACAGGCTAGGCATGCTATATAAAATATTTTATTGTTGTATGTTTTGAAATCAGGCTCCTATTAGTTCAAACTTGATCTTTATAAACTAGGATGTTAAAAAATGAAGTTGGGAAAACTAGTTACGCAGGAAGCTCAAAAGAAAGAAATGATGGGTCTTTGGTGGTCTGTCTCTCCATTCCGTCTTATTTTGATGAGAAGAAACTTTGAAACCAGAAATTGAATCTAAGTGATATAATTCAAATTCTAACTATAAGCCATGTTTTGAGACAAGAAAGTCTCATTCAAACAATGGGAAGGTCTTTAGTCATTAGCTTGTTTATTTCTTACTCTGTTGTGTTATGTCAGTATCAACTATTCCTGATTCTCAAGGTTTCAACTCTTTTTTTGTAATAATGCATTTTTTTTCTGACACATCTTTTTGTCTACTATGATGATTTAGAAAATAAACTAAGAAGCTAAGGATAACCCACAGAGTGATCATGAAAACATATTCGAAGATAAAATGAACAATTATGAATTAAATTGGCCTACTACAAATGGTAAACACAAAAGGAAGCAGTGCAGCAGCTAAAAGATAAAGACCTTTTTCTGTGTATACAACTGCAAGGCAATAGAGTCCACCCTCATATGCAGACACATTAAATTAAAGGTATAACATTACTGCTCAGAAGCAGAGATTAAAATCCTAATTATAAAATCACAATTAAAGTAGGTTTCCAGAAAGAGTGTCACTTTAAATTCAAAACACAATATGTTGAAATTGAAAGAACAGGAATAAATGTTCCATGCAAAAGTAGTCAAAAGATACATGAGTGGCTGTTAGATTTTTGGCATGCATTCAAATATTGAAAAAGAAGCGACTGGCATAATACAGTTACAAATTTCCTAATTCAAGTAGATACAAACTATGGAAACATAAGCACCTACAGTGTTCTAAAACAAAAGAAGCATCAATAATAAAAATACAAAAATAACTAAAACAAAGAAATAGATAACAGAAACAGTCAGTAAGAGAAGGGATTTTTAAAATCTGTCTTAATTGAGAACAAAATTTAAAGAAATATAAATTAGGTGTATTTGATATATAGAGGATTTCAACAACACAATTAGCAAATCACAATAAGTGAATTTTTATGCCACATTGTTCTCCCACCGACTTGGAAATTATCTATATATATAATAGTTAGGCCACAAGAGTAACATTGATAATGTTATAAAGATTTTAGGAAATCTCGACTATACTGAGAAAACAAAATTAACAATCATTAATAAAAATTGAGGAGAAATCACACATACACACATATATCTATCTCTATCTCTTTCTCTATATCTATCAATGCACTGAGTAAAAGACATTGAAATAAGAATGACAAAACAATACTGCCGTCAGTAGTGTCTGTCAGAGGCCATCTGTGGTAGGCTGCTGTCCTGTTCCCTGTCTTCTCCTGCTTCTGATGTCTATAGCGTTTGTCTTTCTGAATGAGAATTGAGCATCTTCCTTGGGTCTTCCTTATTGTTCAGCTTCTTTAGGAGTACAGATTTTAGTGTGTTTATCCCATATTATATAGCTAATATCCACTTACAAGTGAGTATATACCAGCCAAATTTTGGGCAGAGTGCAGGGAATCTTATTGAAAGAAAGGGAAGAAGGGAAAACCTGGAAGGGACAGGAACTCCAAAAGGAGACCAACAAAGCCAAAAAACCTGAGCCCTGGAGGCCCTCAAGAGAATGATACCCCAAACAAGGACAATACATTTAGAGGACCTACAACCCTGACTCAGATGTATCCCGTAGACTCATTCTCCAAGTGGGTTCCCCAGTAAGGAGAGCAGGTGCTTTCTTTGGCATGAACTCAGTGGCAGACCCTCTGATCACCTCTCCCTGGGGGTGCTGCCTTGCCAGGCCACAGAGGAAGACAATGCAACCAGTCCTGATGAGACCTGATAGGCTAGGGTCAGATGGAAGGAGAGGAGGATCTTCCCTATCAGTGGACGAGGGAGGAACATAGGGGGAGAAGAGGGAGGGAAGGTGGGGTTGTGAGGAGATGAGGGAGGGAGCCACAGCCAGGATACAAATTTAATAAATTGTAATAAATTATAATAATAAAAAATTAAAAATAAAAAATAAAATAAAAGAATGACAAAAACATTAAAATATGATTGTCTTAGTTGGGTTTTTATTCTATGAAAATATACCATGTCCAAAAGCAATTTTGGAAAGATAGACTTTATTAGTTTATTTTTCCAAGGAAGTCAGAGCAGGAATCTGGAGTCAGAAATTGATGCAGAGGCCAGGAAAAAGGGTTGTTTATTGGCTTTCATCTCATGGCCTAATCAGTTTTCTTTTTTTATAGCACCTAGGATTACCAGCCTGGAGGGGGGCCCTGCACACTATGAGGGCTCCTCACACATCAATAATCAACCAAGAAAATACCTCATAGGCTTACCAACAGACTAATCTGGTAAGAGCTTTTTTCTCAATTGAGGTTCCCTCTTTCAAAATGAGTCTAGCTTAGGTCAAGTTATCATCAAACTAGCCAGCACAAAACTCTCAGCTTACTTGGTATACATGCAATAAAAGTTAATGACTCTCTCGCAGTGAAAACTATAATATTAAAAAGAAGAAGGGCTGGTGAGATGATGGCTAAATAAGTGAAAGAGCTTGCAGTCAAGTCAGAGGATCTGAGCTTGATTCGTAGACCCTACATGGTAGGAGGAGAGAACCAACTTTTACCAACTACCCTCTGACCTCCACAGATACACATGCACACATAAATGTATATAAATGCATATACATGAAATATAAATAAAAATACAGTCAAGTAATGGAAGTAAACTCATATATGAATGGTAATATATCCTTCAGGGTTTCAAACGACCACTAACCTTAAGACATCACTTCTTCCCAAACTAATGCATTATTTCCATGGAATAATAACTATAATCTTCCCAAATTTTAGTAGAAATTGATATCATAATTTTAAAAATTAATAGAAAACCAAAGACCTATCATAAACAAAGAAGTTTGAAAAAATAAAATTTTACACAGCACAATATCCCAAAGAGTATAGTAGTTACACACATAGCTTGGCAGTAAACAATAGCTCTCTGATTGGACTTAACCAACTAAGAGACGTATGATGCCTGGTACTGGCAACCTAGCTAACTACACAAGACTAGTGAGGTCACGGATCTTGAAGTAGAACCAACAACTTTAATAAGCCAGCACAATTCCTAATTAGGTTCTAAATATTTGTTCTTATGCCCACAGAAAAGTATAGTTCTCACCCTTCAGTTAAGAAACTTCTCTTTGCAACAGATGGCAGCCATAAAAACAACAACAACAAAACACACAAGATATCAAAATGCAGATTTGTGAAGTAAAGTCCCAATGGAGATAAATTTAAAAAACACTCACTTACCTAAGGCTCAGAGAATATTGTGAAAGAGGAAGCTCAAAGATTATAAGAGCCAGAGGATCAGGGTGTTTGCTGTAAAATGGTCTCCTAGCAATTTCTGAAGCTACAAACAAAGTCTCACCAACATGACCGCCTAAACATGAGATGAGTAGGGACAACAAAGATATGCCAAAGTCAAGAAAGAAATGCCCAAGGGGCCTCAACTATTCACAAAGTACAGACGATGAGGGAATGCCCAGAGAAGGAGAACCAATCTTTCCCAGGGAAGAGCAAACCAATCGGATAGTCAATGCTAAGTGGAAACATCCGTGCAAGTGACATTATACAGATTTAACAGTTTGTATTTTGAAATATATGTATATAGCTACCACATATGTGGCAACAATCAGTGTGAAGAGGTGAGATGGATTTAAAGGAGAACAAGGAGAGGTGTATGGGAGGGTTCAGAGGAAGGAAGGACTAAGTGAGAGATAATATAATTATATTATAATGTCAAAAATAAAAATAAAAAGCCAATAAATCTGTCTCCAAAGTTCAAACCTGATCTCAAATTTGTGTAAAGCTGTTCTAAACTGAGGGGGATTGCTTCCGTATGTGGGTAGAAAAATAGAACAAAGATCAGTGCAAATGCTGACTAAGTTGCCAGGCCAGTTTAGTGTCTAAAGGAAGCAACCTGTTGAACAAATAGTGCAAAAGTAGTTATATGCCCATGTGGATAAAGTACATTAGCTGGTCTTTTAAGTTCTTGATACCTGCAAGTAACTTACCTATCCTCTGAAAATAAATGTAATTGGGTGAATCTCAAAGATGTGGGCATCTCACTAAGAATCGTACAAGAGTAGATATTGTTTGATTTAACTCATGTGAAGTTGTCAAAGAGGCAATATTGATCTATAGCATCAAAAAGCAAAACTATGATTGCCTGGGGGTAGAAAGGGGAGAAAATGGCTTGAGAGAGAAATCAAAGAACATTTTTAGGTGGTGGAAGTGCTTTGTGTCTTGATTGATGATGTCGAGTTTGTCAAAACCTATTATGCTATCTGCTGAAGCGGGCTTACTTGCTGTATTCCCAAGTTCAAAAGCAATGATTAAAAATAGCATTTGAAAAAAAATAGCATTTGGTGTCTAAAGTTACAATGTAACTAATAAACTGCACTTCAGTCACAAGTTCTTATATAGACAACACATCTTTTGATTAAATCAGAGAGAGTGTCAAGGACACAGAGAAAGCTTTGTTTTGTTCTGGGTTTTGTTTTTGTGATAGTTTATCTCTTCCATGCCAGAAAAAGAGCTTTGTATTCTCAGATGAACTACTACAAGAGTTCAATGCCAAAGACAGATGTGCTTTGTAGTGGAGCATAGACACATTGGATGTTACGCAGCTGACAAGCATTTAAAGAGCTCTTACAGCATTACAGTCATTCACCTTATCATAATCCAGTTTGTGAGTATTTACACTGAAAATCATGTTGAGACTCGGGAGAAATGAGGGAGCAAGAGAAGACCCAGGAAAAAGTAGAAATTAGATGTTAGCAGAGTGCCTTACTTATTCATATCAATCACAGCTCCAGCTTAAATTGGCTGCCTTTCCAGATGTTTTCAGTGACCACTCAATAATAGGCTACAAAAAAATCTTGCACTTCAGCTGCCAAGATGGCATAGTGATTAACAGTGTTCATCTCCAGGGTTTTCACCCCAAGTTCAATTCCAAGAACCCATATGATAGAGGAAAAGAACTGACTTCTACAACTTTTCCTCTGACATTTTTGACACATGTACATATCCAAGTATAAACATCTATAAAAAGACATCTGTTCACTATATCCCAAGGAATGTTTGGAGAAAGGAGGCAATGAGTAAGATTTGTTTTCTATTTTAAACATGTATGTGATTTACTCGCATAATAAGCAGTTTCTCAGCACCTGTTATGGTTGAGAGAAAATGAGCATTAGCCATTGAGTACAATACTAAACCTGAATTATGTGCTATGACTTGCTTTCCTTGGGAGATTAGTGATTGGGATTACACAGCACACTGCACATAAGCTCTTAGTGCTAAGCCTGGTATATGGAAAAGCAACATAAGAATTAACTCTTTGGTCGATGATACGGAACACAGTAGGGACAGTATGGTGATCCTTCCAGCTCCCAAGAGGAAGACGCAAGAGCAAACAGTCCAATCTTCACTTCCTTAAAGTTTTATTCCTAAATAATGTCAAATCTGCTGGTGGCTTGAAATCACAACAAAAAAAATAGTTTTAAAGGATCACTAGACCACACAGGAAATTTTATTTATCTATTTCTTTGATAGGTACCAAGTTTGGAGATATCAGGAAAGACCAATATCATTGCAACAGAGTTGAGCAGATCCATGAGGATTTAGATGTCTAACACAAAAACTGCAGATGGCCCCCAGTGGTGATGAATACACAAATACAATGTAGCAGAGAGAGAGAGAGAGAGAGAGAGAGAGAGAGAGAGAGAAACACATTCACAAAACAGGCAGAGCTAGTAATATTTGTAAACGGTGTGGAGTTCAGGAACAATGTTGTTTTTTTTATTTTTTTTTTCTTCACAGTTTATTCATTATATATCCAGATTGAAGCCCCTCCCTCAACTCCTCCCAGTCCCTCTTTCTTTCCCTCTTACCCCCATCCTAGTCCACTGAAAGGGGGAGTTCTCTGCCATTTACCCATAGCTTGTAAAGTTTCATCAGGACTGCCTGGATCCTCTTCCTCCATGACCAGGCAAGACCGCAGAAAGGAGCAAGTGATCAAAGAGCAGTCATTGAGTTCATGATAGAGGCAGCCCTTGCCCCACACACTCAAGAGATCCACATGGACCCTGAGCTGCCAATCGGCCACATCTGAGCAGGGGGTCTAGGTCCTCTCCAGGCATGGTTCTCCTTTGGTGCATCAGTCTCTGCAGAACCCCCAGGGCTCAGGACTTTTAGCTTTGTTGGTCTTCTTGTGGGGCTCCTGTCCCCTCCATGTCCCTCTATAGGAACAATGATTTTGGTGCTGTAATACACGACAGGTGCAGATTCCTGGACTCACTACTAAAATACTAGGTGCTTTGACTGTTTTTATGTGGTATTTACAGTCCCGTATCTCACACCCTTTTGGTAACTAATAGCCCAAATTCTAATGGCAAGCAGGAGGCACAATTATAATTTGAGCTCTGCCTGACCCTAAATCCTCCTTAGGGAGATGTGAGAGACTGCAGAAATGTCATCACTGTCAGGGACACTAAAGATTTGGGACAAAATTGAGAGTAGGCACTTATTTCTGGCCACACAATGTACCTCACCGTTAAGTAGGTGAGAAATGGAGGCTGATGTACACTAGAAAGATGAAAAGCACTGAGAGTTCTAGGACTTCTGTTTAAAACAGCTCAATGTTTATATACTTGAAACTACACTTGACATTGAAGTGTGGGTGACAGTTGTAAAATCGGCCAAGGGCGGCTCCCTAGCCACATGCCTCTGTTTCTGCCTTACAATTAGCAGGAGCTCAAATTTGGCTTAGCTGTTTGACATTTCATTTTTGATCTACAAAATGACCCCATTGCAGCTAAAAGTAGCACATTCCTATTTTAATTTTTTACAGCTTATCAAGCCAGGATGACAGTGACCAAATGGTTCTTTTACTTACACCCATGGTTCTTAAAAGATGTTGAATATCACAATCTCTTTTTAGTTAAAAGCTTTAAAATAGTTGCTTTTACCAGAACGCTCATGAATTACTGAGTGTAAAATGTAAACTCTCTTTACAAGTAAAATTAGCTGATTGTCCAAAAGTTAGTCACATTCTAAGATCCAGGAAAACCATTTCTAAATATTTCCACCAAAGAAACAACTCTATAGACACAAAATAACATAAATATTTATTTTGAATAACTTTTAGCTAGAAGCAACTTAAATAACAATGAATAGCACAATGGTTAAACAAATATGATATAGTTCTATTCTCATTAGTATATATCTACATAAATAAACAGATCTCTAGTATACATACAGCTCAAAAATGTGTTGGTAAATCAATAAGGGCAGACATACAGAACAGTTTGATTCTATTTAAATAAAGTCCTAGGATAGGATATACTCATTGGTGATGGAATAAATAAGAATGTGGAGTGAGAAGAAAGAAAGTGTATTGACCAAGAAAGGTCACGGGAGAAATTTTGAAGAATATGGAACATTTTAAGTTATAAAGGTTTTAATGCATGTTTTTGCATTTGTTACGTCTCATCCAGCTTATGATATGTGTTTTGTGATGCTGGCATAGTATAAAAGTTTTAAATGCTGAGCATAAAATTCCTGTGAAATTATGAGCTTTAAAATGCCGATGCTCAAGATACATTTGTAATAAACTCTGAACATAGCAAATGATTTGTTTTATTGTTAATGGATTTTTAAGTTAATTTTGTTTTCTGACAGTTTCCTACAGACAAATACAATACATCCTGCTCATTCTTTCCTCTATATCCTCTTCTTACATGCTTCCTCATTGCTACCACTCCCTTTCCAGATTCACGACTTTTCTTTTTATTTGGGAGCCCATCGGCGTGAATATTGGATTGGAACTTTCCATAAGAACCACACAACAGAAGACAATGACTCTCCCTCTTCTGGAAACTATCCACACCCAATAGATCAGCACTATTTGATAGGTACCCTCAGCCCTTCCATCATTCATAGCCAAACTTTGGGCAGAGTGCAGGGAATCTTATGAAAGGAGGAGGAGATAAAAAGATCTGGATGTGACAGGAGCTCCACAAGGAGACCAACAGAACCAAGAAATCTAGGCCCAGGGGTCTTTTCTGAGACTGATACTCCAGCTAAGGACCATGCATGGTGATAACCTAGAACCCCTACAACTTCTGCAGAGATAAAGCCCATAGCAGCTCAGTCTCCAAGTGAGTTAACTAGTAATGAGAATGGGGACTGTCTCTGACATGAACTCAGTGGCTGGCTCTTTGGTCACCTCCCCCTGAAGGGGAAGCAGCCTTAGCAGGCCACAGAAGAAGACAATGAAGCTACTCCTGATGAGACCTGATTGGCTAGGGTCAGAGGGAAGGGAAGGAATACCTCCCCTATGAGTCAACTTGGAGAGGAGCATGGGAGGAGATGAGGGAGGGAAAGGTGAGATTGAGAGGGGACAACCGACCGAGGGGGCTACAGCAAGGATACAAAGTAAATAAATTGTAATTTACAAAAAAATACATAAATTTTAAAAATTAGATCTCAGTGTTTATAGTAAACAAACAGCACTTGGAGTTATCAGCAATGAGATATTTGCTTCTTCACAGACACACTTATATTCACATAAACTCAAAACAGAAACATTTAAAAATATTAATAGCCTTTTTAAACTAAATTATTAATTTTTCAGGTAACAATCTTTGAATTTTTTTTAGACTAGGCACCTCCTCTTCTGTTAAGGCTAGACAAGGTAATGCAGTAAGGGAAAAGAATCTCAAAAAGCAGACAACAGAGTCAGAGACAGACCCTGTTCCAGCTGTTAGGTGTCCCACAAGAAGACTGAGCTGCACATCTGTTACATGTGCAGAGGGCCTAGAACAGTCCCATATAAGCTCTCTGGTTGCAGTTCATTCTCTATGAGCCCCTGTGAGCCCAGGTTAGTTGATTCTGTGGGTTTTCTTGTGGTGTCCTTGACCCCTCCGGCTCCTACAATTCTTCCTGCCCTTCTTCTGCAGGATTCCACAAGCTCTTCCTAATTGTTTGGCTTTGAGTCTCTGCATCTGTTTCCATCAGGTCCCTCTGTGATGCCAATCAGTTACAATGAAATGATTCCTAATGACATTCTACTATGTACATAGATTGGATTAACTCTTAAGGGAAGAGTATTAGAGCAGAATATCTTGTTTTCCCCTTGACCTGAGGTATATCCCTATTTTACTATTTTGACCATTAAGGAGTAACTTTCCCTTAATGCTTCTCAATGAAGCCATAGTATGTCACCTTTTCATGGTTTTGTTTGTTTGTTTTTACTCTTATATTTTTCAATGGTTCTGTTTATAGTATCATACCTGGCCATCAAACTCCTGCCAGAATCTTCATACTCGTTTACTGTAAATTCTAACCTTAGGGAATGTTCCCATAGGAATTTACTTTAAGTTAAGGGCTGTACAATACGAGATTCACCTACCTGTGGTAGCTTCAACCACACAGAAGCCTTTCCCAGGAGTTTATACCGTGTTTCAAATCCTGAGGTGGGATGGTTGAGGTATTTTTCTTTCTAATGTTTAGAGGGAAATGGGAGGTAGGACCAAGTCTTATAATGGCTTCTCTCCTCCCAAGGAGGTGATATTTTTAAGTCATCTAGAACATGGGTTGAAATTAGGGAAGGAACTGTTCAGGGTCTCTACTTTTGGTGAATTCCAGGCAGTGATGGAGATCCCAGACAAATGAGGTTATGATGCCACAGGCTCATGTGAATGCAGCTTTGTAGTAAATGAGAGAAGATATAGTTAAATTAGCAGTTGAATAAACAAGGTCCAAAGATCAGTACGATCAGAATTAAGATTATAGTAGATATAACAAATTTTCACCAGGAAAATATTGATCTCTTGTTTCAAACCTGTTCACTAAAAGGGATTGTTGTCTCTGTAGTGGCTTTTCAGTCACACTCTCAGGTATAGCTTTCCGGAAACTGTGTAAAGAAGAGAAAAATAATACAAGAGACCAGACAAGACACTAGAGCATCCAAACCACCCTAGAATTTCTGGCCCCCTGATAGAGTCAAGGATATTTATGCCTTCTGGCCAATTTTTATCACCTGTTTTCTTGAACATTACTGTAGCATTTGAGACCATGCACATACTCTTTTCACCTTTCAAAATTCCTCAGACCATATTTCAGCCAAACATGCTGTAGAAAATAACACACATACACACACACACACACACACACACACACACACACACACACACACACACACATATATATATATATATATATATATATATATATATATATATATATATACATATATTATCCAGAATGAGCAAATAAAATAAACTTCTTTGTTTCCAGTCACTTGAAATATTCTTCATCTTGCTGAGTGGGTTGAGGGAGGCTGTTGGGTACCCAGGAACAGAGGAGTCAGATGATATTTAAGAGCCTATTTTGGGCAGAGAAAGTTCTTGCAGCTCCACTGGTAGTTTGTGAACAGTAAAAACACAGGAAAATGCACAATTCTTTCCAGCAAAATCATGTCAAAAGCAAGTGATTCAGAACCTAGACACAGAAAGGCAACTAAAAAGGAAGTGTTTTCATAACCCTTCCAAAAATTCTGACAACGCCTGGCTGTATTGATATTTCAAGGCTGTGTTAACAATACATAGAACAATTACAACATCCAGTGTTGTCCGGTTTTACAAAGCCTGCCCATCTTCCTGAATGAATCTGAATCCTAAACTGAAACTGTACTTTGAACAGTAGTTTAAATTGCTGTAGAAAAGAATCACTTCCAGATTCAAATTAGCACAGGAAAGTTTCTTATACGTTCATAGGCACAGCATATAGCAGTAAGCAGGATATGAGAAGTAGACTGTTGACCCATGAAATCTCCTAAACAGGACAGTTGCTATAATGATTGGTGAACCAGTCTCCATACAAATAAGGATGGCAATTGTGAGATGTAATGTTGATGACATTGTACAGTTGAAGGAAAACCTTCTACACGCCAAACCAGATTCCTTATCTTTTCCACGATGATGCTGGGAATCAGTATAAAATGTCACAAGATGCTTGAAATGCAACAACACTGTAAATTCATCTCCTGTGTTGGAATTTTAAAAAATTGTCTTTGGATTTTACTGGGTAAATTCCGTTGTTTTAATTGTGGTGTTTACATTTAGATTGCAAACTATTTGAAAAGACCTAATGACATTTCAGTACTCCCTATGATTTCAACAATTTCTTGACATTTTTAAATTACTAATTGAGAGATGGATCAAAGTACAGTGTGCATTTATTTTAGTATCTTATTGAGGAAATTCATCATTGTCCTATTGTAACAGATTAAAACATTGACACAAAATAAATTATGAATTGTTATATAGCCCAGACTCAGCAAATATTCCAAATCCTTTCAAAGAATAAAGAGAATAGTTTAAAATCATTCAGCTCAAAACTACTATATTCAAGCTTGGAAAAGTGAATTACTAATATTTATTTGAAACAGGGATTGCTGAAAAATCAACCCTCTATAGCTACAGTACTAGGTTTGCCTTTGTATATACAAATATCAATAATTATTTTCACTACATGGACCATACATCAGAACAAACTATAAAACATGAAAGAGTATGTATTTTGAGAGTGGTGATACAGCACTAAAAATCCCAGTACTCAGGAACCTGAGAGAAGAGACTCTAATGTCCAAGGCTAGCCTGGGCTATAAAGTATTCTTTGGATCATTCTAAATTATACTATGTGATTTTTTATAGATATTTTATAGGAGGAAATATTATGTTAGACATAAAGTTATGTTAGACATAGATTCAAAACTTTGTATCTAACTGAATCAGTTTCTACTTTTTTATTTTCATTTTTTATATTAATTACAGTTTATTCACCTTTTAACCCAGCTGTAGCCCGCTCCCTCATTCCCTCGCAATCCCACCCTCCTTCTCTCATCTCCTCCTGTGCCCCTCTCAAAGTCCACTGATAGGGCAGGTCCTCCTCCCCTTCCATCTGACCCTAGCCTATCAGGTCTCATCAGGACTGGCTGCATTGTCTTTCTCTGTGGCCTGGTAAGGCTGCTCCCCCCTCAGGAGAAGGTGATTAAAGATCCAACCACTGAGTTCATGTCAGAGACAGTCCCTGTTCCCCTTTCTAGGGAACCCATTTAGATACTGGGCTTGGGATACATCTGTGTAGGGCTTCTAGTTTATCTCCATGTATGGTCTTTGGTTGGAGTATCAGTCTCTGAAAAGACTCTTGTGCCCAGATTTCTTGGTTCTGTTGCTTTCCTTGTGGAGCTCCTGTCCCCTCCAGGTCTTTCTTTCTCCCCTTTTTTTCTTAAGATTCCCTGCACTATGCCCAAAGTTTGGCTATGAGCCTCATTTAAAATGAATGATTTATATCTTATGTATACAGTGTTTTGTCTGAATATATGCCTGCATGCCAGAAGATGGCACCAGGTATCATGATAGATGGTTGTGAGCCACTATGTGATTGCTGAAAATTGAACTCAGGACCTTTGGAAGAGGAGACAGTGCTCTTAATGTCTCAGCCATCTCTCTAGCCCTCTACATCTTATTTTTAAAGGCCATTAACTCTGCTGAAACTAGTATTTCCCTCAAACTGGTTTCTCTAGATATTTGTGTTTCTAGAATCTGCTACACCTAGAAACTTAAAGTCCTTTACCTTTGTGGGTTTTGTTTGTTTGTTTGATTTTAACTCTCTCTTGTTACCCATTTCTGAATGCATGCACTTTTGTTTTTCTCTTGTTAGTCTGATTTACAGAATCCCAGTCAGAATCCATAGAATATGCAAGCACATTTCCCCTCCTCTAGAGAAGCCATTGCAAAGCAAGAGACATCGGCTTTATTCATAAATTTCTTTTATGTCTTCATATAGAATTATTCAGAAGACATAAAAAATCTTTATGGATTAGTTTTTTCTTATCTGTGAGGGATTCTTTAAAAAGTTTGAAATGAATAAGAAAAAAAGTAACAACTTATTGAAGCAGAAAAGAAAAAATGTACAAATTACATCCCACTTATCATAAGCCATGGGGTCCAGAAGGAAATGGCAAAGTCTGTTTCTATCACTTAAAGAAAACACCTGTCATCCTCAGATCCCCTTTATCCATATGGGATATATTCCAAGATCCTCAGGGAATCTCTCCAAAGTGAAGATAGCACTAAATTTCGTATTTATTTAGTTTATATATGCTATGACAAAGTTTAGTTTATAGACTAAGCAAAGTAAAAAATTAACAATTCAACATAGTTCTTAGAAACTGCACCACACACCTTCTTTTCCTAATCCAGCTGATAATTGTCATCTTTTGAGATAAACGAGGCCTTTTGTGCTTCTTCTGTGTAATATGGGACTAGACAGTGTCACCATTCCTGTACACAAAATCACTAGTAAGTAATATAAACTCTTCTTGATAGAAAGCCTTATAGCACCAGGAGGTAGAATCTAATAACCAAGAAAGCTAATAAATGGCTAACTGCAAGGTCATATATACAAAGTGGATGACTAGACACATAATGAATCACCTCCCAAGAGAGACCGACCAGGGCTGTATGAGAATTCATGATGATAGTCGAAATAGTGTGAATTTCAAAATGAGTGTGGAATTTTCTAACTGATTCATTTGAACATTAGTTGAGTAGGAGAAATTAAACCTACAGAAAGCAAAACTGTAGATAAGATGATAGAGGAATGGTGTATTTTATTGAGGAATTAATATATTTCTACATATATATATATATAATTATGTATATTTATATATCACAATAAAGAAAGACACATATTAGGTCTCCGTAATAGAAAAGAAACATATAAAATATGCATGGATATTTTTTTAATATTTTTCAAAGCCTATTTTATCATGAAACTCAAGTCATCGTTGTGTTAGAGACCAATGCTGTGCACCACAACTTATGGGCTTTGTGGTTATTTAGCATTTTTATCCAACAAAATGGAAATGGTCACAGTTACATTAGTTAATCAGAAGATAAATTTTAATTTTTTTCAAAGAAGTATATTGAACACCAAAGTTTCATGCTACAGTCATGTAAATTATATTCTGTAATGATCCAAAACGTCTATTTCATATAACTGTCAGATGTCTTTTTGTATACTCATTAACCATATTGTTGGCACACTAGTTTCAGGCAGTAGAACATTAGAAACAAACTTTGGCAACAATACCGAGCATCCTTCATAAAATACGGGGATGAGTCCAAATGCCATGTTATATAAAATTGGCCTAGAAATTCACACTTTGGTAAGCTAATAAAGTTAGTATCCAGAGGCTCTCATTTCTATCACAGGAACTCTGTGTGTATTCAGCATTTATTTGGATTACATTCATGGCTGCTATTCTACCATGGTCTTAACAAGAGAAGGAATACAACATCAAAATTCCAATCCATCTAGCCACAAATGAAGAAAAGATGATAGCTTAACCAAAGCAAAAGGCTGCATGCATAATAGTGACTATCAGATGAAAGGTACAGAAAACATTGTTACAAGG
Source organism: Psammomys obesus (assembly GCF_907164565.1). Taxonomy (NCBI): domain Eukaryota; kingdom Metazoa; phylum Chordata; class Mammalia; order Rodentia; family Muridae; genus Psammomys; species Psammomys obesus. Next base: position 11,382,556 of record NW_026596101.1, read on the forward strand.
TAATGAGAAATAAAAGAAAGAAAGAAAGCAAGAAAGAAAGCAAGCAAGAAAGAAAGAAAGAAAGAAAGAAAGAAAGAAAGAAAGAAAGAAAGAAAGAAAGAAAGAAAGATGCTGTGCTGTTTGATCACCTGCCCCTGAGGGGGAAGCAGCCTTACCAGGCCACAGAAGATGACAATGCAGCCATTCCTGGTGAGATCTGATAGACTAGGATCAGAAGGAAGAAGAGGAGGACCTCCCCTATAAGTGGACTTGGGGAGGGGTATGCGTGAAGAAGGGGGATGGAGGGTGAGATGGGGAGGAGAGGAGGGAGGGGCTTATGGGGGAATAAAAAGTGAATAAAGTGTAATTAACAAAAAATAAAAATTCTAAAAAGAAAAAAATAGAGAGGCTGAGTTGGGTGGATCTCTTTGAGTTTAGGGTCAGCTTAGTCAACGAAGCCACTTCCAGGAGGGCCAGGGTTGCGCAGTGAGACTCAACTCCAAAGGAAAAAAATAAATAAACAAACAAAAAGCAGCAGAAAAAAAAAGGATTGTGAAAAAATTTGCTAGATTGAAAATGAAAAAAAAAATGTCTGATAGTCTTATTCTTTAGATGTGTAGTGAGCTTGTTATTTTGATTCTCATGAACTTAGCTTATGACTTTGATAATAACTTCTTGGAAGTTCACTATTTCATCAACTACAAAAACAAGTTATGCACTTAAAAGGGAGATAGTTTTGTCAGTAAATTTGGAAAACAATTCCAGAAATGTGGTTGTCAATTTTATTGTACTCTAGATGAAATATCCATTAGCAATGCATAACACAAAATGACCAAAAAACATAAGTAATAAAATCTGGAGAGGACAGGAGGTCCACAAGGAGAGCAACAGAACCAAAAAATCTGAGCACAGAGGTCCTTCCTGAGACTGATACTCCAACCAAGTAGCATGCATGGAGATAACCTAGAACCTCTGCACAGAAGTAGCCCATAGCAGCTCAGTGTCCAAGTGGGTTCCATAGTAATGGGAACAGGGACTGTCTCTGACATGAACTGACTGGCCTGCTCTTTGATCACCTCACCCTGAGGAGGGAGCAGCCTTACCAGGCCACAGAAGAAGACAATGCAGCCAGTCCTGATGAAATCTGATAGACTAGGATCAGAAGAAAGGAGAGGAGGACCTCCCCTATCAGTGGACTTAGGGAGGGGCATGTGTGGAGAAGGGGAAAGGAAGGTGAGATTGGGAGGGGAGGAGGGGGGTTATGAGGGATACAAAGTGAATAAAGTGTAATTAATAAAAATTAAAATAAAAATATTTATTTATTTTTTCTGTACACACACACATACACTTGAAATGCTTTAAGTGGCATTTGCTCATGAAAGTAGAGAGATACCATACCCTTGAATAAGGTTCAGTTTCTGGCTTGTTTTAAAAAGGGACATAATGTCAACTATTAATAGCTACGCAGCCACACATGCCTTTTCTTCTCAGAATTGATCAGCTCTCTACAGACAGTCCCCACTGGCCTGAATTTAAAGTGCAGTCAGAATGGATCGCTTCCACCTCCAGTGCATCAAAAGAGTTTAGCAAAAATCTCTCTTTTCCATGCCTTATTGTTTCTAAAGAAAGTATTATTTTTTCTTTTTTCTTTTTTATTAATTACACTTTATTTACTTTTTATACCCCCCTCTAGTTCCCTCCTTCCTCCCCTCCCAAACCTTCCCTTTTTCCCCCTTCTCCACCCATGCTCCTCCCCAAGTCCACTGATAGGGGAGGTCTTCTTTTCCTTTCTTCTATCCTAGTCTGTTAGGTCTCATCAGGAGTGGCTGCATTGTCTTCCTCTGAGGCCTGGTAAGGCTGCAACCTCCTCAGGGGGAGGTAATTAAAAAGCAGGCCAATCAGTTCATGTCAGAGACAGTCCCTGTTCCTATTACTATAGAATCCACTTGGAGACTGAACTGTTGTGGGCTACATCTGTGCAGGGGTTCTAGGTTATCTCCATGCATACTACTTGGTTAGAGTATCAGTCTCAGGGAAGACCCCTGTGCTCAGATTATTTAGTTCTGTTGCTCTCCTTGTGGAGCTCCTGTCCTCTCCAGATCTTACTATTTCCCACTTCTTTCATAAGATTCCCTGCATTCTGCCCAAAGTTTCACCATAAGTCTCAGCATCTGCTTTGATAGTCTGCAGGGCAGAGCCTTTCTGAAGCCCTCTGTTGCAGGCTCCTAACTCGTTCCCTGTTTTAAATTTTTGCACATTGTGTTTGTGGTTTGGCATTGGGAGGAAAGTTGAGGAAGTGGCTGATAAATGAAGGTGAGGGTCCAAAGTGTGGGAGAGACAGTGTTAGGTGCCAAAGAAATTAATGCAGGATTCATGATGGACACACTTATCTACAATTATACTGTCAGACAATTATTGTCCTTAATTGTCATAATAACAGTGCTTGGAAACTTCAACTCCATCTCTTGAATTTGTACAACTTAGCAGCATCAATGTAAATATAATTGGATTTACAGGAAGTGACATCATTATTATAAACTAACTTGAATGAGTTTTCAGAGTGGTAAAATTTAAATAAAAATAAAGCATTCCAGAATGCACATTTTTTAGAAAAGAAATTGGTTTCAGTAAGGTGCTACTACAGGATTTTTTAATGACAAAAGGAGTAATGCATTGACTTGAGCATTCTTGGTAACTGTTGTCACTCAGTAAAGTGGAGAAACCTGTATTGGTTTCAGAGTGAGAATGCCTCACAGGTTTATGGGCATTAACAGTCTCCAGATGGTGACACTGTTTAGGAGGTTGAGGACCCTCTTGTACAGGGAGCCTAGCCTGCAGTTGCAGGGCCATTGAATGCAGATTTGAGAGTTACATACTAGCTCCACCTGAAGCCTGAGCCTACCGCTTCCTGTTCTGCGGAGTTCTACAGAGTAACAACCACCTTCTCTCACTGCTTTGAGCTCAGCTCTGGCACCTGAGCCGTGGAGGCACTGCTGCCTATCAAGCCATGGGCATTGATGTGCTTCTGGGAGGCATTTAGGTACAATGACTAGAAGATAACTTGTATGTCTTTCTTTTGTTTACCATTGGTTGATTTTTATTTTATGTGTGAGTGGATTGCCTGCATGCATATATCTGTCCCACCTTAAATGCACTGCCTGGCAAGGTGAGAAATGGATGTTGGAATCTCTGTAATCCAAGTTACTGATGGTCGTGAGCAATCATATGAGCAATCGCTCTAGAGCCCAGGTCCTCTGCAAGAGCAGCTAGTACTCTTTACTACCGAGCCATCTCTCCTCCCCGCTAAGTCTTACTTTATTAGTTATGGCAGATTCTATATCCTATATAACCAGTGAGTAGTGCATGTTCATGCTTTACTGACAATAAGACAACTACCAACTAAAACCATGCGTGGACTGGTCCTAGGCTCCCTACAAATGGGTTCCCTAGTAAGCGGAATAAGGCTGACACTGATATGGACGCTGTTGCCAGCTTTTGATAACTTTCCCCTGCTGGGGCTCCCTCGCCAGGCCACAGGGGAAGAGCATGTGCTCGGTGCTGATGCAACTTGATATGCTCTGGTGGGGATGGCTTAGATACTTCTCTGAAGAGTAAGGGAAAGGAGATAAAGGAAACATGGAGGGAGGGACCAGGTGGAGAGGAGGGAGGGGGCTAAGATTGGGATGTAAAGTAAACAAATAAAATTTAAAAATAAGATTAAAAGTAAAAAATAAATAAATAAATAAAAAGAAAAGAGAATATATGACTAATGCTTAATGCCTAAATTTTTAATTTTAAGATATTGTAAAGCAGGCTGAGGAGATAGTTCATTTTGTAAAAGGCTTGCTTTCCAAGAAGGATATGAATTTGATCCCAGAAATACATGTTAAAAACAAACAATAAAAAGCCTGCTGTGGTGATGCATGCATGTAATCCCATTTTGCATGTTGGCAAAATGCCAGCAAAGATAAGCGGATCTCTAGAAGCTCACTGGCTAGACAGCCTAGTGATTGTGAGACCAATGAAAAGACCCTGATAAAAAACAAGAGCAGATGTCTAGAGACAACACCTGAGGTGATCCTCTGACCTCCACATATATCTGCAACACATGCTTGCCTACCCACACACACGAACACAAAACGAAATCCCACCTCCCACACACACAGTTTGAAAAATGTATATTTTATTGTACAGCTCTTTTAAACTTAGACAAGAATGTTTTACTATTATATTTACATATATAATACTTAGATGCACCTAAAAATAGACTTATATATCAGTGAAACTGAATAGGATATTCCAGAATTTCAGCTTCAGAGTATGATTCTGTTGAAGTGCTTTCTTTCCAGCAGTTGTTTATGCTCAGAGGAGGGGAGAGAGGTCAGTGGTAAAACTGCTTGCCATGCTACTGCAATGACCTGAGTTTGAACACCCAGAACCATCTCAAACTGTATGAAATACCGTGAGTTTTTATAATCGTAGCTTTCTTGTGAGAAACTGGGAGACAGACACAAGAAACTCCCTGGAAATTCATGAACCAGCTAAACTAGCGAATTAAGCAGAAAAGCTACGACGAGACTTTGTCTCAAACGAGGTAAAGGGTGAGAACCAAAACCCAAGGTTGTCCTCTGACATCCATTCATGTAATGTGAAACATGGGCACTGGTATTCTCACACATGAATGCACACACAGATAGATGATAGATAGATAGATAGATAGATAGATAGATAGATAGATAGATAGATAGATAGATAGAT